>NW_026646077.1:661922-992883 GCF_949987535.1 Balaenoptera acutorostrata
TGTGCTTAATTCTTCTTCCTGATGGGAAAATAGAGTGACCTGTGCCTGTCCCAACACCTAGAGCTAGTCTCTCATTGGTTCCCCCTCTTCCCGTTCATCCTCAGGACAAATTGCAACCTGAACGGAACAGGAGGTTAAAGGTGCTGATTCTCCAAGGAGGGAGATGGCTAGTAAATCGGCTGGAATGGCGAACCCGAGCAAAGGAGATGAGAAATGCGGTGCGTTTTAGAAACCTTTCCCGATCACATGGTGTACCATCTTCTGGGTTTCTCATGCCTGTTTTCGACGTAGGAAAATGCCCTTGAACCTGGAGATTTGGGACCCATGGGACGGGTACCATGCAGTATTACTTGAAAGGGTCTGCGTTGGCTCACCCAACCTCACCGAACCTCTCAGCCCCAAGAGTGTCCAACCTTATGTCTCAATCAGCTGTGGGTCTAGATATGGTCAATCCAGGTTGCATCACAGCCCCTGAACGAATTTTGTAAGAATTTCTCTCTCTTTCACTGTCTTTGTTTCACGGGTTTTGAAAAGTAATTTATTTTTATAATGGGGTTTAGCTGCTTTTCACGGCTGTGTTTATGCCGCTTTACACCCCCTTGACTCACTTACCGAGAGATATCAATACATAGGTTTGAAGATTCTTCCTAGTCAGATATATTCTTGTGCGGTGAATAGGGGGTGTTGAGTCCAGTTCACTGAAAAAGGAATAGGTCTTGTCTCTTACATATTGGGTTTATGGAACGGTATCGGAGCTAATTTGAAACCCTTGTTTTATGCATCACCCCACCTCACCTTTCCCGTTCAGCAGCCATAGTGTGTTTCCTAAACGTGTGACTCTGTTCTGTTTTGTAATTCAGTTCAAGTGTAGCGGTTTTTACATTCCCTCTCTAAGTGATATCTTATGATAAGTGTCTTTTTCTGTGTGACTTATTTCACTTAGAATCGTCGTACCTAAATCCAGTCATCGTGCTGTTACTAGCCTTATGACGTGGATTTCATGGCTGAGTGATATTCCATTGTACATGAGGACCCCAACTTCTTTATCCATTTTTCTCTTTCCTAGGATATTTAAGGTGTAATGAAGTGGGGGTTCTTGTCAACAGAGCAGCCCTAAACTTTGGGGTGCCTGTGTCTTGCTGATTTTTAGTTTTCCCAATTTATACGCCCATGAGTGGAAGTGCCCTATGCTCTCCAAGCTGTGTTTTTTAGATGTTTCAGAACACACCGTACACTTCTCCAGAGTGGCTGTTGGGAATTTACATCCCACCCATCAGCGTAGCAAGGCTCCCATTTCTCCATGGCCGGTCCTGCATTTCTGGTTTGGACACTTTTTTCCGCATGGCCCTTTTGCCCGCTGGGAAGCGAGACTTCTTTGGAGCGCTGATTGGCCTTTCCAGGTTGCTTGGTTGGCCAAAAAGGGCGTATGCGTTTTTTCCTGAATATATTCAGGAAAAAACGCATACGCCCTTTTTGGCCAAGGGCATCATTGTCCACGTTTTGCCGCTTTTCATGTGCTTTCAAGGCGATTCGAATCTACCTCCTGAAATCTGTTTCCTGCAATTCTGCCTTGCTTTCAAAGCCTCTTCGTTGCCTTCCCTTAGTATATTTGTGGACGAGAGGTATCATTTAAAACTCTGCAGGTTTGTGAATTGCAGTGCCCCTGAGCTCCATTTTTCAACTCGCTTTTTTGGGAGCTGGCCGCAAAAGCGCAGGATTGCTTCAGGCCCTCTTCTGGTTCTGGGGGGCAGGCTGAGCTTGTGCTTAATTCTTCTTCCTGATGGGAAAATAGAGTGACCTGTGCCTGTCCCAACACCTAGAGCTAGTCTCTCATTGGTTCCCCCTCTTCCCGTTCATCCTCAGGACAAATTGCAACCTGTACGGAACAGGAGGTTAAAGGTGCTGATTCTCCAAGGAGGGAGATGGCTAGTAAATCGGCTGGAATGGCGAACCCGAGCAAAGGAGATGAGAAATGTGGTGCGTTTTAGAAACCTTTCCCGATCACATGGTGTACCATCTTCTGGGTTTCTCATGCCTGTTTTCGACGTAGGAAGATGCCCTTGAACCTGGAGATTTGGGACCCATGGGATGGGTACCATGCAGTATTACTTGAAAGGGTCTGCGTTGGCTCACCCAACCTCACCGAACCTCTCAGCCCCAAGAGTGTCCACCCTTATGTCTCAATCAGCTGTGGGTCTAGATATGGTCAATCCAGGTTGCATCACAGCCCCTGAACGAATTTTGTAAGAATTTCTCTCTCTTTCACTGTCTTTGTTTCACGGGTTTTGAAAAGTAATTTATTTTTATAATGGGGTTTAGCTGCTTTTCACGGCTGTGTTTATGCCGCTTTACACCCCCTTGACTCACTTACCGAGAGATATCAATACATAGGTTTGAAGATTCTTCCTAGTCAGATATATTCTTGTGCGGTGAATAGGGGGTGTTGAGTCCAGTTCACTGAAAAAGGAATAGGTCTTGTCTCTTACATATTGGGTTTATGGAACGGTATCTGAGCTAATTTGAAACCCTTGTTTTATGCATCACCCCACCTCACCTTTCCCGTTCAGCAGCCATAGTGTGTTTCCTAAACGTGTGACTCTGTTCTGTTTTGTAATTCAGTTCAAGTGTAGCGGTTTTTACATTCCCTCTCTAAGTGATATCTTATGATAAGTGTCTTTTTCTGTGTGACTTATTTCACTTAGAATCGTCGTACCTAAATCCATTCATCGTGCTGTTACTAGCCTTATGACGTGGATTTCATGGCTGAGTGATATTCCATTGTACATGAGGACCCCAACTTCTTTATCCATTTTTCTCTTTCCTAGGATATTTAAGGTGTAATGAAGTGGGGGTTCTTGTCAACAGAGCAGCCCTAAACTTTGGGGTGCCTGTGTCTTGCTGATTTTTAGTTTTCCCAATTTATACGCCCATGAGTGGAAGTGCCCTATGCTCTCCAAGCTGTGTTTTTTAGATGTTTCAGAACACACCGTACACTTCTCCAGAGTGGCTGTTGGCAATTTACATCCCACCCATCAGCGTAGCAAGGCTCCCATTTCTCCATGGCCGGTCCTGCATTTCTGGTTTGGACACTTTTTTCCGCATGGCCCTTTTGCCCGCTGGGAAGCGAGACTTCTTTGGAGCACTGATTGGCCTTTCCAGGTTGCTTGGTTGGCCAAAAAGGGCGTATGCGTTTTTTCCTGAATATATTCAGGAAAAAACGCATACGCCCTTTTTGGCCAAGGGCATCATTGTCCACGTTTTGCCGCTTTTCATGTGCTTTCAAGGCGATTCGAATCTACCTCCTGAAATCTGTTTCCTGCAATTCTGCCTTGCTTTCAAAGCCTCTTCCTTGCCTTCCCTTAGTATATTTGTGGACGAGAGGTATCATTTAAAACTCTGCAGGTCTGTGAATTGCAGTGCCCCTGAGCTCCATTTTTCAACTCGCTTTTTTGGGAGCTGGCCGCAAAAGCGCAGGATTGCTTCAGGCCCTCTTCTGGTTCTGGGGGGCAGGCTGAGCTTGTGCTTAATTCTTCTTCCTGATGGGAAAATAGAGTGACCTGTGCCTGTCCCAACACCTAGAGCTAGTCTCTCATTGGTTCCCCCTCTTCCCGTTCATCCTCAGGACAAATTGCAACCTGTACGGAACAGGAGGTTAAAGGTGCTGATTCTGCAAGGAGGGAGATGGCTAGTAAATCGGCTGGAATGGCGAACCCGAGCAAAGGAGATGAGAAATGTGGTGCGTTTTAGAAACCTTTCCCGATCACACAGTGTACCATCTTCTGGGTTTCTCATGCCTGTTTTCGACGTAGGAAGATGCCCTTGAACCTGGAGATTTGGGACCCATGGGATGGGTACCATGCAGTATTACTTGAAAGGGTCTGCGTTGGCTCACCCAACCTCACCGAACCTCTCAGCCCCAAGAGTGTCCACCCTTATGTCTCAATCAGCTGTGGGTCTAGATATGGTCAATCCAGGTTGCATCACAGCCCCTGAACGAATTTTGTAAGAATTTCTCTCTCTTTCACTGTCTTTGTTTCACGGGTTTTTAAAAGTAATTTATTTTTATATTGGGGTTTAGCTGCTTTTCACGGCTGTGTTTATGCCGCTTTACACCCCCTTGACTCACTTACGGAGAGATATCAATACATAGGTTTGAAGATTCTTACTAGTCAGATATATTCTTTTGCGGTGAATAGGGGGTGTTGAGTCCAGTTCACTGAAAAAGGAATAGGTCTTGTCTCTTACATATTGGGTTTATGGAACGGTATCGGAGCTAATTTGAAACCCTTGTTTTATGCATCACCCCACCTCACCTTTCCCGTTCAGCAGCCATAGTGTGTTTTCTAAACGTGTGACTCTGTTCTGTTTTGTAATTCAGTTCAAGTGTAGCGGTTTTTACAGTCCCTCTCTAAGTGATATCTTATGATAAGTGTCTTTTTCTGTGTGACTTATTTCACTTAGAATCGTCGTACCTAAATCCACTCATCGTGCTGCTACTAGCCTTATGACGTGGATTTCATGGCTGAGTGATATTCCATTGTACATGAGGACCACAACTTCTTTATCCATTTTTCGCTTTCCTAGGATATTTAAGGTGTAATGAAGTGGGGGTTCTTGTCAACAGAGCAGCCCTAAACTTTGGGGTGCCTGTGTCTTGCTGATTTTTAGTTTTCCCAATTTATACGCCCATGAGTGGAAGTGCCCTATGCTCTCCAAGCTGTGTTATTTAGATGTTTCACAAGACACCATACACTTCTCCAGAGTGGCTGTTGGCAATTTACATCCCACCCATCAGCGTAGCAAGGCTCCCATTTCTCCATGGCCGGTCCTGCATTTCTGGTTTGGACACTTTTTTCCGCATGGCCCTTTTGCCCGCTGGGAAGCGAGACTTCTTTGGAGCGCTGATTGGCCTTTCCAGGTTGCTTGGTTGGCCAAAAAGGGCGTATGCGTTTTTTCCTGAATATATTCAGGAAAAAACGCATACGCCCTTTTTGGCCAAGGGCATCATTGTCCACGTTTTGCCGCTTTTCATGTGCTTTCAAGGCGATTCGAATCTACCTCCTGAAATCTGTTTCCTGCAATTCTGCCTTGCTTTCAAAGCCTCTTCGTTGCCTTCCCTTAGTATATTTGTGGACGAGAGGTATCATTTAAAACTCTGCAGGTTTGTGAATTGCAGTGCCCCTGAGCTCCATTTTTCAACTCGCTTTTTTGGGAGCTGGCCGCAAAAGCGCAGGATTGCTTCAGGCCCTCTTCTCGTTCTGGGGGGCAGGCTGAGCTTGTGCTTAATTCTTCTTCCTGATGGGAAAATAGAGTGACCTGTGCCTGTCCCAACACCTAGAGCTAGTCTCTCATTGGTTCCCCCTCTTCCCGTTCATCCTCAGGACAAATTGCAACCTGTACGGAACAGGAGGTTAAAGGTGCTGATTCTCCAAGGAGGGAGATGGCTAGTAAATCGGCTGGAATGGCGAACCCGAGCAAAGGAGATGAGAAATGTGGTGCGTTTTAGAAACCTTTCCCGATCACACGGTGTACCATCTTCTGGGTTTCTCATGCCTGTTTTCGACGTAGGAAGATGCCCTTGAACCTGGAGATTTGGGACCCATGGGATGGGTACCATGCAGTATTACTTGAAAGGGTCTGCGTTGGCTCACCCAACCTCACCGAACCTCTCAGCCCCAAGAGTGTCCACCCTTATGTCTCAATCAGCTGTGGGTCTAGATATGGTCAATCCAGGTTGCATCACAGCCCCTGAACGAATTTTGTAAGAATTTCTCTCTCTTTCACTGTCTTTGTTTCACGGGTTTTGAAAAGTAATTTATTTTTATATTGGGGTTTAGCTGCTTTTCACGGCTGTGTTTATGCCGCTTTACACCCCCTTGACTCACTTACGGAGAGATATCAATACATAGGTTTGAAGATTCTTACTAGTCAGATATATTCTTGTGCGGTGAATAGGGGGTGTTGAGTCCAGTTCACTGAAAAAGGAATAGGTCTTGTCTCTTACATATTGGGTTTATGGACCGGTATCGGAGCTAATTTGAAACCCTTGTTTTATGCATCACCCCACCTCACCTTTCCCGTTCAGCAGCCATAGTGTGTTTTCTAAACGTGTGACTCTGTTCTGTTTTGTAATTCAGTTCAAGTGTAGCGGTTTTTACATTCCCTCTCTAAGTGATATCTTATGATAAGTGTCTTTTTCTGTGTGACTTATTTCACTTAGAATCGTCGTACCTAAATCCACTCATCGTGCTGCTACTAGCCTTATGACGTGGATTTCATGGCTGAGTGATATTCCATTGTACATGAGGACCACAACTTCTTTATCCATTTTTCGCTTTCCTAGGATATTTAAGGTGTAATGAATTGGGGGTTCTTGTCAACAGAGCAGCCCTAAACTTTGGGGTGCCTGTGTCTTGCTGATTTTTAGTTTTCCCAATTTATACGCCCATGAGTGGAAGTGCCCTATGCTCTCCAAGCTGTGTTTTTTAGATGTTTCACAACACACCATACACTTCTCCAGAGTGGCTGTTGGCAATTTACATCCCACCCATCAGCGTAGCAAGGTTCCCATTTCTCCATGGCCGGTCCTGCATTTCTGGTTTGGACACTTTTTTCCGCATGGCCCTTTTGCCCGCTGGGAAGCGAGACTTCTTTGGAGCGCTGATTGGCCTTTCCAGGTTGCTTGGTTGGCCAAAAAGGGCGTATGCGTTTTTTCCTGAATATATTCAGGAAAAAACGCATACGCCCTTTTTGGCCAAGGGCATCATTGTCCACGTTTTGCCGCTTTTCATGTGCTTTCAAGGCGATTCGAATCTACCTCCTGAAATCTGTTGCCTGCAATTCTGCCTTGCTTTCAAAGCCTCTTCGTTGCCTTCCCTTAGTATATTTGTGGACGAGAGGTATCATTTAAAACTCTGCAGGTTTGTGAATTGCAGTGCCCCTGAGCTCCATTTTTCAACTCGCTTTTTTGGGAGCTGGCCGCAAAAGCGCAGGATTGCTTCAGGCCCTCTTCTGGTTCTGGGGGGCAGGCTGAGCTTGTGCTTAATTCTTCTTCCTGATGGGAAAATAGAGTGACCTGTGCCTGTCCCAACACCTAGAGCTAGTCTCTCATTGGTTCCCCCTCTTCCCGTTCATCCTCAGGACAAATTGCAACCTGTACGGAACAGGAGGTTAAAGGTGCTGATTCTCCAAGGAGGGAGACGGCTAGTAAATCGGCTGGAATGGCGAACCCGAGCAAAGGAGATGAGAAATGAGGTGCGTTTTAGAAACCTTTCCCGATCACACCGTGTACCATCTTCTGGGTTTCTCATGCCTGTTTTCGACGTAGGAAGATGCCCTTGAACCTGGAGATTTGGGACCCATGGGATGGGTACCATGCAGTATTACTTGAAAGGGTCTGCGTTGGCTCACCCAACCTCACCGAACCTCTCAGCCCCAAGAGTGTCCACCCTTATGTCTCAATCAGCTGTGGGTCTAGATATGGTCAATCCAGGTTGCATCACAGCCCCTGAACGAATTTTGTAAGAATTTCTCTCTCTTTCACTGTCTTTGTTTCACGGGTCTTGAAAAGTAATTTATTTTTATAATGGGGTTTAGCTGCTTTTCACGGCTGTGTTTATGCCGCTTTACACCCCCTTGACTCACTTACGGAGAGATATCAATACATAGGTTTGAAGATTCTTACTAGTCAGATATATTCTTGTACGGTGAATAGGGGGTGTTGAGTCCAGTTCACTGAAAAAGGAATAGGTCTTGTCTCTTACATATTGGGTTTATGGAACGGTATCGGAGCTAATTTGAAACCCTTGTTTTATGCATCACCCCACCTCACCTTTCCCGTTCAGCAGCCATAGTGTGTTTTCTAAACGTGTGACTCTGTTCTGTTTTGTAATTCAGTTCAAGTGTAGCGGTTTTTACATTCCCTCTCTAAGTGATATCTTATGATAAGTGTCTTTTTCTGTGTGACTTATTTCACTTAGAATCGTCGTACCTAAATCCACTCATCGTGCTGCTACTAGCCTTATGACGTGGATTTCATGGCTGAGTGATATTCCATTGTACATGAGGACCACAACTTCTTTATCCATTTTTCGCTTTCCTAGGATATTTAAGGTGTAATGAATTGGGGGTTCTTGTCAACAGAGCAGCCCTAAACTTTGGGGTGCCTGTGTCTTGCTGATTTTTAGTTTTCCCAATTTATACGCCCATGAGTGGAAGTGCCCGATGCTCTCCAAGCTGTGTTTTTTAGATGTTTCACAACACACCATACACTTCTCCAGAGTGGCTGTTGGCAATTTACATCCCACCCATCAGCGTAGCAAGGCTCCCATTTCTCCATGGCCGGTCCTGCATTTCTGGTTTGGACACTTTTTTCCGCATGGCCCTTTTGCCCGCTGGGAAGCGAGACTTCTTTGGAGCGCTGATTGGCCTTTCCAGGTTGCTTGGTTGGCCAAAAAGGGCGTATGCGTTTTTTCCTGAATATATTCAGGAAAAAACGCATACGCCCTTTTTGGCCAAGGGCATCATTGTCCACGTTTTGCCGCTTTTCATGTGCTTTCAAGGCGATTCGAATCTACCTCCTGAAATCTGTTGCCTGCAATTCTGCCTTGCTTTCAAAGCCTCTTCGTTGCCTTCCCTTAGTATATTTGTGGACGAGAGGTATCATTTAAAACTCTGCAGGTTTGTGAATTGCAGTGCCCCTGAGCTCCATTTTTCAACTCGCTTTTTTGGGAGCTGGCCGCAAAAGCGCAGGATTGCTTCAGGCCCTCTTCTGGTTCTGGGGGGCAGGCTGAGCTTGTGCTTAATTCTTCTTCCTGATGGGAAAATAGAGTGACCTGTGCCTGTCCCAACACCTAGAGCTAGTCTCTCATTGGTTCCCCCTCTTCCCGTTCATCCTCAGGACAAATTGCAACCTGTACGGAACAGGAGGTTAAAGGTGCTGATTCTCCAAGGAGGGAGACGGCTAGTAAATCGGCTGGAATGGCGAACCCGAGCAAAGGAGATGAGAAATGAGGTGCGTTTTAGAAACCTTTCCCGATCACACGGTGTACCATCTTCTGGGTTTCTCATGCCTGTTTTCGACGTAGGAAGATGCCCTTGAACCTGGAGATTTGGGACCCATGGGATGGGTACCATGCAGTATTACTTGAAAGGGTCTGCGTTGGCTCACCCAACCTCACCGAACCTCTCAGCCCCAAGAGTGTCCACCCTTATGTCTCAATCAGCTGTGGGTCTAGATATGGTCAATCCAGGTTGCATCACAGCCCCTGAACGAATTTTGTAAGAATTTCTCTCTCTTTCACTGTCTTTGTTTCACGGGTTTTGAAAAGGAATTTATTTTTATAATGGGGTTTAGCTGCTTTTCACGGCTGTGTTTATGCCGCTTTACACCCCCTTGACTCACTTACGGAGAGATATCAATACATAGGTTTGAAGATTCTTACTAGTCAGATATATTCTTGTGCGGTGAATAGGGGGTGTTGAGTCCAGTTCACTGAAAAAGGAATAGGTCTTGTCTCTTACATATTGGGTTTATGGAACGGTATCGGAGCTAATTTGAAACCCTTGTTTTATGCATCACCCCACCTCACCTTTCCCTTTCAGCAGCCATAGTGTGTTTCCTAAACGTGTGACTCTGTTCTGTTTTGCAATTCAGTTCAAGTGTAGCGGTTTTTACATTCCCTCTCTAAGTGATATCTTATGATAAGTGTCTTTTTCTGTGTGACTTATTTCACTTAGAATCTTCGTACCTAAATCCACTCATCGTGCTGCTACTAGCCTTATGACGTTGATTTCATGGCTGAGTGATATTCCATTGTACATGAGGACCCCAACTTCTTTATCCATTTTTCTCTTTTCTAGGATATTTAAGGTGTAATGAAGTGGGGGTTCTTGTCAACAGAGCAGCCCTAAACTTTGGGGTGCCTGTGTCTTGCTGATTTTTAGTTTTCCCAATTTATACGCCCATGAGTGGAAGTGCCCTATGCTCTCCAAGCTGTGTTTTTTAGATGTTTCAGAACACACCGTACACTTCTCCAGAGTGGCTGTTGGCAATTTACATCCCACCCATCAGCGTAGCAAGGCTCCCATTTCTCCATGGCCGGTCCTGCATTTCTGGTTTGGACACTTTTTTCCGCATGGCCCTTTTGCCCGCTGGGAAGCGAGACTTCTTTGGAGCGCTGATTGGCCTTTCCAGGTTGCTTGGTTGGCCAAAAAGGGCGTATGCGTTTTTTCCTGAATATATTCAGGAAAAAACGCATACGCCCTTTTTGGCCAAGGGCATCATTGTCCACGTTTTGCCGCTTTTCATGTGCTTTCAAGGCGATTCGAATCTACCTCCTGAAATCTGTTTCCTGCAATTCTGCCTTGCTTTCAAAGCCTCTTCGTTGCCTTCCCTTAATATATTTGTGGACGAGAGGTATCATTTAAAACTCTGCAGGTTTGTGAATTGCAGTGCCCCTGAGCTCCATTTTTCAACTCGCTTTTTTGGGAGATGGCCGCCAAAGCGCAGGATTGCTTCAGGCCCTCTTCTGGTTCTGGGGGGCAGGCTGAGCTTGTGCTTAATTCTTCTTACTGATGGGAAAATAGAGTGACCTGTGCCTGTCCCAACACCTAGAGCTAGTCTCTCATTGGTTCCCCCTCTTCCCCTTCATCCTCAGGACAAATTGCAACCTGTACGGAACAGGAGGTTAAAGGTGCTGATTCTCCAAGGAGGGAGATGGCTAGTAAATCGGCTGGAATGGCGAACCCGAGCAAAGGAGATGAGAAATGTGGTGCGTTTTAGAAACCTTTCCCGATCACACGGTGTACCATCTTCTGGGTTTCTCATGCCTGTTTTCGACGTAGGAAGATGCCCTTGAACCTGGAGATTTGGGACCCATGGGATGGGTACCATGCAGTATTACTTGAAAGGGTCTGCGTTGGCTCACCCAACCTCACCGAACCTCTCAGCCCCAAGAGTGTCCACCCTTATGTCTCAATCAGCTGTGGGTCTAGATATGGTCAATCCAGGTTGCATCACAGCCCCTGAACGAATTTTGTAAGAATTTCTCTCTCTTTCACTGTCTTTGTTTCACGGGTTTTGAAAAGTAATTTATTTTTATATTGGGGTTTAGCTGCTTTTCACGGCTGTGTTTATGCCGCTTTACACCCCCTTGACTCACTTACGGAGAGATATCAATACATAGGTTTGAAGATTCTTACTAGTCAGATATATTCTTTTGCGGTGAATAGTGGGTGTTGAGTCCAGTTCACTGAAAAAGGAATAGGTCTTGTCTCTTACATATTGGGTTTATGGAACGGTATCGGAGCTAATTTGAAACCCTTGTTTTATGCATCACCCCACCTCACCTTTCCCGTTCAGCAGCCATAGTGTGTTTTCTAAACGTGTGACTCTGTTCTGTTTTGTAATTCAGTTCAAGTGTAGCGGTTTTTACAGTCCCTCTCTAAGTGATATCTTATGATAAGTGTCTTTTTCTGTGTGACTTATTTCACTTAGAATCGTCGTACCTAAATCCACTCATCGTGCTGCTACTAGCCTTATGACGTGGATTTCATGGCTGAGTGATATTCCATTGTACATGAGGACCACAACTTCTTTATCCATTTTTCGCTTTCCTAGGATATTTAAGGTGTAATGAAGTGGGGGTTCTTGTCAACAGAGCAGCCCTAAACTTTGGGGTGCCTGTGTCTTGCTGATTTTTAGTTTTCCCAATTTATACGCCCATGAGTGGAAGTGCCCTATGCTCTCCAAGCTGTGTTTTTTAGATGTTTCACAACACACCATACACTTCTCCAGAGTGGCTGTTGGCAATTTACATCCCACCCATCAGCGTAGCAAGGCTCCCATTTCTCCATGGCCGGTCCTGCATTTCTGGTTTGGACACTTTTTTCCGCATGGCCCTTTTGCCCGCTGGGAAGCGAGACTTCTTTGGAGCGCTGATTGGCCTTTCCAGGTTGCTTGGTTGGCCAAAAAGGGCGTATGCGTTTTTTCCTGAATATATTCAGGAAAAAACGCATACGCCCTTTTTGGCCAAGGGCATCATTGTCCACGTTTTGCCGCTTTTCATGTGCTTTCAAGGCGATTCGAATCTACCTCCTGAAATCTGTTTCCTGCAATTCTGCCTTGCTTTCAAAGCCTCTTCGTTGCCTTCCCTTAGTATATTTGTGGACGAGAGGTATCATTTAAAACTCTGCAGGTTTGTGAATTGCAGTGCCCCTGAGCTCCATTTTTCAACTCGCTTTTTTGGGAGCTGGCCGCAAAAGCGCAGGATTGCTTCAGGCCCTCTTCTGGTTCTGGGGGGCAGGCTGAGCTTGTGCTTAATTCTTCTTCCTGATGGGAAAATAGAGTGACCTGTGCCTGTCCCAACACCTAGAGCTAGTCTCTCATTGGTTCCCCCTCTTCCCGTTCATCCTCAGGACAAATTGCAACCTGTACGGAACAGGAGGTTAAAGGTGCTGATTCTCCAAGGAGGGAGATGGCTAGTAAATCGGCTGGAATGGCGAACCCGAGCAAAGGAGATGAGAAATGTGGTGCGTTTTAGAAACCTTTCCCGATCACACGGTGTACCATCTTCTGGGTTTCTCATGCCTGTTTTCGACGTAGGAAGATGCCCTTGAACCTGGAGATTTGGGACCCATGGGATGGGTACCATGCAGTATTACTTGAAAGGGTCTGCGTTGGCTCACCCAACCTCACCGAACCTCTCAGCCCCAAGAGTGTCCACCCTTATGTCTCAATCAGCTGTGGGTCTAGATATGGTCAATCCAGGTTGCATCACAGCCCCTGAACGAATTTTGTAAGAATTTCTCTCTCTTTCACTGTCTTTGTTTCACGGGTTTTGAAAAGTAATTTATTTTTATATTGGGGTTTACCTGCTTTTCACGGCTGTGTTTATGCCGCTTTACACCCCCTTGACTCACTTACGGAGAGATATCAATACATAGGTTTGAAGATTCTTACTAGTCAGATATATTCTTGTGCGGTGAATAGGGGGTGTTGAGTCCAGTTCACTGAAAAAGGAATAGGTCTTGTCTCTTACATATTGGGTTTATGGAACGGTATCGGAGCTAATTTGAAACCCTTGTTTTATGCATCACCCCACCTCACCTTTCCCTTTCAGCAGCCATAGTGTGTTTCCTAAACGTGTGACTCTGTTCTGTTTTGTAATTCAGTTCAAGTGTAGCGGTTTTTACATTCCCTCTCTAAGTGATATCTTATGATAAGTGTCTTTTTCTGTGTGACTTATTTCACTTAGAATCGTCGTACCTAAATCCACTCATCGTGCTGCTACTAGCCTTATGACGTTGATTTCATGGCTGAGTGATATTCCATTGTACATGAGGACCACAACTTCTTTATCCATTTTTCTCTTTCCTAGGATATTTAAGGTGTAATGAAGTGGGGGTTCTTGTCAACAGAGCAGCCCTAAACTTTGGGGTGCCTGTGTCTTGCTGATTTTTAGTTTTCCCAATTTATACGCCCATGAGTGGAAGTGCCCTATGCTCTCCAAGCTGTGTTTTTTAGATGTTTCAGAACACACCGTACACTTCTCCAGAGTGGCTGTTGGCAATTTACATCCCACCCATCAGCGTAGCAAGGCTCCCATTTCTCCATGGCCGGTCCTGCATTTCTGGTTTGGACACTTTTTTCCGCATGGCCCTTTTGCCCGCTGGGAAGCGAGACTTCTTTGGAGCGCTGATTGGCCTTTCCAGGTTGCTTGGTTGGCCAAAAAGGGCGTATGCGTTTTTTCCTGAATATATTCAGGAAAAAACGCATACGCCCTTTTTGGCCAAGGGCATCATTGTCCACGTTTTGCCGCTTTTCATGTGCTTTCAAGGCGATTCGAATCTACCTCCTGAAATCTGTTTCCTGCAATTCTGCCTTGCTTTCAAAGCCTCTTCGTTGCCTTCCCTTAGTATATTTGTGGACGAGAGGTATCATTTAAAACTCTGCAGGTTTGTGAATTGCAGTGCCCCTGAGCTCCATTTTTCAACTCGCTTTTTTGGGAGCTGGCCGCAAAAGCGCAGGATTGCTTCAGGCCCTCTTCTGGTTCTGGGGGGCAGGCTGAGCTTGTGCTTAATTCTTCTTCCTGATGGGAAAATAGAGTGACCTGTGCCTGTCCCAACACCTAGAGCTAGTCTCTCATTGGTTCCCCCTCTTCCCGTTCATCCTCAGGACAAATTGCAACCTGTACGGAACAGGAGGTTAAAGGTGCTGATTCTCCAAAGAAGGAGATGGCTAGTAAATCGGCTGGAATGGCGAACCCGAGCAAAGGAGATGAGAAATGTGGTGCGTTTTAGAAACCTTTCCCGATCACATGGTGTACCATTTTCTGGGTTTCTCATGCCTGTTTTCGACGTAGGAAGATGCCCTTGAACCTGGAGATTTGGGACCCATGGGATGGGTACCATGCAGTATTACTTTAAAGGGTCTGCGTTGGCTCACCCAACCTCACCGAACCTCTCAGCCCCAAGAGTGTCCACCCTTATGTCTCAATCAGCTGTGGGTCTAGATATGGTCAATCCAGGTTGCATCACAGCCCCTGAACGAATTTTGTAAGAATTTCTCTCTCTTTCACTGTCTTTGTTTCACGGGTTTTGAAAAGTAATTTATTTTTATAATGGGGTTTAGCTGCTTTTCACGGCTGTGTTTATGCCGCTTTACACCCCCTTGACTCACTTACGGAGAGATATCAATACATAGGTTTGAAGATTCTTACTAGTCAGATATATTCTTGTACGGTGAATAGGGGGTGTTGAGTCCAGTTCACTGAAAAAGGAATAGGTCTTGTCTCTTACATATTGGGTTTATGGAATGGTATCGGAGCTAATTTGAAACCCTTGTTTTATGCATCACCCCACCTCACCTTTCCCGTTCAGCAGCCATAGTGTGTTTTCTAAACGTGTGACTCTGTTCTGTTTTGTAATTCAGTTCAAGTGTAGCGGTTTTTACATTCCCTCTCTAAGTGATATCTTATGATAAGTGTCTTTTTCTGTGTGACTTATTTCACTTAGAATCGTCGTACCTAAATCCACTCATCGTGCTGCTACTAGCCTTATGACGTGGATTTCATGGCTGAGTGATATTCCATTGTACATGAGGACCACAACTTCTTTATCCATTTTTCGCTTTCCTAGGATATTTAAGGTGTAATGAATTGGGGGTTCTTGTCAACAGAGCAGCCCTAAACTTTGGGGTGCCTGTGTCTTGCTGATTTTTAGTTTTCCCAATTTATACGCCCATGAGTGGAAGTGCCCTATGCTCTCCAAGCTGTGTTTTTTAGATGTTTCACAACACACCATACACTTCTCCAGAGTGGCTGTTGGCAATTTACATCCCACCCATCAGCGTAGCAAGGCTCCCATTTCTCCATGGCCGGTCCTGCATTTCTGGTTTGGACACTTTTTTCCGCATGGCCCTTTTGCCCGCTGGGAAGCGAGACTTCTTTGGAGCGCTGATTGGCCTTTCCAGGTTGCTTGGTTGGCCAAAAAGGGCGTATGCGTTTTTTCCTGAATATATTCAGGAAAAAACGCATACGCCCTTTTTGGCCAAGGGCATCATTGTCCACGTTTTGCCGCTTTTCATGTGCTTTCAAGGCGATTCGAATCTACCTCCTGAAATCTGTTGCCTGCAATTCTGCCTTGCTTTCAAAGCCTCTTCGTTGCCTTCCCTTAGTATATTTGTGGACGAGAGGTATCATTTAAAACTCTGCAGGTTTGTGAATTGCAGTGCCCCTGAGCTCCATTTTTCAACTCGCTTTTTTGGGAGCTGGCCGCAAAAGCGCAGGATTGCTTCAGGCCCTCTTCTGGTTCTGGGGGGCAGGCTGAGCTTGTGCTTAATTCTTCTTCCTGATGGGAAAATAGAGTGACCTGTGCCTGTCCCAACACCTAGAGCTAGTCTCTCATTGGTTCCCCCTCTTCCCGTTCATCCTCAGGACAAATTGCAACCTGTACGGAACAGGAGGTTAAAGGTGCTGATTCTCCAAGGAGGGAGACGGCTAGTAAATCGGCTGGAATGGCGAACCCGAGCAAAGGAGATGAGAAATGAGGTGCGTTTTAGAAACCTTTCCCGATCACACGGTGTACCATCTTCTGGGTTTCTCATGCCTGTTTTCGACGTAGGAAGATGCCCTTGAACCTGGAGATTTGGGACCCATGGGATGGGTACCATGCAGTATTACTTGAAAGCGTCTGCGTTGGCTCACCCAACCTCACCGAACCTCTCAGCCCCAAGAGTGTCCACCCTTATGTCTCAATCAGCTGTGGGTCTAGATATGGTCAATCCAGGTTGCATCACAGCCCCTGAACGAATTTTGTAAGAATTTCTCTCTCTTTCACTGTCTTTGTTTCACGGGTTTTGAAAAGGAATTTATTTTTATAATGGGGTTTAGCTGCTTTTCACGGCTGTGTTTATGCCGCTTTACACCCCCTTGACTCACTTACGGAGAGATATCAATACATAGGTTTGAAGATTCTTACTAGTCAGATATATTCTTGTGCGGTGAATAGGGGGTGTTGAGTCCAGTTCACTGAAAAAGGAATAGATCTTGTCTCTTACATATTGGGTTTATGGAACGGTATCGGAGCTAATTTGAAACCCTTGTTTTATGCATCACCCCACCTCACCTTTCCCTTTCAGCAGCCATAGTGTGTTTCCTAAACGTGTGACTCTGTTCTGTTTTGCAATTCAGTTCAAGTGTAGCGGTTTTTACATTCCCTCTCTAAGTGATATCTTATGATAAGTGTCTTTTTCTGTGTGACTTATTTCACTTAGAATCTTCGTACCTAAATCCACTCATCGTGCTGCTACTAGCCTTATGACGTTGATTTCATGGCTGAGTGATATTCCATTGTACATGAGGACCCCAACTTCTTTATCCATTTTTCTCTTTCCTAGGATATTTAAGGTGTAATGAAGTGGGGGTTCTTGTCAACAGAGCAGCCCTAAACTTTGGGGTGCCTGTGTCTTGCTGATTTTTAGTTTTCCCAATTTATACGCCCATGAGTGGAAGTGCCCTATGCTCTCCAAGCTGTGTTTTTTAGATGTTTCAGAACACACCGTACACTTCTCCAGAGTGGCTGTTGGCAATTTACATCCCACCCATCAGCGTAGCAAGGCTCCCATTTCTCCATGGACGGTCCTGCATTTCTGGTTTGGACACTTTTTTCCGCATGGCCCTTTTGCCCGCTGGGAAGCGAGACTTCTTTGGAGCGCTGATTGGCCTTTCCAGGTTGCTTGGTTGGCCAAAAAGGGCGTATGCGTTTTTTCCTGAATATATTCAGGAAAAAACGCATACGCCCTTTTTGGCCAAGGGCATCATTGTCCACGTTTTGCCGCTTTTCATGTGCTTTCAAGGCGATTCGAATCTACCTCCTGAAATCTGTTTCCTGCAATTCTGCCTTGCTTTCAAAGCCTCTTCGTTGCCTTCCCTTAATATATTTGTGGACGAGAGGTATCATTTAAAACTCTGCAGGTTTGTGAATTGCAGTGCCCCTGAGCTCCATTTTTCAACTCGCTTTTTTGGGAGATGGCCGCCAAAGCGCAGGATTGCTTCAGGCCCTCTTCTGGTTCTGGGGGGCAGGCTGAGCTTGTGCTTAATTCTTCTTCCTGATGGGAAAATAGAGTGACCTGTGCCTGTCCCAACACCTAGAGCTAGTCTCTCATTGGTTCCCCCTCTTCCCCTTCATCCTCAGGACAAATTGCAACCTGTACGGAACAGGAGGTTAAAGGTGCTGATTCTCCAAGGAGGGAGATGGCTAGTAAATCGGCTGGAATGGCGAACCCGAGCAAAGGAGATGAGAAATGAGGTGCGTTTTAGAAACCTTTCCCGATCACACCGTGTACCATCTTCTGGGTTTCTCATGCCTGTTTTCGACGTAGGAAGATGCCCTTGAACCTGGAGATTTGGGACCCATGGGATGGGTACCATGCAGTATTACTTGAAAGGGTCTGCGTTGGCTCACCCAACCTCACCGAACCTCTCAGCCCCAAGAGTGTCCACCCTTATGTCTCAATCAGCTGTGGGTCTAGATATGGTCAATCCAGGTTGCATCACAGCCCCTGAACGAATTTTGTAAGAATTTCTCTCTCTTTCACTGTCTTTGTTTCACGGGTTTTGAAAAGTAATTTATTTTTATATTGGGGTTTAGCTGCTTTTCACGGCTGTGTTTATGCCGCTTTACACCCCCTTGACTCACTTACGGAGAGATATCAATACATAGGTTTGAAGATTCTTACTAGTCATATATATTCTTGTGCGGTGAATAGGGGGTGTTGAGTCCAGTTCACTGAAAAAGGAATAGGTCTTGTCTCTTACATATTGGGTTTATGGAACGGTATCGGAGCTAATTTGAAACCCTTGTTTTATGCATCACCCCACCTCACCTTTCCCGTTCAGCAGCCATAGTGTGTTTCCTAAACGTGTGACTCTGTTCTGTTTTGTAATTCAGTTCAAGTGTAGCGGTTTTTACATTCCCTCTCTAAGTGATATCTTATGATAAGTGTCTTTTTCTGTGTGACTTATTTCACTTAGAATCGTCGTACCTAAATCCACTCATCGTGCTGCTACTAGCCTTATGACGTTGATTTCATGGCTGAGTGATATTCCATTGTACATGAGGACCACAACTTCTTTATCCATTTTTCTCTTTCCTAGGATATTTAAGGTGTAATGAAGTGGGGGTTCTTGTCAACAGAGCAGCCCTAAACTTTGGGGTGCCTGTGTCTTGCTGATTTTTAGTTTTCCCAATTTATACGCCCATGAGTGGAAGTGCCCTATGCTCTCCAAGCTGTGTTTTTTAGATGTTTCAGAACACACCGTACACTTCTCCAGAGTGGCTGTTGGCAATTTACATCCCACCCATCAGCGTAGCAAGGCTCCCATTTCTCCATGGCCGGTCCTGCATTTCTGGTTTGGACACTTTTTTCCGCATGGCCCTTTTGCCCGCTGGGAAGCGAGACTTCTTTGGAGCGCTGATTGGCCTTTCCAGGTTGCTTGGTTGGCCAAAAAGGGCGTATGCGTTTTTTCCTGAATATATTCAGGAAAAAACGCATACGCCCTTTTTGGCCAAGGGCATCATTGTCCACGTTTTGCCGCTTTTCATGTGCTTTCAAGGCGATTCGAATCTACCTCCTGAAATCTGTTGCCTGCAATTCTGCCTTGCTTTCAAAGCCTCTTCGTTGCCTTCCCTTAGTATATTTGTGGACGAGAGGTATCATTTAAAACTCTGCAGGTTTGTGAATTGCAGTGCCCCTGAGCTCCATTTTTCAACTCGCTTTTTTGGGAGCTGGCCGCAAAAGCGCAGGATTGCTTCAGGCCCTCTTCTCGTTCTGGGGGGCAGGCTGAGCTTGTGCTTAATTCTTCTTCCTGATGGGAAAATAGAGTGACCTGTGCCTGTCCCAACACCTAGAGCTAGTCTCTCATTGGTTCCCCCTCTTCCCGTTCATCCTCAGGACAAATTGCAACCTGTACGGAACAGGAGGTTAAAGGTGCTGATTCTCCAAGGAGGGAGATGGCTAGTAAATCGGCTGGAATGGCGAACCCGAGCAAAGGAGATGAGAAATGTGGTGCGTTTTAGAAACCTTTCCGGATCACACGGTGTACCATCTTCTGGGTTTCTCATGCCTGTTTTCGACGTAGGAAGATGCCCTTGAACCTGGAGATTTGGGACCCATGGGATGGGTACCATGCAGTATTACTTGAAAGGGTCTGCGTTGGCTCACCCAACCTCACCGAACCTCTCAGCCCCAAGAGTGTCCACCCTTATGTCTCAATCAGCTGTGGGTCTAGATATGGTCAATCCAGGTTGCATCACAGCCCCTGAACGAATTTTGTAAGAATTTCTCTCTCTTTCACTGTCTTTGTTTCACGGGTTTTGAAAAGTAATTTATTTTTATATTGGGGTTTAGCTGCTTTTCACGGCTGTGTTTATGCCGCTTTACACCCCCTTGACTCACTTACGGAGAGATATCAATACATAGGTTTGAAGATTCTTACTAGTCAGATATATTCTTGTACGGTGAATAGGGGGTGTTGAGTCCAGTTCACTGAAAATGGAATAGGTCTTGTCTCTTACATATTGGGTTTATGGAACGGTATCGGAGCTAATTTGAAACCCTTGTTTTATGCATCACCCCACCTCACCTTTCCCGTTCAGCAGCCATAGTGTGTTTTCTAAACGTGTGACTCTGTTCTGTTTTGTAATTCAGTTCAAGTGTAGCGGTTTTTACATTCCCTCTCTAAGTGATATCTTATGATAAGTGTCTTTTTCTGTGTGACTTATTTCACTTAGAATCGTCGTACCTAAATCCACTCATCGTGCTGCTACTAGCCTTATGACGTTGATTTCATGGCTGAGTGATATTCCATTGTACATGAGGACCACAACTTCTTTATCCATTTTTCGCTTTCCTAGGATATTTAAGGTGTAATGAAGTGGGGGTTCTTGTCAACAGAGCAGCCCTAAACTTTGGGGTGCCTGTGTCTTGCTGATTTTTAGTTTTCCCAATTTATACGCCCATGAGTGGAAGTGCCCTATGCTCTCCAAGCTGTGTTTTTTAGATGTTTCAGAACACACCGTACACTTCTCCAGAGTGGCTGTTGGCAATTTACATCCCACCCATCAGCGTAGCAAGGCTCCCATTTCTCCATGGCCGGTCCTGCATTTCTGGTTTGGACACTTTTTTCCGCATGGCCCTTTTGCCCGCTGGGAAGCGAGACTTCTTTGGAGCGCTGATTGGCCTTTCCAGGTTGCTTGGTTGGCCAAAAAGGGCGTATGCGTTTTTTCCTGAATATATTCAGGAAAAAACGCATACGCCCTTTTTGGCCAAGGGCATCATTGTCCACGTTTTGCCGCTTTTCATGTGCTTTCAAGGCGATTCGAATCTACCTCCTGAAATCTGTTGCCTGCAATTCTGCCTTGCTTTCAAAGCCTCTTCGTTGCCTTCCCTTAGTATATTTGTGGACAAGAGGTATCATTTAAAACTCTGCAGGTTTGTGAATTGCAGTGCCCCTGAGCTCCATTTTTCAACTCGCTTTTTTGGGAGCTGGCCGCAAAAGCGCAGGATTGCTTCAGGCCCTCTTCTCGTTCTGGGGGGCAGGCTGAGCTTGTGCTTAATTCTTCTTCCTGATGGGAAAATAGAGTGACCTGTGCCTGTCCCAACACCTAGAGCTAGTCTCTCATTGGTTCCCCCTCTTCCCGTTCATCCTCAGGACAAATTGCAACCTGTACGGAACAGGAGGTTAAAGGTGCTGATTCTCCAAGGAGGGAGATGGCTAGTAAATCGGCTGGAATGGCGAACCCGAGCAAAGGAGATGAGAAATGTGGTGCGTTTTAGAAACCTTTCCCGATCACACGGTGTACCATCTTCTGGGTTTCTCATGCCTGTTTTCGACGTAGGAAGATGCCCTTGAACCTGGAGATTTGGGACCCATGGGATGGGTACCATGCAGTATTACTTGAAAGGGTCTGCGTTGGCTCACCCAACCTCACCGAACCTCTCAGCCCCAAGAGTGTCCACCCTTATGTCTCAATCAGCTGTGGGTCTAGATATGGTCAATCCAGGTTGCATCACAGCCCCTGAACGAATTTTGTAAGAATTTCTCTCTCTTTCACTGTCTTTGTTTCACGGGTTTTGAAAAGTAATTTATTTTTATATTGGGGTTTAGCTGCTTTTCACGGCTGTGTTTATGCCGCTTTACACCCCCTTGACTCACTTACGGAGAGATATCAATACATAGGTTTGAAGATTCTTACTAGTCAGATATATTCTTGTACGGTGAATAGGCGGTGTTGAGTCCAGTTCACTGAAAATGGAATAGGTCTTGTCTCTTACATATTGGGTTTATGGAACGGTATCGGAGCTAATTTGAAACCCTTGTTTTATGCATCACCCCACCTCACCTTTCCCGTTCAGCAGCCATAGTGTGTTTTCTAAACGTGTGACTCTGTTCTGTTTTGTAATTCAGTTCAAGTGTAGCGGTTTTTACATTCCCTCTCTAAGTGATATCTTATGATAAGTGTCTTTTTCTGTGTGACTTATTTCACTTAGAATCGTCGTACCTAAATCCACTCATCGTGCTGCTACTAGCCTTATGACGTGGATTTCATGGCTGAGTGATATTCCATTGTACATGAGGACCACAACTTCTTTATCCATTTTTCGCTTTCCTAGGATATTTAAGGTGTAATGAATTGGGGGTTCTTGTCAACAGAGCAGCCCTAAACTTTGGGGTGCCTGTGTCTTGCTGATTTTTAGTTTTCCCAATTTATACGCCCATGAGTGGAAGTGCCCTATGCTCTCCAAGCTGTGTTTTTTAGATGTTTCACAACACACCATACACTTCTCCAGAGTGGCTGTTGGCAATTTACATCCCACCCATCAGCGTAGCAAGGCTCCCATTTCTCCATGGCCGGTCCTGCATTTCTGGTTTGGACACTTTTTTCCGCATGGCCCTTTTGCCCGCTGGGAAGCGAGACTTCTTTGGAACGCTGATTGGCCTTTCCAGGTTGCTTGGTTGGCCAAAAAGGGCGTATGCGTTTTTTCCTGAATATATTCAGGAAAAAACGCATACGCCCTTTTTGGCCAAGGGCATCATTGTCCACGTTTTGCCGCTTTTCATGTGCTTTCAAGGCGATTCGAATCTACCTCCTGAAATCTGTTGCCTGCAATTCTGCCTTGCTTTCAAAGCCTCTTCGTTGCCTTCCCTTAGTATATTTGTGGACGAGAGGTATCATTTAAAACTCTGCAGGTTTGTGAATTGCAGTGCCCCTGAGCTCCATTTTTCAACTCGCTTTTTTGGGAGCTGGCCGCAAAAGCGCAGGATTGCTTCAGGCCCTCTTCTGGTTCTGGGGGGCAGGCTGAGCTTGTGCTTAATTCTTCTTCCTGATGGGAAAATAGAGTGACCTGTGCCTGTCCCAACACCTAGAGCTAGTCTCTCATTGGTTCCCCCTCTTCCCGTTCATCCTCAGGACAAATTGCAACCTGAACGGAACAGGAGGTTAAAGGTGCTGATTCTCCAAGGAGGGAGATGGCTAGTAAATCGGCTGGAATGGCGAACCCGAGCAAAGGAGATGAGAAATGTGGTGCGTTTTAGAAACCTTTCCCGATCACATGGTGTACCATCTTCTGGGTTTCTCATGCCTGTTTTCGACGTAGGAAGATGCCCTTGAACCTGGAGATTTGGGACCCATGGGATGGGTACCATGCAGTATTACTTGAAAGGGTCTGCGTTGGCTCACCCAACCTCACCGAACCTCTCAGCCCCAAGAGTGTCCACCCTTATGTCTCAATCAGCTGTGGGTCTAGATATGGTCAATCCAGGTTGCATCACAGCCCCTGAACGAATTTTGTAAGAATTTCTCTCTCTTTCACTGTCTTTGTTTCACGGGTTTTGAAAAGTAATTTATTTTTATAATGGGGTTTAGCTGCTTTTCACGGCTGTGTTTATGCCGCTTTACACACCCTTGACTCACTTACGGAGAGATATCAATACATAGGTTTGAAGATTCTTACTAGTCAGATATATTCTTGTACGGTGAATAGGGGGTGTTGAGTCCAGTTCACTGAAAAAGGAATAGGTCTTGTCTCTTACATATTGGGTTTATGGAACGGTATCGGAGCTAATTTGAAACCCTTGTTTTATGCATCACCCCACCTCACCTTTCCCGTTCAGCAGCCATAGTGTGTTTTCTAAACGTGTGACTCTGTTCTGTTTTGTAATTCAGTTCAAGTGTAGCGGTTTTTACATTCCCTCTCTAAGTGATATCTTATGATAAGTGTCTTTTTCTGTGTGACTTATTTCACTTAGAATCGTCGTACCTAAATCCACTCATCGTGCTGCTACTAGCCTTATGACGTGGATTTCATGGCTGAGTGATATTCCATTGTACATGAGGACCACAACTTCTTTATCCATTTTTCGCTTTCCTAGGATATTTAAGGTGTAATGAATTGGGGGTTCTTGTCAACAGAGCAGCCCTAAACTTTGGGGTGCCTGTGTCTTGCTGATTTTTATTTTTCCCAATTTATACGCCCATGAGTGGAAGTGCCCTATGCTCTCCAAGCTGTGTTTTTTAGATGTTTCACAACACACCATACACTTCTCCAGAGTGGCTGTTGGCAATTTACATCCCACCCATCAGCGTAGCAAGGCTCCCATTTCTCCATGGCCGGTCCTGCATTTCTGGTTTGGACACTTTTTTCCGCATGGCCCTTTTGCCCGCTGGGAAGCGAGACTTCTTTGGAGCGCTGATTGGCCTTTCCAGGTTGCTTGGTTGGCCAAAAAGGGCGTATGCGTTTTTTCCTGAATATATTCAGGAAAAACGCATACGCCCTTTTTGGCCAAGGGCATCATTGTCCACGTTTTGCCGCTTTTCATGTGCTTTCAAGGCGATTCGAATCTACCTCCTGAAATCTGTTGCCTGCAATTCTGCCTTGCTTTCAAAGCCTCTTCGTTGCCTTCCCTTAGTATATTTGTGGACGAGAGGTATCATTTAAAACTCTGCAGGTTTGTGAATTGCAGTGCCCCTGAGCTCCATTTTTCAACTCGCTTTTTTGGGAGCTGGCCGCAAAAGCGCAGGATTGCTTCAGGCCCTCTTCTGGTTCTGGGGGGCTGGCTGAGCTTGTGCTTAATTCTTCTTCCTGATGGGAAAATAGAGTGACCTGTGCCTGTCCCAACACCTAGAGCTAGTCTCTCATTGGTTCCCCCTCTTCCCGTTCATCCTCAGGACAAATTGCAACCTGTACGGAACAGGAGGTTAAAGGTGCTGATTCTCCAAGGAGGGAGATGGCTAGTAAATCGGCTGGAATGGCGAACCCGAGCAAAGGAGATGAGAAATGAGGTGCGTTTTAGAAACCTTTCCCGATCACACGGTGTACCATCTTCTGGGTTTCTCATGCCTGTTTTCGACGTAGGAAGATGCCCTTGAACCTGGAGATTTGGGACCCATGGGATGGGTACCATGCAGTATTACTTGAAAGGGTCTGCGTTGGCTCACCCAACCTCACCGAACCTCTCAGCCCCAAGAGTGTCCACCCTTATGTCTCAATCAGCTGTGGGTCTAGATATGGTCAATCCAGGTTGCATCACAGCCCCTGAACGAATTTTGTAAGAATTTCTCTCTCTTTCACTGTCTTTGTTTCACGGGTTTTGAAAAGTAATTTATTTTTATATTGGGGTTTAGCTGCTTTTCACGGCTGTGTTTATGCCGCTTTACACCCCCTTGACTCACTTACGGAGAGATATCAATACATAGGTTTGAAGATTCTTACTAGTCAGATATATTCTTGTGCGGTGAATAGGGGGTGTTGAGTCCAGTTCACTGAAAAAGGAATAGGTCTTGTCTCTTACATATTGGGTTTATGGAACGGTATCGGAGCTAATTTGAAACCCTTGTTTTATGCATCACCCCACCTCACCTTTCCCGTTCAGCAGCCATAGTGTGTTTCCTAAACGTGTGACTCTGTTCTGTTTTGTAATTCAGTTCAAGTGTAGCGGTTTTTACATTCCCTCTCTAAGTGATATCTTATGATAAGTGTCTTTTTCTGTGTGACTTATTTCACTTAGAATCGTCGTACCTAAATCCACTCATCGTGCTGCTACTAGCCTTATGACGTTGATTTCATGGCTGAGTGATATTCCATTGTACATGAGGACCACAACTTCTTTATCCATTTTTCTCTTTCCTAGGATATTTAAGGTGTAATGAAGTGGGGGTTCTTGTCAACAGAGCAGCCCTAAACTTTGGGGTGCCTGTGTCTTGCTGATTTTTAGTTTTCCCAATTTATACGCCCATGAGTGGAAGTGCCCTATGCTCTCCAAGCTGTGTTTTTTAGATGTTTCAGAACACACCGTACACTTCTCCAGAGTGGCTGTTGGCAATTTACATCCCACCCATCAGCGTAGCAAGGCTCCCATTTCTCCATGGCCGGTCCTGCATTTCTGGTTTGGACACTTTTTTCCGCATGGCCCTTTTGCCCGCTGGGAAGCGAGACTTCTTTGGAGCGCTGATTGGCCTTTCCAGGTTGCTTGGTTGGCCAAAAAGGGCGTATGCGTTTTTTCCTGAATATATTCAGGAAAAAACGCATACGCCCTTTTTGGCCAAGGGCATCATTGTCCACGTTTTGCCGCTTTTCATGTGCTTTCAAGGCGATTCGAATCTACCTCCTGAAATCTGTTTCCTGCAATTCTGCCTTGCTTTCAAAGCCTCTTCGTTGCCTTCCCTTAGTATATTTGTGGACGAGAGGTATCATTTAAAACTCTGCAGGTTTGTGAATTGCAGTGCCCCTGAGCTCCATTTTTCAACTCGCTTTTTTGGGAGCTGGCCGCAAAAGCGCAGGATTGCTTCAGGCCCTCTTCTGGTTCTGGGGGGCAGGCTGAGCTTGTGCTTAATTCTTCTTCCTGATGGGAAAATAGAGTGACCTGTGCCTGTCCCAACACCTAGA
Source organism: Balaenoptera acutorostrata (assembly GCF_949987535.1). Classification (NCBI taxonomy): domain Eukaryota; kingdom Metazoa; phylum Chordata; class Mammalia; order Artiodactyla; family Balaenopteridae; genus Balaenoptera; species Balaenoptera acutorostrata. The sequence continues at coordinate 688,369 of NW_026646077.1, forward strand.
GCTAGTCTCTCATTGGTTCCCCCTCTTCCCGTTCATCCTCAGGACAAATTGCAACCTGAACGGAACAGGAGGTTAAAGGTGCTGATTCTCCAAGGAGGGAGATGGCTAGTAAATCGGCTGGAATGGCGAACCCGAGCAAAGGAGATGAGAAATGTGGTGCGTTTTAGAAACCTTTCCCGATCACACGGTGTACCATCTTCTGGGTTTCTCATGCCTGTTTTCGACGTAGGAAGATGCCCTTGAACCTGGAGATTTGGGACCCATGGGATGGGTACCATGCAGTATTACTTGAAAGGGTCTGCGTTGGCTCACCCAACCTCACCGAACCTCTCAGCCCCAAGAGTGTCCAACCTTATGTCTCAATCAGCTGTGGGTCTAGATATGGTCAATCCAGGTTGCATCACAGCCCCTGAACGAATTTTGTAAGAATTTCTCTCTCTTTCACTGTCTTTGTTTCACGGGTTTTGAAAAGTAATTTATTTTTATAATGGGGTTTAGCTGCTTTTCACGGCTGTGTTTATGCCGCTTTACACCCCCTTGACTCACTTACGGAGAGATATCAATACATAGGTTTGAAGATTCTTCCTAGTCAGATATATTCTTGTGCGGTGAATAGGGGGTGTTGAGTCCAGTTCACTGAAAAAGGAATAGGTCTTGTCTCTTACATATTGGGTTTATGGAACGGTATCTGAGCTAATTTGAAACCCTTGTTTTATGCATCACCCCACCTCACCTTTCCCGTTCAGCAGCCATAGTGTGTTTCCTAAACGTGTGACTCTGTTCTGTTTTGTAATTCAGTTCAAGTGTAGCGGTTTTTACATTCCCTCTCTAAGTGATATCTTATGATAAGTGTCTTTTTCTGTGTGACTTATTTCACTTAGAATCGTCGTACCTAAATCCACTCATCGTGCTGCTACTAGCCTTATGACGTTGATTTCATGGCTGAGTGATATTCCATTGTACATGAGGACCCCAACTTCTTTATCCATTTTTCTCTTTCCTAGGATATTTAAGGTGTAATGAAGTGGGGGTTCTTGTCAACAGAGCAGCCCTAAACTTTGGGGTGCCTGTGTCTTGCTGATGTTTAGTTTTCCCAATTTATACGCCCATGAGTGGAAGTGCCCTATGCTCTCCAAGCTGTGTTTTTTAGATGTTTCAGAACACACCGTACACTTCTCCAGAGTGGCTGTTGGCAATTTACATCCCACCCATCAGCGTAGCAAGGCTCCCATTTCTCCATGGCCGGTCCTGCATTTCTGGTTTGGACACTTTTTTCCGCATGGCCCTTTTGCCCGCTGGGAAGCGAGACTTCTTTGGAGCACTGATTGGCCTTTCCAGGTTGCTTGGTTGGCCAAAAAGGGCGTATGCGTTTTTTCCTGAATATATTCAGGAAAAAACGCATACGCCCTTTTTGGCCAAGGGCATCATTGTCCACGTTTTGCCGCTTTTCATGTGCTTTCAAGGCGATTCGAATCTACCTCCTGAAATCTGTTTCCTGCAATTCTGCCTTGCTTTCAAAGCCTCTTCGTTGCCTTCCCTTAGTATATTTGTGGACGAGAGGTATCATTTAAAACTCTGCAGGTTTGTGAATTGCAGTGCCCCTGAGCTCCATTTTTCAACTCGCTTTTTTGGGAGCTGGCCGCAAAAGCGCAGGATTGCTTCAGGCCCTCTTCTGGTTCTGGGGGGCAGGCTGAGCTTGTGCTTAATTCTTCTTCCTGATGGGAAAATAGAGTGACCTGTGCCTGTCCCAACACCTAGAGCTAGTCTCTCATTGGTTCCCCCTCTTCCCGTTCATCCTCAGGACAAATTGCAACCTGTACGGATCAGGAGGTTAAAGGTGCTGATTCTCCAAGAAGGGAGATGGCTAGTAAGTCGGCTGGAATGGCGAACCCGAGCAAAGGAGATGAGAAATGTGGTGCGTTTTAGAAACCTTTCCCGATCACACGGTGTACCATCTTCTGGGTTTCTCATGCCTGTTTTCGACGTAGGAAGATGCCCTTGAACCTGGAGATTTGGGACCCATGGGATGGGTACCATGCAGTATTACTTGAAAGGGTCTGCGTTGGCTCACCCAACCTCACCGAACCTCTCAGCCCCAAGAGTGTCCACCCTTATGTCTCAATCAGCTGTGGGTCTAGATATGGTCAATCCAGGTTGCATCACAGCCCCTGAACGAATTTTGTAAGAATTTCTCTCTCTTTCACTGTCTTTGTTTCACGGGTTTTGAAAAGTAATTTATTTATTTATTTATTTATTTATTTTTTTTCAAACATCTTTATTGAAGTATAATTGCCTTACAATAGTGTGTTAGCATCTGCTTTATAACAAAGTGAATCTGTTATACATATACAATATGTTCCCATTTCTCTTCCCTCTTGCATCTCCCTCCCTCCCACCCTCCCCATCCCACCCCTCTAGGTGGTCACAAAGCACCGAGCTGATCTCCCTGTGCTATGCGGCTGCTTCCCACTAGCTATCTATTTTACATTTGGTAGTGTATATATGTCCATGACACTCTCTTACCCTGTCACATCTCACCCCACCCCCTCCCCATATCCTCAAGTCCATTCTCTAGTAGGTCTGTGTCTTTATTCCCGTCTTGCCACTAGGTTCTTCATGGCCTTTTTTTTTTTTCCCTTAGATTCCATATATATGTGTTAGCATACTGTATTTGTTTTTCTCTTTCTGACTTACTTCACTCTGTATGACAGACTCTAACTCCATCCACCTCATTACAAATACCTCCATTTCATTTCTTTTTATGGCTGAGTAATATTCCATTGTATATATGTGCCACATCTTCTTTATCCATTCATCTGTCGATGGACATTTAGGTTGCTTCCATGTCCTGGCTATTGTAAATAGAGCTGCAATGAACATTTTGGTACATGACTCTTTTTGACCTATGGTTTCCTCAGGGTATATGCCCAGTAGTGGGATTGCTGGGTCATATGGTAGTTCTATTTGTAGTTTTTTAAGGAACCTCCATACTGTTCTCCATAGTGGCTGTATCAATTTACATTCCCACCAACAGTGCAAGAGTGTTCCCTTTCCTCCACACCCTCTCCAGCATTTATTGTTTCTAGATTTTTTGATGATGGCCATTCTGACCGGTGTGAGATGATATCTCATTGTAGTTTTGATTTGCATTTCTCTAATGATTAATGATGTTGAGCATTCTTTCATGTGTCTGTAGGCCATCTGTATATCTTCTTTGGAGAAATGTCTATTTAGATCTTCTGCCCATTTTTGGATTGGGTTGTTCGTTTTTTTGTTATTGAGCTGCATGAGCTGCTTGTAAATCTTGGAGATTAATCCTTTGTCAGTTGCTTCATTTGCAAATATTTTCTCCCATTCTGAGGGTTGTCTTTTGGTCTTGTTTATGGTTTCCTTTGCTGTGCAAAAGCTTTTCAGTTTCATTAGGTCCCATTTGTTTATTTGTGTACTTATTTCCATTTCTCTGGGAGCTGGGTCAAAAAGAATCTTGCTGTGATGTATGTCATAGAGTGTTCTGCCTATGTTTTCCTCTAAGAGTTTGATAGTGTCTGCCCTTACACTTAGGTCTTTAATCCATTTTGAGTTTATTTTTGTGCATGGTGTCAGGGAGTGTTCTAATTTCATACTTTTACATGTTCCTGTCCAATTTTCCCAGCACCACTTATTGAAGAGGCTGTCTTTTCTCCACTGTATATGCTTGCCTCCTTTATCAAAGATAAGTTGACCATATGTGTGTGGGTTTATCTCTGGGCTTTCTATCCTGTTCCATTGATCTATATTTCTGTTTTTGTGCCAGTACCAAACTGTCTTGATTACTGAAGCTTTGTAATATAGTCTGAAGTCAGGGAGCCTGATTCCCCCAGCTCCATTTTTCGTTCTCAAGATTGCTTTGGCTATTCGGGGTCTTTTGTGTTTCCATACAAATTGTGAAATTTTTTGTTCTAGTTCTGTGAAAAATGCCAGTGGTAGTTTGATAGGGATTGCATTGAATCTGTAGATTGCTTTGGGTAGTAGAGACATTTTCACAATGTTGATTCTTCCAATCCAGGAACATGGTATATCTCTCCATCTATTTGTATCATCTTTAATTTCTTTCATCAGTGTCTTATAATTTTCTGCATACAGGTCTTTTGTCTCCTTAGGTAGGTTTATTCCTAGATATTTTATTCTTTTTGTTGCAATGGTAAATGGGAGTGTTTTCTTAATTTCACTTTCAGATTTTTCGTCATTAGTGTATAGAAATGCAAGAGATTTCTGTGCATTAATTTTGTATCTTGCTACTTTACCAAATTCATTGATTAGCTCTAGGAGTTTTCTGGTAGCATCTTTAGGATTCTCTATGTATAGTATCATGTCATCTGCAAATAGTGACAGCTTTACTTCTTCTTTTCCGATTTGGATTCCTTTTATTTCTTTGTCTTCTCTGATTGCTGTGGCTAGGACTTCCAGAACTATGTTGAATAATAGTGGTGAGAGTGGGCAACCTTGTCTTGTTCCTGATCTTAGTGGAAATGGTTTCAGTTTTTCACCATTGAGGACAATGTTGGCTGTGGGTTTGTCATATATGGCCTTTATTATGTTGAGGAAAGTTCCCTCTATGCCTACTTTCTGCAGGGCTTTTATCATAAATGGGTGTTGAATTTTGTCAAAAGCTTTCTCTGCATCTATTGAGATGATCATATGGTTTTTCTCCTTCAATTTGTTAATATGGTGTATCACATTGATTGATTTGCGTATATTGAAGAATCCTTGCATTCCTGGGATAAACCCCACTTGATCATGGTGTATGATCCTTTTAATGTGCTGTTGGATTCTGTTTGCTAGTATTTTGTTGAGGATTTTTGCATCTATGTTCATCAGTGATATTGGCCTGTAGTTTTCTTTCTTTGTGACATCTTTGTCTGGTTTTGGTATCAGGGTGATGGTGGCCTCGTAGAATGAGTTTGGGAGTGTTCCTCCCTCTGCAATATTTTGGAAGAGTTTGAGAAGGATAGGTGTTAGCTCTTCTCTAAATGTTTGATAGAATTCGCCTGTGAAGCCATCTGGTCCTGGGCTTTTGTTTGTTGGAAGGTTTTTAATCACAGTTTCAATTTCAGTGCTTGTGATTGGTCTGTTCATATTTTCTATTTCTTCCTGGTTCAGTCTCGGCAGTTTGTGCATTTCTAAGAATCTGTCCATTTCTTCCAGGTTGTCCATTTTATTGGCATACAGTTGCTTGTAGTAATCTCTCATGATCTTTTGTATTTCTGCAGTGTCAGTGGTTACTTCTCCTTTTTCATTTCTAATTCTATTGATCTGAGTCTTCTCCCTTTTTCTCTTGATGAGTCTGGCTAATGGTTTATCAATTTTGTTTATCTTCTCAAAGAACCAGCTTTTAGTTTCATTGATTTTTGCTATTGTTTCCTTCATTTCTTTTTCATTTATTTCTGACCTGATCTTTATAATTTCTTTCCTTCTGCTGGCTTTGGGGTTTTTTTGTTCTTCTTTCTCTAATTGCTTTAGGTGCAAGGTTAGGTTGTTTATTCGAGATGTTTCCTGTTTCTTGAGGTAGGCTTGTATTGCTATAAACTTCCCTCTTAGCACTGCTTTTGCTGTGTCCCATAGGTTTTGGGTCGTCGTGTCTCCATTGTCATTTGTTTCTAGGTATTTTTTGATTTCCCCTTTGATTTCTTCAGTAATCACTTCGTTATTAAGTAATGTATTGTGTAGCCTCCATGTGTTTGTATTTTTTACAGATCTTTTCCTGTAATTGATATCTAGTCTCATAGCATTGTGGTCGGAAAAGATACTTGATACGATTTCAATTTTCTTAAATTTACCAAGGCTTGATTTGTGACCCAAGATATGATCTATCCTGGAGAATGTTCCATGAGCACTTGAGAAAAATGTGTATTCTGTTGTTTTTGGGTGGAATGTCCTATAAATATCAATTAAGTCCATATTGTTTAATGTATCATTTAAAGCTTGTGTTTCCTTATTTATTTTCATTTTGGATGATCTGTCCATTGGTGAAAGTGGGGTGTTAAAGTCCCCTACTATGATTGTGTTGCTGTCAATTTCCCCTTTCATGGCTGTTAGTATTTGCCTTATGTATTGAGGTGCTCCTATGTTGGGTGCATAAATATTTACAATTGTTATACCTTCCTCTTGGATCGATCCCTTGATCATTATATAGTGTCCTTCTTTGTCTCTTGTAATAGTCTTTATTTTAAAGTCTATTTTGTCTGATATGAGAATTGCTACTCCAGCTTTCTTTTGATTTCCATTTGCATGGAATATCTTTTTCCATCCCCTCACTTTCAGTCTGTATGTGTCCCTAGGTCTGAAGTGGGTCTCTTGTAGACAGCATATGTATGGGTCTTGTTTTTGTATCCATTCAGCCAGCCTGTGTCTTTTGGTGGGAGCATTTAATCCATTTACATTCAAGGTAATTATCGATATGTATGTTCCTATTCCCATTTTCTTAAATGTATTGGGTTTGTTATTGTAGGTGTTTTCCTTCTCTTGTGTTTCTTGCCTAGAGAATTTCCTTTAGCATTTGTTGTAAAGCTGGTTTGGTGGTGCTGAACTCTCTCAGCTTTTGCTTGTCTGTAAAGGTTTTAATTTCTCCATCGAATCTGAATGAGATCCTTGCTGGGTAGAGTAATCTTGGTTGTAGGTTTTTCTCCTTCATGACTTTAAGTATATCCTGCCACTCCCTTCTGGCTTGCAGAGTTTCTGCTGAGAGATCAGATGTTAACCTTATGGGGATTCCCTTGTGTGTTATTTGTTTTTTTTCCCTTGCTGCCTTTAATATGTTTTCCTTATATTTAATTTTTGACAGTTTGATTAATATGTGTCTTGGCGTGTTCCTCCTTGGGTTTATCCTGTATGGGACTCTCTGTGCTTCCAGGACTTGATTAACTATTTCCTTTCCCATATTAGGGAAGTTTTCAACTATAATCTCTTCAAAAATTTTCTCAGTCCCTTTCTTTTTCTCTTCTTCTTCTGGTACCCCTATAATTCGAATGTTGGCACGTTTAATGTTGTCCCAGAGGTCCCTGAGACTGTCCTCAGTTCTTTTCATTCTTTTTTCTTTATCCTGCTCTGTAGTAGTTATTTCCACCATTTTATCTTCCAGGTCACTTATCCTTTCTTCTGCCTCAGTTATTCTACTATTGATCCCATCTAGAGTATTTTTAATTTCATTTATTGTGTTTTTCATCATTGCTTGGTTCCTCTTTAGTTCTTCTACATCCTTGTTAAATGTTTCTTGCATTTTGTCTATTCTATTTCCCAGATTTTGGATCATCCTTACTATCATTATTCTGAATTCTTTTTCAGGTAGACTACGTATTTCCTCTTCATTTGTTAAGTCCAGTGTGTTTTGAGCCTGCTCCTTCATCTGCTGTGTGTTTTTCTGTCGTCTCATTTTGCCTATCTTACTGTGTTTGGGGTCTCCTTTTCACAGGCTGCAGGTTCGTAGTTCCCGTTGTTTTTGGTATCTGTCCCCAGCAGCTAAGGTTGGTTCAGTGGGTTGTGTAGGCTTCCTGGTGGAGGGAACTAGTGCCTGAGTTCTGGTGGATGAGGCTGGATCTTGTCTTTCTGGTGGGCACGTCCACGTCTGGTGGTGTATTTTGTGGTGTCTGTGGCCTTATTATGATTTTAGGCAGCCTCTCTGCCAATGGATGGGGTTGTGTTCCTGTCTAGCTAGTTGTTTGGCATAGGGTGTCCAGCACTGTAGCTTGCTGGTCGTTGGGTGAAGCTGGGTCTTGATGTTGAGATGGAGATCTCTGGGAGATTTTTGCCGTTTGGTATTACGTGGAGCTGGGAGGTCTCTTGTGGACCAGTGTTCTGAAGTTGGCTCTCCCACCTCAGAGGCACGGCCCTGATGCCTGGCTGGAGCACCAAGAGCCTTTCGTCCACACGGCTCAGAGTAAAAGGGAGAAAAAATAGAAAGAAAGAAAGAAAGAGGCTATAATATAGTGAAGTAAAATAAAGCTATTGTAAAGCAAAGCTATACAGACAAAATCTCACCCAGAAGCATATACATATACACTCACAAAAAAAGGAAAAGGGGAAGAATTAATATCTCCTGCTCCCAGAGTCCACCTCCTGAATGTGGGGTGATTCGTTGTCTGTTCAGGTGTTCAGCAGATGCAGGCACATCAAGTTGATTGTGAGGATTTAATCCGCTGCTTCTGAGGCTGCTGGGAGAGAGTTCCCCTTCTCTTCCCTGTTCGCACAGCTCCTGGGGTTCAGCTTTGGATTTGGACCCGCCTCTGCCTGTAGGTCGCCTGAGGGCGTCTGTTCCCCGCCCAGACAGGACGGGGTTAAAGGAGCAGCTGCTTCGGGGGCTCTGGCTCACCCAGGCCGCGGGGAGGGAGCGGTATGGAGGAGGCGGGGCGAGCCTGCAGCGTCAGAGGCCGGCGTGACGCCGCCCCAGCTCGAGGCGCGCAGTGCGTTCTCCCGGGGATGTTGTCCCCGGATCCCGGGACCCTGGCAGTGGCGGGCTGCACAGGCTCCCGGGAGGGGAGGTGTGGAGAGTGACCTGTGCTCACACACAGGCTTTTTGGAGGCGGCAGCAGCAGCCCCAGCGTCTCACGCCCGTCTCTGGGGTCCGCGCTGATCGCCGTGGCTTGCGCCCTTCTCTGGAGTTCGTCCAGGCGGCGCTCTGAATCCCCTCTCCTTGCGCGCAGCGAAACAAAGAGGCAAGAAAAAGTCTCTTGCCTCTTCGGCAGCTGCAGACCTTTTCCCGGTCTCCCTCCCGGCCAGCTGTGGTGCGCCAACCCCTTCAGGCTGTGTTCACGCCGCCAGCCCCAGTCCTCTCCCTGCGATCCGACCGCAGCCCGAGCCTCAGCTCCCAGCCCCGCCCGCCCCGGCGGGGGAGCAGACAAGCCTCTCGGGCTGGTGAGCGCCGCTCGGCGCCGAGCCCCTGTGCGGGAGTCTCTCCGATTTTCCCTCTGCGCCCCTGTTGCCGTGGGATCTGCGCTGATAGCCGCGGCTCGCGCCCCTCTCTGGAGTTCGTCTAGGCGGCGCTCCGAATCCCCTCTCCTTGCCCGCCGCGAAACAAAGAGGCAAGAAAAAGTCTCTTGCCTCTTCGGCAGCTGCAGACCTTTTCCCCGGACTCCCTCCCGGCCAGCTGTGGTGCGCCAACCCCTTCAGGCTGTGTTCACGCTGCCAGCCCCAGTCCTCTCCCTGCGATCCGACTGAAGCCGAGCCTCAGCTCCCAGCCCCGCCCGCCCCGGCGGCTAAGCAGACAAGCCTCTCGGGCTGGTGAGTGCTGCTCGGCGCCGAGCCTCTGTGCGGGAACCTCTCCGCTTTGCCCTCCGCACCTCTGTGGCTGCGCTCTCTTCCGTGGCTCCGAAGCTTCCCCCCTCCGCCCCCCGCAGTCTCCGCCCGCGAAGGGGCTCCTAGTGCGTGGAAACCTTTCCTCCTTCACGGCTCCCTGCCACTGGTGCAGGTGCCGTCCCTATTCTTTTGTCTCTGTTATTTCTTTTTTCTTTTGCCCTACTCAAGTACGGGGGGAGTTTCTTGCCTTTTTGGAGGTCGGACGTTTTCTGCCAGCGTTCAGTGGGTGTTCTGTAGGAGCAGTTCCACGTGTAGGTGTATTTCTACTGTATCTGTGGGAAGGAATGTGATCTCCGCGTCTTACTCTTCCGCCATCTTCTCTCTCTAGTAATTTATTTTTATAATGGGGTTTAGCTGCTTTTCACGGCTGTGTTTATGCCGCTTTACACCCCCTTGACTCACTTACGGAGAGATATCAATACATAGGTTTGAAGATTTTTCCTAGTCAGATATATTCTTGTGCGGTGAATAGGGGGTGTTGAGTCCAGTTCACTGAAAAAGGAATAGGTCTTGTCTCTTACATATTGGGTTTATGGAACGGTATCTGAGCTAATTTGAAACCCTTGTTTTATGCATCACCCCACCTCACCTTTCCCGTTCAGCAGCCATAGTGTGTTTCCTAAACGTGTGACTCTGTTCTGTTTTGTAATTCAGTTCAAGTGTAGCGGTTTTTACATTCCCTCTCTAAGTGATATCTTATGATAAGTGTCTTTTTCTGTGTGACTTATTTCACTTAGAATCGTCGTACCTAAATCCACTCGTCGTGCTGCTACTAGCCTTATGACGTTGATTTCATGGCTGAGTGATATTCCATTGTACATGAGGACCCCAACTTCTTTATCCATTTTTCGCTTTCCTAGGATATTTAAGGTGTAATGAAGTGGGGGTTCTTGTCAACAGAGCAGCCCTAAACTTTGGGGTGCCTGTGTCTTGCTGATGTTTAGTTTTCCCAATTTATACGCCCATGAGTGGAAGTGCCCTATGCTCTCCAAGCTGTGTTTTTTAGATGTTTCAGAACACACCGTACACTTCTCCAGAGTGGCTGTTGGCAATTTACATCCCACCCATCAGCGTAGCAAGGCTCCCATTTCTCCATGGCCGGTCCTGCATTTCTGGTTTGGACACTTTTTTCCGCATGGCCCTTTTGCCCGCTGAAGCGAGACTTCTTTGGAGTGCTGATTGGCCTTTCCAGGTTGCTTGGTTGGCCAAAAAGGGCGTATGCGTTTTTTCGTGAATATATTCAGGAAAAAACGCATACGCCCTTTTTGGCCAAGGGCATCATTGTCCACGTTTTGCCGCTTTTCATGTGCTTTCAAGGCGATTCGAATCTACCTCCTGAAATCTGTTTCCTGCAATTCTGCCTTGCTTTCAAAGCCTGTTCGTTGCCTTCCCTTAATATATTTGTGGACGAGAGGTATCATTTAAAACTGTGCAGGTTTGTGAATTGCAGTGCCCCTGAGCTCCATTTTTCAACTCGCTTTTTTGGGAGCTGGCCGCAAAAGCGCAGGATTGCTTCAGGCCCTCTTCTGGTTCTGGGGGGCAGGCTGAGCTTGTGCTTAATTCTTCTTCCTGATGGGAAAATAGAGTGACCTGTGCCTGTCCCAACACCTAGAGCTAGTCTCTCATTGGTTCCCCCTCTTCCCCTTCATCCTCAGGACAAATTGCAACCTGTACGGAACAGGAGGTTAAAGGTGCTGATTCTCCAAGGAGGGAGATGTCTAGTAAATCGGCTGGAATGGCGAACCCGAGCAAAGGAGATGAGAAATGAGGTGCGTTTTAGAAACCTTTCCCGATCACACCGTGTACCATCTTCTGGGTTTCTCATGCCTGTTTTCGACGTAGGAAGATGCCCTTGAACCTGGAGATTTGGGACCCATGGGATGGGTACCATGCAGTATTACTTGAAAGGGTCTGCGTTGGCTCACCCAACCTCACCGAACCTCTCAGCCCCAAGAGTGTCCACCCTTATGTCTCAATCAGCTGTGGGTCTAGATATGGTCAATCCAGGTTGCATCACAGCCCCTGAACGAATTTTGTAAGAATTTCTCTCTCTTTCACTGTCTTTGTTTCACGGGTTTTGAAAAGTAATTTATTTTTATATTGGGGTTTAGCTGCTTTTCACGGCTGTGTTTATGCCGCTTTACACCCCCTTGACTCACTTACGGAGAGATATCAATACATAGGTTTGAAGATTCTTACTAGTCAGATATATTCTTTTGCGGTGAATAGGGGGTGTTGAGTCCAGTTCACTGAAAAAGGAATAGGTCTTGTCTCTTACATATTGGGTTTATGGAACGGTATCGGAGCTAATTTGAAACCCTTGTTTTATGCATCACCCCACCTCACCTTTCCCGTTCAGCAGCCATAGTGTGTTTCCTAAACGTGTGACTCTGTTCTGTTTTGTAATTCAGTTCAAGTGTAGCGGTTTTTACATTCCCTCTCTAAGTGATATCTTATGATAAGTGTCTTTTTCTGTGTGACTTATTTCACTTAGAATCGTCGTACCTAAATCCACTCATCGTGCTGCTACTAGCCTTATGACGTTGATTTCATGGCTGAGTGATATTCCATTGTACATGAGGACCACAACTTCTTTATCCATTTTTCGCTTTCCTAGGATATTTAAGGTGTAATGAAGTGGGGGTTCTTGTCAACAGAGCAGCCCTAAACTTTGGGGTGCCTTTGTCTTGCTGATTTTTAGTTTTCCCAATTTATACGCCCATGAGTGGAAGTGCCCTATGCTCTCCAAGCTGTGTTTTTTAGATGTTTCAGAACACACCGTACACTTCTCCAGAGTGGCTGTTGGCAATTTACATCCCGCCCATCAGCGTAGCAAGGCTCCCATTTCTCCATGGCCGGTCCTGCATTTCTGGTTTGGACACTTTTTTCCGCATGGCCCTTTTGCCCGCTGGGAAGCGAGACTTCTTTGGAGCGCTGATTGGCCTTTCCAGGTTGCTTGGTTGGCCAAAAAAGGCGTATGCGTTTTTTCCTGAATATATTCAGGAAAAAACGCATACGCCCTTTTTGGCCAAGGGCATCATTGTCCACGTTTTGCCGCTTTTCATGTGCTTTCAAGGCGATTCGAATCTACCTCCTGAAATCTGTTTCCTGCAATTCTGCCTTGCTTTCAAAGCCTCTTCGTTGCCTTCCCTTAGTATATTTGTGGACGAGAGGTATCATTTAAAACTCTGCAGGTTTGTGAATTGCAGTGCCCCTGAGCTCCATTTTTCAACTCGCTTTTTTGGGAGCTGGCCGCAAAAGCGCAGGATTGCTTCAGGCCCTCTTCTGGTTCTGGGGGGCAGGCTGAGCTTGTGCTTAATTCTTCTTCCTGATGGGAAAATAGAGTGACCTGTGCCTGTCCCAACACCTAGAGCTAGTCTCTCATTGGTTCCCCCTCTTCCCCTTCATCCTCAGGACAAATTGCAACCTGTACGGAACAGGAGGTTAAAGGTGCTGATTCTCCAAGGAGGGAGATGTCTAGTAAATCGGCTGGAATGGCGAACCCGAGCAAAGGAGATGAGAAATGAGGTGCGTTTTAGAAACCTTTCCCGATCACACCGTGTACCATCTTCTGGGTTTCTCATGCCTGTTTTCGACGTAGGAAGATGCCCTTGAACCTGGAGATTTGGGACCCATGGGATGGGTACCATGCAGTATTACTTGAAAGGGTCTGCGTTGGCTCACCCAACCTCACCGAACCTCTCAGCCCCAAGAGTGTCCACCCTTATGTCTCAATCAGCTGTGGGTCTAGATATGGTCAATCCAGGTTGCATCACAGCCCCTGAACGAATTTTGTAAGAATTTCTCTCTCTTTCACTGTCTTTGTTTCACGGGTTTTGAAAAGTAATTTATTTTTATAATGGGGTTTAGCTGCTTTTCACGGCTGTGTTTATGCCGCTTTACACCCCCTTGACTCACTTACAGAGAGATATCAATATATAGGTTTGAAGATTCTTACTAGTCAGATATATTCTTGTGCGGTGAATAGGGGGTGTTGAGTCCAGTTCACTGAAAAAGGAATAGGTCTTGTCTCTTACATATTGGGTTTATGGAACGGTATCTGAGCTAATTTGAAACCCTTGTTTTATGCATCACCCCACCTCACCTTTCCCGTTCAGCAGCCATAGTGTGTTTCCTAAACGTGGGACTCTGTTCTGTTTTGCAATTCAGTTCAAGTGTAGCGGTTTTTACATTCCCTCTCTAAGTGATATCTTATGATAAGTGTCTTTTTCTGTGTGACTTATTTCACTTAGAATCGTCGTACCTAAATCCACTCATCGTGCTGCTACTAGCCTTATGACGTTGATTTCATGGCTGAGTGATATTCCATTGTACATGAGGACCACAACTTCTTTATCCATTTTTCTCTTTCCTAGGATATTTAAGGTGTAATGAAGTGGGGGTTCTTGTCCACAGAGCAGCCCTAAACTTTGGGGTGCCTGTGTCTTGCTGATTTTTAGTTTTCCCAATTTATACGCCCATGAGTGGAAGTGCCCTATGCTCTCCAAGCTGTGTTTTTTAGATGTTTCAGAACACACCGTACACTTCTCCAGAGTGGCTGTTGGCAATTTACATCCCACCCATCAGCGTAGCAAGGCTCCCATTTCTCCATGGCCGGTCCTGCATTTCTGGTTTGGACACTTTTTTCCGCATGGCCCTTTTGCCCGCTGGGAAGCGAGACTTCTTTGGAGCGCTGATTGGCCTTTCCAGGTTGCTTGGTTGGCCAAAAAGGGCGTATGCGTTTTTTCCTGAATATATTCAGGAAAAAACGCATACGCCCTTTTTGGCCAAGGGCATCATTGTCCACGTTTTGCCGCTTTTCATGTGCTTTCAAGGCGATTCGAATCTACCTCCTGAAATCTGTTTCCTGCAATTCTGCCTTGCTTTCAAAGCCTCTTCGTTGCCTTCCCTTAATATATTTGTGGACGAGAGGTATCATTTAAAACTCTGCAGGTTTGTGAATTGCAGTGCCCCTGAGCTCCATTTTTCAACTCGCTTTTTTGGGAGCTGGCCGCAAAAGCGCAGGATTGCTTCAGGCCCTCTTCTGGTTCTGGGGGGCAGGCTGAGCTTGTGCTTAATTCTTCTTCCTGATGGGAAAATAGAGTGACCTGTGCCTGTCCCAACACCTAGAGCTAGTCTCTCATTGGTTCCCCCTCTTCCCCTTCATCCTCAGGACAAATTGCAACCTGTACGGAACAGGAGGTTAAAGGTGCTGATTCTCCAAGGAGGGAGATGGCTAGTAAATCGGCTGGAATGGCGAACCCGAGCAAAGGAGATGAGAAATGAGGTGCGTTTTAGAAACCTTTCCCGATCACACCGTGTACCATCTTCTGGGTTTCTCATGCCTGTTTTCGACGTAGGAAGATGCCCTTGAACCTGGAGATTTGGGACCCATGGGATGGGTACCATGCAGTATTACTTGAAAGGGTCTGCGTTGGCTCACCCAACCTCACCGAACCTCTCAGCCCCAAGAGTGTCCACCCTTATGTCTCAATCAGCTGTGGGTCTAGATATGGTCAATCCAGGTTGCATCACAGCCCCTGAACGAATTTTGTAAGAATTTCTCTCTCTTTCACTGTCTTTGTTTCACGGGTTTTGAAAAGTAATTTATTTTTATAATGGGGTTTAGCTGCTTTTCACGGCTGTGTTTATGCCGCTTTACACCCCCTTGACTCACTTACAGAGAGATATCAATATATAGGTTTGAAGATTCTTACTAGTCAGATATATTCTTGTGCGGTGAATAGGGGGTGTTGAGTCCAGTTCACTGAAAAAGGAATAGGTCTTGTCTCTTACATATTGGGTTTATGGAACGGTATCTGAGCTAATTTGAAACCCTTGTTTTATGCATCACCCCACCTCACCTTTCCCGTTCAGCAGCCATAGTGTGTTTCCTAAACGTGGGACTCTGTTCTGTTTTGCAATTCAGTTCAAGTGTAGCGGTTTTTACATTCCCTCTCTAAGTGATATCTTATGATAAGTGTCTTTTTCTGTGTGACTTATTTCACTTAGAATCGTCGTACCTAAATCCACTCATCGTGCTGCTACTAGCCTTATGACGTTGATTTCATGGCTGAGTGATATTCCATTGTACATGAGGACCACAACTTCTTTATCCATTTTTCGCTTTCCTAGGATATTTAAGGTGTAATGAAGTGGGGGTTCTTGTCAACAGAGCAGCCCTAAATTTTGGGGTGCCTGTGTCTTGCTGATTTTTAGTTTTCCCAATTTATACGCCCATGAGTGGAAGTGCCCTATGCTCTCCAAGCTGTGTTTTTTAGATGTTTCAGAACACACCGTACACTTCTCCAGAGTGGCTGTTGGCAATTTACATCCCGCCCATCAGCGTAGCAAGGCTCCCATTTCTCCATGGCCGGTCCTGCATTTCTGGTTTGGACACTTTTTTCCGCATGGCCCTTTTGCCCGCTGGGAAGCGAGACTTCTTTGGAGCGCTGATTGGCCTTTCCAGGTTGCTTGGTTGGCCAAAAAGGGCGTATGCGTTTTTTCCTGAATATATTCAGGAAAAAACGCATACGCCCTTTTTGGCCAAGGGCATCATTGTCCACGTTTTGCCGCTTTTCATGTGCTTTCAAGGCGATTCGAATCTACCTCCTGAAATCTGTTTCCTGCAATTCTGCCTTGCTTTCAAAGCCTCTTCGTTGCCTTCCCTTAATATATTTGTGGACGAGAGGTATCATTTAAAACTCTGCAGGTTTGTGAATTGCAGTGCCCCTGAGCTCCATTTTTCAACTCGCTTTTTTGGGAGCTGGCCGCAAAAGCGCAGGATTGCTTCAGGCCCTCTTCTGGTTCTGGGGGGCAGGCTGAGCTTGTGCTTAATTCTTCTTCCTGATGGGAAAATAGAGTGACCTGTGCCTGTCCCAACACCTAGAGCTAGTCTCTCATTGGTTCCCCCTCTTCCCCTTCATCCTCAGGACAAATTGCAACCTGTACGGAACAGGAGGTTAAAGGTGCTGATTCTCCAAGGAGGGAGATGGCTAGTAAATCGGCTGGAATGGCGAACCCGAGCAAAGGAGATGAGAAATGAGGTGCGTTTTAGAAACCTTTCCCGATCACACCGTGTACCATCTTCTGGGTTTCTCATGCCTGTTTTCGACGTAGGAAGATGCCCTTGAACCTGGAGATTTGGGACCCATGGGATGGGTACCATGCAGTATTACTTGAAAGGGTCTGCGTTGGCTCACCCAACCTCACCGAACCTCTCAGCCCCAAGAGTGTCCACCCTTATGTCTCAATCAGCTGTGGGTCTAGATATGGTCAATCCAGGTTGCATCACAGCCCCTGAACGAATTTTGTAAGAATTTCTCTCTCTTTCACTGTCTTTGTTTCACGGGTTTTGAAAAGTAATTTATTTTTATAATGGGGTTTAGCTGCTTTTCACGGCTGTGTTTATGCCGCTTTACACCCCCTTGACTCACTTACAGAGAGATATCAATATATAGGTTTGAAGATTCTTACTAGTCAGATATATTCTTGTGCGGTGAATAGGGGGTGTTGAGTCCAGTTCACTGAAAAAGGAATAGGTCTTGTCTCTTACATATTGGGTTTATGGAACGGTATCTGAGCTAATTTGAAACCCTTGTTTTATGCATCACCCCACCTCACCTTTCCCGTTCAGCAGCCATAGTGTGTTTCCTAAACGTGGGACTCTGTTCTGTTTTGCAATTCAGTTCAAGTGTAGCGGTTTTTACATTCCCTCTCTAAGTGATATCTTATGATAAGTGTCTTTTTCTGTGTGACTTATTTCACTTAGAATCGTCGTACCTAAATCCACTCATCGTGCTGCTACTAGCCTTATGACGTTGATTTCATGGCTGAGTGATATTCCATTGTACATGAGGACCACAACTTCTTTATCCATTTTTCGCTTTCCTAGGATATTTAAGGTGTAATGAAGTGGGGGTTCTTGTCAACAGAGCAGCCCTAAATTTTGGGGTGCCTGTGTCTTGCTGATTTTTAGTTTTCCCAATTTATACGCCCATGAGTGGAAGTGCCCTATGCTCTCCAAGCTGTGTTTTTTAGATGTTTCAGAACACACCGTACACTTCTCCAGAGTGGCTGTTGGCAATTTACATCCCGCCCATCAGCGTAGCAAGGCTCCCATTTCTCCATGGCCGGTCCTGCATTTCTGGTTTGGACACTTTTTTCCGCATGGCCCTTTTGCCCGCTGGGAAGCGAGACTTCTTTGGAGCGCTGATTGGCCTTTCCAGGTTGCTTGGTTGGCCAAAAAGGGCGTATGCGTTTTTTCCTGAATATATTCAGGAAAAAACGCATACGCCCTTTTTGGCCAAGGGCATCATTGTCCACGTTTTGCCGCTTTTCATGTGCTTTCAAGGCGATTCGAATCTACCTCCTGAAATCTGTTTCCTGCAATTCTGCCTTGCTTTCAAAGCCTCTTCGTTGCCTTCCCTTAATATATTTGTGGACGAGAGGTATCATTTAAAACTCTGCAGGTTTGTGAATTGCAGTGCCCCTGAGCTCCATTTTTCAACTCGCTTTTTTGGGAGCTGGCCGCAAAAGCGCAGGATTGCTTCAGGCCCTCTTCTGGTTCTGGGGGGCAGGCTGAGCTTGTGCTTAATTCTTCTTCCTGATGGGAAAATAGAGTGACCTGTGCCTGTCCCAACACCTAGAGCTAGTCTCTCATTGGTTCCCCCTCTTCCCCTTCATCCTCAGGACAAATTGCAACCTGTACGGAACAGGAGGTTAAAGGTGCTGATTCTCCAAGGAGGGAGATGGCTAGTAAATCGGCTGGAATGGCGAACCCGAGCAAAGGAGATGAGAAATGAGGTGCGTTTTAGAAACCTTTCCCGATCACACGGTGTACCATCTTCTGGGTTTCTCATGCCTGTTTTCGACGTAGGAAGATGCCCTTGAACCTGGAGATTTGGGACCCATGGGATGGGTACCATGCAGTATTACTTGAAAGGGTCTGCGTAGGCTCACCCAACCTCACCGAACCTCTCAGCCCCAAGAGTGTCCACCCTTATGTCTCAATCAGCTGTGGGTCTAGATATGGTCAATCCAGGTTGCATCACAGCCCCTGAACGAATTTTGTAAGAATTTCTCTCTCTTTCACTGTCTTTGTTTCACGGGTTTTGAAAAGTAATTTATTTTTATAATGGGGTTTAGCTGCTTTTCACGGCTGTGTTTATGCCGCTTTACACCCCCTTGACTCACTTACAGAGAGATATCAATATATAGGTTTGAAGATTCTTACTAGTCAGATATATTCTTGTGCGGTGAATAGGGGGTGTTGAGTCCAGTTCACTGAGCAAGGAATAGGTCTTGTCTCTTACATATTGGGTTTATGGAACGGTATCGGAGCTAATTTGAAACCCTTGTTTTATGCATCACCCCACCTCACCTTTCCCGTTCAGCAGCCATAGTGTGTTTCCTAAACGTGGGACTCTGTTCTGTTTTGCAATTCAGTTCAAGTGTAGCGGTTTTTACATTCCCTCTAGAAGTGATATCTTATGATAATTGTCTTTTTCTGTGTGACTTATTTCACTTAGAATCGTCGTACCTAAATCCACTCATCGTGCTGCTACTAGCCTTATGACGTTGATTTCATGGCTGAGTGATATTCCATTGTACATGAGGACCACAACTTCTTTATCCATTTTTCTCTTTCCTAGGATATTTAAGGTGTAATGAAGTGGGGGTTCTTGTCCACAGAGCAGCCCTAAACTTTGGGGTGCCTGTGTCTTGCTGATTTTTAGTTTTCCCAATTTATACGGCCATGAGTGGAAGTGCCCTATGCTCTCCAAGCTGTGTTTTTTAGATGTTTCAGAACACACCGTACACTTCTCCAGAGTGGCTGTTGGCAATTTACATCCCACCCATCAGCGTAGCAAGGCTCCCATTTCTCTATGGCCGGTCCTGCATTTCTGGTTTGGACACTTTTTTCCGCATGGCCCTTTTGCCCGCTGGGAAGCGAGACTTCTTTGGAGCGCTGATTGGCCTTTCCAGGTTGCTTGGTTGACCAAAAAGGGCGTATGCGTTTTTTCCTGAATATATTCAGGAAAAAACGCATACGCCCTTTTTGGCCAAGGGCATCATTGTCCACGTTTTGCCGCTTTTCATGTGCTTTCAAGGCGATTCGAATCTACCTCCTGAAATCTGTTTCCTGCAATTCTGCCTTGCTTTCAAAGCCTCTTCGTTGCCTTCCCTTAATATATTTGTGGACGAGAGGTATCATTTAAAACTCTGCAGGTTTGTGAATTGCAGTGCCCCTGAGCTCCATTTCTCAACTCGCTTTTTTGGGAGCTGGCCGCAAAAGCGCAGGATTGCTTCAGGCCCTCTTCTGGTTCTGGGGGGCAGGCTGAGCTTGTGCTTAATTCTTCTTCCTGATGGGAAAATAGAGTGACCTGTGCCTGTCCCAACACCTAGAGCTAGTCTCTCATTGGTTCCCCCTCTTCCCCTTCATCCTCAGGACAAATTGCAACCTGTACGGAACAGGAGGTTAAAGGTGCTGATTCTCCAAGGAGGGAGATGGCTAGTAAATCGGCTGGAATGGCGAACCCGAGCAAAGGAGATGAGAAATGAGGTGCGTTTTAGAAACCTTTCCCGATCACACGGTGTACCATCTTCTGGGTTTCTCATGCCTGTTTTCGACGTAGGAAGATGCCCTTGAACCTGGAGATTTGGGACCCATGGGATGGGTACCATGCAGTATTACTTGAAAGGGTCTGCGTTGGCTCACCCAACCTCACCGAACCTCTCAGCCCCAAGAGTGTCCACCCTTATGTCTCAATCAGCTGTGGGTCTAGATATGGTCAATCCAGGTTGCATCACAGCCCCTGAACGAATTTTGTAAGAATTTCTCTCTCTTTCACTGTCTTTGTTTCACGGGTTTTGAAAAGTAATTTATTTTTATAATGGGGTTTAGCTGCTTTTCACGGCTGTGTTTATGCCGCTTTACACCCCCTTGACTCACTTACAGAGAGATATCAATATATAGGTTTGAAGATTCTTACTAGTCAGATATATTCTTGTGCGGTGAATAGGGGGTGTTGAGTCCAGTTCACTGAAAAAGGAATAGGTCTTGTCTCTTACATATTGGGTTTATGGAACGGTATCGGAGCTAATTTGAAACCCTTGTTTTATGCATCACCCCACCTCACCTTTCCCGTTCAGCAGCCATAGTGTGTTTCCTAAACGTGGGACTCTGTTCTGTTTTGCAATTCAGTTCAAGTGTAGCGGTTTTTACATTCCCTCTAGAAGTGATATCTTATGATAAGTGTCTTTTTCTGTGTGACTTATTTCACTTAGAATCGTCGTACCTAAATCCACTCATCGTGCTGCTACTAGCCTTATGACGTTGATTTCATGGCTGAGTGATATTCCATTGTACATGAGGACCACAACTTCTTTATCCATTTTTCTCTTTCCTAGGATATTTAAGGTGTAATGAAGTGGGGGTTCTTGTCCACAGAGCAGCCCTAAACTTTGGGGTGCCTGTGTCTTGCTGATTTTTAGTTTTCCCAATTTATACGCCCATGAGTGGAAGTGCCCTATGCTCTCCAAGCTGTGTTTTTTAGATGTTTCAGAACACACCGTACACTTCTCCAGAGTGGCTGTTGGCAATTTACATCCCACCCATCAGCGTAGCAAGGCTCCCATTTCTCCATGGCCGGTCCTTCATTTCTGGTTTGGACACTTTTTTCCGCATGGCCCTTTTGCCCGCTGGGAAGCGAGACTTCTTTGGAGCGCTGATTGGCCTTTCCAGGTTGCTTGGTTGGCCAAAAAGGGCGTATGCGTTTTTTCCTGAATATATTCAGGAAAAAATGCATACGCCCTTTTTGGCCAAGGGCATCATTGTCCACGTTTTGCCGCTTTTCATGTGCTTTCAAGGCGATTCGAATCTACCTCCTGAAATCTGTTTCCTGCAATTCTGCCTTGCTTTCAAAGCCTCTTCGTTGCCTTCCCTTAGTATATTTGTGGACGAGAGGTATCATTTAAAACTCTGCAGGTTTGTGAATTGCAGTGCCCCTGAGCTCCATTTTTCAACTCGCTTTTTTGGGAGCTGGCCGCAAAAGCGCAGGATTGCTTCAGGCCCTCTTCTGGTTCTGGGGGGCAGGCTGAGCTTGTGCTTAATTCTTCTTCCTGATGGGAAAATAGAGTGACCTGTGCCTGTCCCAACACCTAGAGCTAGTCTCTCATTGGTTCCCCCTCTTCCCGTTCATCCTCAGGACAAATTGCAACCTGTACGGAACAGGAGGTTAAAGGTGCTGATTCTCCAAGGAGGGAGATGGCTAGTAAATCGGCTGGAATGGCGAACCCGAGCAAAGGAGATGAGAAATGAGGTGCGTTTTAGAAACCTTTCCCGATCACACGGTGTACCATCTTCTGGGTTTCTCATGCCTGTTTTCGACGTAGGAAGATGCCCTTGAACCTGGAGATTTGGGACCCATGGGATGGGTACCATGCAGTATTACTTGAAAGGGTCTGCGTTGGCTCACCCAACCTCACCGAACCTCTCAGCCCCAAGAGTGTCCACCCTTATGTCTCAATCACCTGTGGGTCTAGATATGGTCAATCCAGGTTGCATCACAGCCCCTGAACGAATTTTGTAAGAATTTCTCTCTCTTTCACTGTCTTTGTTTCACGGGTTTTGAAAAGTAATTTATTTTTATAATGGGGTTTAGCTGCTTTTCACGGCTGTGTTTATGCCGCTTTACACCCCCTTGACTCACTTACAGAGAGATATCAATATATAGGTTTGAAGATTCTTACTAGTCAGATATATTCTTGTGCGGTGAATAGGGGGTGTTGAGTCCAGTTCACTGAAAAAGGAATAGGTCTTGTCTCTTATATATTGGGTTTATGGAACGGTATCTGAGCTAATTTGAAACCCTTGTTTCATGCATCACCCCACCTCACCTTTCCCGTTCAGCAGCCATAGTGTGTTTCCTAAACGTGGGACTCTGTTCTGTTTTGCAATTCAGTTCAAGTGTAGCGGTTTTTACATTCCCTCTCTAAGTGATATCTTATGATAAGTGTCTTTTTCTGTGTGACTTATTTCACTTAGAATCGTCGTACCTAAATCCACTCATCGTGCTGCTACTAGCCTTATGACGTTGATTTCATGGCTGAGTGATATTCCATTGTACATGAGGACCACAACTTCTTTATCCATTTTTCTCTTTCCTAGGATATTTAAGGTGTAATGAAGTGGGGGTTCTTGTCCACAGAGCAGCCCTAAACTTTGGGGTGCCTGTGTCTTGCTGATTTTTAGTTTTCCCAATTTATACGCCCATGAGTGGAAGTGCCCTATGCTCTCCAAGCTGTGTTTTTTAGATGTTTCAGAACACACCGTACACTTCTCCAGAGTGGCTGTTGGCAATTTACATCCCACCCATCAGCGTAGCAAGGCTCCCATTTCTCCATGGCCGGTCCTGCATTTCTGGTTTGGACACTTTTTTCCGCATGGCCCTTTTGCCCGCTGGGAAGCGAGACTTCTTTGGAGCGCTGATTGGCCTTTCCAGGTTGCTTGGTTGGCCAAAAAGGGCGTATGCGTTTTTTCCTGAATATATTCAGGAAAAAACGCATACGCCCTTTTTGGCCAAGGGCATCATTGTCCACGTTTTGCCGCTTTTCATGTGCTTTCAAGGCGATTCGAATCTACCTCCTGAAATCTGTTGCCTGCAATTCTGCCTTGCTTTCAAAGCCTCTTCGTTGCCTTCCCTTAATATATTTGTGGACGAGAGGTATCATTTAAAACTCTGCAGGTTTGTGAATTGCAGTGCCCCTGAGCTCCATTTTTCAACTCGCTTTTTTGGGAGCTGGCCGCAAAAGCGCAGGATTGCTTCAGGCCCTCTTCTGGTTCTGGGGGGCAGGCTGAGCTTGTGCTTAATTCTTCTTCCTGATGGGAAAATAGAGTGACCTGTGCCTGTCCCAACACCTAGAGCTAGTCTCTCATTGGTTCCCCCTCTTCCCGTTCATCCTCAGGACAAATTGCAACCTGTACGGAACAGGAGGTTAAAGGTGCTGATTCTCCAAGGAGGGAGATGGCTAGTAAATCGGCTGGAATGGCGAACCCGAGCAAAGGAGATGAGAAATGAGGTGCGTTTTAGAAACCTTTCCCGATCACACCGTGTACCATCTTCTGGGTTTCTCATGCCTGTTTTCGACGTAGGAAGATGCCCTTGAACCTGGAGATTTGGGACCCATGGGATGGGTACCATGCAGTATTACTTGAAAGGGTCTGCGTTGGCTCACCCAACCTCACCGAACCTCTCAGCCCCAAGAGTGTCCACCCTTATGTCTCAATCAGCTGTGGGTCTAGATATGGTCAATCCAGGTTGCATCACAGCCCCTGAACGAATTTTGTAAGAATTTCTCTCTCTTTCACTGTCTTTGTTTCACGGGTTTTGAAAAGTAATTTATTTTTATAATGGGGTTTAGCTGCTTTTCACGGCTGTGTTTATGCCGCTTTACACCCCCTTGATTCACTTACAGAGAGATATCAATATATAGGTTTGAAGATTCTTACTAGTCAGATATATTCTTGTGCGGTGAATAGGGGGTGTTGAGTCCAGTTCACTGAAAAAGGAATAGGTCTTGTCTCTTATATATTGGGTTTATGGAACGGTATCTGAGCTAATTTGAAACCCTTGTTTCATGCATCACCCCACCTCACCTTTCCCGTTCAGCAGCCATAGTGTGTTTCCTAAACGTGGGACTCTGTTCTGTTTTGCAATTCAGTTCAAGTGTAGCGGTTTTTACATTCCCTCTCTAAGTGATATCTTATGATAAGTGTCTTTTTCTGTGTGACTTATTTCACTTAGAATCGTCGTACCTAAATCCACTCATCGTGCTGCTACTAGCCTTATGACGTTGATTTCATGGCTGAGTGATATTCCATTGTACATGAGGACCACAACTTCTTTATCCATTTTTCTCTTTCCTAGGATATTTAAGGTGTAATGAAGTGGGGGTTCTTGTCCACAGAGCAGCCCTAAACTTTGGGGTGCCTGTGTCTTGCTGATTTTTAGTTTTCCCAATTTATACGCCCATGAGTGGAAGTGCCCTATGCTCTCCAAGCTGTGTTTTTTAGATGTTTCAGAACACACCGTACACTTCTCCAGAGTGGCTGTTGGCAATTTACATCCCACCCATCAGCGTAGCAAGGCTCCCATTTCTCCATGGCCGGTCCTGCATTTCTGGTTTGGACACTTTTTTCCGCATGGCCCTTTTGCCCGCTGGGAAGCGAGACTTCTTTGGAGCGCTGATTGGCCTTTCCAGGTTGCTTGGTTGGCCAAAAAGGGCGTATGCGTTTTTTCCTGAATATATTCAGGAAAAAACGCATACGCCCTTTTTGGCCAAGGGCATCATTGTCCACGTTTTGCCGCTTTTCATGTGCTTTCAAGGCGATTCGAATCTACCTCCTGAAATCTGTTTCCTGCAATTCTGCCTTGCTTTCAAAGCCTCTTCGTTGCCTTCCCTTAATATATTTGTGGACGAGAGGTATCATTTAAAACTCTGCAGGTTTGTGAATTGCAGTGCCCCTGAGCTCCATTTTTCAACTCGCTTTTTTGGGAGCTGGCCGCAAAAGCGCAGGATTGCTTCAGGCCCTCTTCTGGTTCTGGGGGGCAGGCTGAGCTTGTGCTTAATTCTTCTTCCTGATGGGAAAATAGAGTGACCTGTGCCTGTCCCAACACCTAGAGCTAGTCTCTCATTGGTTCCCCCTCTTCCCGTTCATCCTCAGGACAAATTGCAACCTGTACGGAACAGGAGGTTAAAGGTGCTGATTCTCCAAGGAGGGAGATGGCTAGTAAATCGGCTGGAATGGCGAACCCGAGCAAAGGAGATGAGAAATGAGGTGCGTTTTAGAAACCTTTCCCGATCACATGGTGTACCATCTTCTGGGTTTCTCATGCCTGTTTTCGACGTAGGAAGATGCCCTTGAACCTGGAGATTTGGGACCCATGGGATGGGTACCATGCAGTATTACTTGAAAGGGTCTGCGTTGGCTCACCCAACCTCACCGAACCTCTCAGCCCCAAGAGTGTCCACCCTTATGTCTCAATCAGCTGTGGGTCTAGATATGGTCAATCCAGGTTGCATCACAGCCCCTGAACGAATTTTGTAAGAATTTCTCTCTCTTTCACTGTCTTTGTTTCACGGGTTTTGAAAAGTAATTTATTTTTATAATGGGGTTTAGCTGCTTTTCACGGCTGTGTTTATGCCGCTTTACACCCCCTTGACTCACTTACAAAGAGATATCAATACATAGGTTTGAAGATTCTTACTAGTCAGATATATTCTTGTGCGGTGAATAGGGGGTGTTGAGTCCAGTTCACTGAAAAAGGAATAGGTCTTGTCTCTTACATATTGGGTTTATGGAACGGTATCGGAGCTAATTTGAAACCCTTGTTTTATGCATCACCCCACCTCACCTTTCCCGTTCAGCAGCCATAGTGTGTTTCCTAAACGTGGGACTCTGTTCTGTTTTGCAATTCAGTTCAAGTGTAGCGGTTTTTACATTCCCTCTAGAAGTGATATCTTATGATAAGTGTCTTTTTCTGTGTGACTTATTTCACTTAGAATCGTCGTACCTAAATCCACTCATCGTGCTGCTACTAGCCTTATGACGTTGATTTCATGGCTGAGTGATATTCCATTGTACATGAGGACCACAACTTCTTTATCCATTTTTCTCTTTCCTAGGATATTTAAGGTGTAATGAAGTGGGGGTTCTTGTCCACAGAGCAGCCCTAAACTTTGGGGTGCCTGTGTCTTGCTGATTTTTAGTTTTCCCAATTTATACGCCCATGAGTGGAAGTGCCCTATGCTCTCCAAGCTGTGTTTTTTAGATGTTTCAGAACACACCGTACACTTCTCCAGAGTGGCTGTTGGCAATTTACATCCCACCCATCAGCGTAGCAAGGCTCCCATTTCTCCATGGCCGGTCCTTCATTTCTGGTTTGGACACTTTTTTCCGCATGGCCCTTTTGCCCGCTGGGAAGCGAGACTTCTTTGGAGCGCTGATTGGCCTTTCCAGGTTGCTTGGTTGGCAAAAAAGGGCGTATGCTTTTTTTCCTGAATATATTCAGGAAAAAATGCATACGCCCTTTTTGGCCAAGGGCATCATTGTCCACGTTTTGCCGCTTTTCATGTGCTTTCAAGGCGATTCGAATCTACCTCCTGAAATCTGTTTCCTGCAATTCTGACTTGCTTTCAAAGCCTCTTCGTTGCCTTCCCTTAGTATATTTGTGGACGAGAGGTATCATTTAAAACTCTGCAGGTTTGTGAATTGCAGTGCCCCTGAGCTCCATTTTTCAACTCGCTTTTTTGGGAGCTGGCCGCAAAAGCGCAGGATTGCTTCAGGCCCTCTTCTGGTTCTGGGGGGCAGGCTGAGCTTGTGCTTAATTCTTCTTCCTGATGGGAAAATAGAGTGACCTGTGCCTGTCCCAACACCTAGAGCTAGTCTCTCATTGGTTCCCCCTCTTCCCGTTCATCCTCAGGACAAATTGCAACCTGTACGGAACAGGAGGTTAAAGGTGCTGATTCTCCAAGGAGGGAGATGGCTAGTAAATCGGCTGGAATGGCGAACCCGAGCAAAGGAGATGAGAAATGAGGTGCGTTTTAGAAACCTTTCCCGATCACACGGTGTACCATCTTCTGGGTTTCTCATACCTGTTTTCGACGTAGGAAGATGCCCTTGAACCTGGAGATTTGGGACCCATGGGATGGGTACCATGCAGTATTACTTGAAAGGGTCTGCGTTGGCTCACCCAACCTCACCGAACCTCTCAGCCCCAAGAGTGTCCACCCTTATGACTCAATCAGCTGTGGGTCTAGATATGGTCAATCCAGGTTGCATCACAGCCCCTGAACGAATTTTGTAAGAATTTCTCTCTCTTTCACTGTCTTTGTTTCACGGGTTTTGAAAAGTAATTTATTTTTATAATGGGGTTTAGCTGCTTTTCACGGCTGTGTTTATGCCGCTTTACACCCCCTTGACTCACTTACAGAGAGATATCAATATATAGGTTTGAAGATTCTTACTAGTCAGATATATTCTTGTGCGGTGAATAGGGGGTGTTGAGTCCAGTTCACTGAAAAAGGAATAGGTCTTGTCTCTTACATATTGGGTTTATGGAACGGTATCGGAGCTAATTTGAAACCCTTGTTTTATGCATCACCCCACCTCACCTTTCCCGTTCAGCAGCCATAGTGTGTTTCCTAAACGTGGGACTCTGTTCTGTTTTGCAATTCAGTTCAAGTGTAGCGGTTTTTACATTCCCTCTAGAAGTGATATCTTATGATAAGTGTCTTTTTCTGTGTGACTTATTTCACTTAGAATCGTCGTACCTAAATCCACTCATCGTGCAGCTACTAGCCTTATGACGTTGATTTCATGGCTGAGTGATATTCCATTGTACATGAGGACCACAACTTCTTTATCCATTTTTCTCTTTCCTAGGATATTTAAGGTGTAATGAAGTGGGGGTTCTTGTCCACAGAGCAGCCCTAAACTTTGGGGTGCCTGTGTCTTGCTGATTTTTAGTTTTCCCAATTTATACGGCCATGAGTGGAAGTGCCCTATGCTCTCCAAGCTGTGTTTTTTAGATGTTTCAGAACACACCGTACACTTCTCCAGAGTGGCTGTTGGCAATTTACATCCCACCCATCAGCGTAGCAAGGCTCCCATTTCTCCATGGCCGGTCCTTCATTTCTGGTTTGGACACTTTTTTCCGCATGGCCCTTTTGCCCGCTGGGAAGCGAGACTTCTTTGGAGCGCTGATTGGCCTTTCCAGGTTGCTTGGTTGGCCAAAAAGGGCGTATGCGTTTTTTCCTGAATATATTCAGGAAAAAACGCATACGCCCTTTTTGGCCAAGGGCATCATTGTCCACGTTTTGCCGCTTTTCATGTGCTTTCAAGGCGATTCGAATCTACCTCCTGAAATCTGTTTCCTGCAATTCTGCCTTGCTTTCAAAGCCTCTTCGTTGCCTTCCCTTAATATATTTGTGGACGAGAGGTATCATTTAAAACTCTGCAGGTTTGTGAATTGCAGTGCCCCTGAGCTCCATTTTTCAACTCGCTTTTTTGGGAGCTGGCCGCAAAAGCGCAGGATTGCTTCAGGCCCTCTTCTGGTTCTGGGGGGCAGGCTGAGCTTGTGCTTAATTCTTCTTCCTGATGGGAAAATAGAGTGACCTGTGCCTGTCCCAACACCTAGAGCTAGTCTCTCATTGGTTCCCCCTCTTCCCCTTCATCCTCAGGACAAATTGCAACCTGTACGGAACAGGAGGTTAAAGGTGCTGATTCTCCAAGGAGGGAGATGGCTAGTAAATCGGCTGGAATGGCGAACCCGAGCAAAGGAGATGAGAAATGAGGTGCGTTTTAGAAACCTTTCCCGATCACACCGTGTACCATCTTCTGGGTTTCTCATGCCTGTTTTCGACGTAGGAAGATGCCCTTGAACCTGGAGATTTGGGACCCATGGGATGGGTACCATGCAGTATTACTTGAAAGGGTCTGCGTTGGCTCACCCAACCTCACCGAACCTCTCAGCCCCAAGAGTGTCCACCCTTATGTCTCAATCAGCTGTGGGTCTAGATATGGTCAATCCAGGTTGCATCACAGCCCCTGAACGAATTTTGTAAGAATTTCTCTCTCTTTCACTGTCTTTGTTTCACGGGTTTTGAAAAGTAATTTATTTTTATAATGGGGTTTAGCTGCTTTTCACGGCTGTGTTTATGCCGCTTTACACCCCCTTGACTCACTTACAAAGAGATATCAATACATAGGTTTGAAGATTCTTACTAGTCAGATATATTCTTGTGCGGTGAATAGGGGGTGTTGAGTCCAGTTCACTGAAAAAGGAATAGGTCTTGTCTCTTACATATTGGGTTTATGGAACGGTATCGGAGCTAATTTGAAACCCTTGTTTTATGCATCACCCCACCTCACCTTTCCCGTTCAGCAGCCATAGTGTGTTTCCTAAACGTGGGACTCTGTTCTGTTTTGCAATTCAGTTCAAGTGTAGCGGTTTTTACATTCCCTCTCTAAGTGATATCTTATGATAAGTGTCTTTTTCTGTGTGACTTATTTCACTTAGAATCGTCGTACCTAAATCCACTCATCGTGCTGCTACTAGCCTTATGACGTTGATTTCATGGCTGAGTGATATTCCATTGTACATGAGGACCACAACTTCTTTATCCATTTTTCTCTTTCCTAGGATATTTAAGGTGTAATGAAGTGGGGGTTCTTGTCCACAGAGCAGCCCTAAACTTTGGGGTGCCTGTGTCTTGCTGATTTTTAGTTTTCCCAATTTATACGCCCATGAGTGGAAGTGCCCTATGCTCTCCAAGCTGTGTTTTTTAGATGTTTCAGAACACACCGTACACTTCTCCAGAGTGGCTGTTGGCAATTTACATCCCACCCATCAGCGTAGCAAGGCTCCCATTTCTCCATGGCCGGTCCTTCATTTCTGGTTTGGACACTTTTTTCCGCATGGCCCTTTTGCCCGCTGGGAAGCGAGACTTCTTTGGAGCGCTGATTGGCCTTTCCAGGTTGCTTGGTTGGCCAAAAAGGGCGTATGCTTTTTTTCCTGAATATATTCAGGAAAAAATGCATACGCCCTTTTTGGCCAAGGGCATCATTGTCCACGTTTTGCCGCTTTTCATGTGCTTTCAAGGCGATTCGAATCTACCTCCTGAAATCTGTTTCCTGCAATTCTGCCTTGCTTTCAAAGCCTCTTCGTTGCCTTCCCTTAGTATATTTGTGGACGAGAGGTATCATTTAAAACTCTGCAGGTTTGTGAATTGCAGTGCCCCTGAGCTCCATTTTTCAACTCGCTTTTTTGGGAGCTGGCCGCAAAAGCGCAGGATTGCTTCAGGCCCTCTTCTGGTTCTGGGGGGCAGGCTGAGCTTGTGCTTAATTCTTCTTCCTGATGGGAAAATAGAGTGACCTGTGCCTGTCCCAACACCTAGAGCTAGTCTCTCATTGGTTCCCCCTCTTCCCGTTCATCCTCAGGACAAATTGCAACCTGTACGGAACAGGAGGTTAAAGGTGCTGATTCTCCAAGGAGGGAGATGGCTAGTAAATCGGCTGGAATGGCGAACCCGAGCAAAGGAGATGAGAAATGAGGTGCGTTTTAGAAACCTTTCCCGATCACACGGTGTACCATCTTCTGGGTTTCTCATGCCTGTTTTCGACGTAGGAAGATGCCCTTGAACCTGGAGATTTGGGACCCATGGGATGGGTACCATGCAGTATTACTTGAAAGGGTCTGCGTTGGCTCACCCAACCTCACCGAACCTCTCAGCCCCAAGAGTGTCCACCCTTATGACTCAATCAGCTGTGGGTCTAGATATGGTCAATCCAGGTTGCATCACAGCCCCTGAACGAATTTTGTAAGAATTTCTCTCTCTTTCACTGTCTTTGTTTCACGGGTTTTGAAAAGTAATTTATTTTTATAATGGGGTTTAGCTGCTTTTCACGGCTGTGTTTATGCCGCTTTACACCCCCTTGACTCACTTACAGAGAGATATCAATATATAGGTTTGAAGATTCTTACTAGTCAGATATATTCTTGTGCGGTGAATAGGGGGTGTTGAGTCCAGTTCACTGAAAAAGGAATAGGTCTTGTCTCTTACATATTGGGTTTATGGAACGGTATCGGAGCTAATTTGAAACCCTTGTTTTATGCATCACCCCACCTCACCTTTCCCGTTCAGCAGCCATAGTGTGTTTCCTAAACGTGGGACTCTGTTCTGTTTTGCAATTCAGTTCAAGTGTAGCGGTTTTTACATTCCCTCTAGAAGTGATATCTTATGATAAGTGTCTTTTTCTGTGTGACTTATTTCACTTAGAATCGTCGTACCTAAATCCACTCATCGTGCAGCTACTAGCCTTATGACGTTGATTTCATGGCTGAGTGATATTCCATTGTACATGAGGACCACAACTTCTTTATCCATTTTTCTCTTTCCTAGGATATTTAAGGTGTAATGAAGTGGGGGTTCTTGTCCACAGAGCAGCCCTAAACTTTGGGGTGCCTGTGTCTTGCTGATTTTTAGTTTTCCCAATTTATACGCCCATGAGTGGAAGTGCCCTATGCTCTCCAAGCTGTGTTTTTTAGATGTTTCAGAACACACCGTACACTTCTCCAGAGTGGCTGTTGGCAATTTACATCCCACCCATCAGCGTAGCAAGGCTCCCATTTCTCCATGGCCGGTCCTTCATTTCTGGTTTGGACACTTTTTTCCGCATGGCCCTTTTGCCCGCTGGGAAGCGAGACTTCTTTGGAGCGCTGATTGGCCTTTCCAGGTTGCTTGGTTGGCCAAAAAGGGCGTATGCGTTTTTTCCTGAATATATTCAGGAAAAAACGCATACGCCCTTTTTGGCCAAGGGCATCATTGTCCACGTTTTGCCGCTTTTCATGTGCTTTCAAGGCGATTCGAATCTACCTCCTGAAATCTGTTTCCTGCAATTCTGCCTTGCTTTCAAAGCCTCTTCGTTGCCTTCCCTTAATATATTTGTGGACGAGAGGTATCATTTAAAACTCTGCAGGTTTGTGAATTGCAGTGCCCCTGAGCTCCATTTTTCAACTCGCTTTTTTGGGAGCTGGCCGCAAAAGCGCAGGATTGCTTCAGGCCCTCTTCTGGTTCTGGGGGGCAGGCTGAGCTTGTGCTTAATTCTTCTTCCTGATGGGAAAATAGAGTGACCTGTGCCTGTCCCAACACCTAGAGCTAGTCTCTCATTGGTTCCCCCTCTTCCCCTTCATCCTCAGGACAAATTGCAACCTGTACGGAACAGGAGGTTAAAGGTGCTGATTCTCCAAGGAGGGAGATGGCTAGTAAATCGGCTGGAATGGCGAACCCGAGCAAAGGAGATGAGAAATGAGGTGCGTTTTAGAAACCTTTCCCGATCACACCGTGTACCATCTTCTGGGTTTCTCATGCCTGTTTTCGACGTAGGAAGATGCCCTTGAACCTGGAGATTTGGGACCCATGGGATGGGTACCATGCAGTATTACTTGAAAGGGTCTGCGTTGGCTCACCCAACCTCACCGAACCTCTCAGCCCCAAGAGTGTCCACCCTTATGTCTCAATCAGCTGTGGGTCTAGATATGGTCAATCCAGGTTGCATCACAGCCCCTGAACGAATTTTGTAAGAATTTCTCTCTCTTTCACTGTCTTTGTTTCACGGGTTTTGAAAAGTAATTTATTTTTATAATGGGGTTTAGCTGCTTTTCACGGCTGTGTTTATGCCGCTTTACACCCCCTTGACTCACTTACAGAGAGATATCAATACATAGGTTTGAAGATTCTTACTAGTCAGATATATTCTTGTGCGGTGAATAGGGGGTGTTGAGTCCAGTTCACTGAAAAAGGAATAGGTCTTGTCTCTTACATATTGGGTTTATGGAACGGTATCGGAGCTAATTTGAAACCCTTGTTTTATGCATCACCCCACCTCACCTTTCCCGTTCAGCAGCCATAGTGTGTTTCCTAAACGTGGGACTCTGTTCTGTTTTGCAATTCAGTTCAAGTGTAGCGGTTTTTACATTCCCTCTCTAAGTGATATCTTATGATAAGTGTCTTTTTCTGTGTGACTTATTTCACTTAGAATCGTCGTACCTAAATCCACTCATCGTGCTGCTACTAGCCTTATGACGTTGATTTCATGGCTGAGTGATATTCCATTGTACATGAGGACCACAACTTCTTTATCCATTTTTCTCTTTCCTAGGATATTTAAGGTGTAATGAAGTGGGGGTTCTTGTCCACAGAGCAGCCCTAAACTTTGGGGTGCCTGTGTCTTGCTGATTTTTAGTTTTCCCAATTTATACGGCCATGAGTGGAAGTGCCCTATGCTCTCCAAGCTGTGTTTTTTAGATGTTTCAGAACACACCGTACACTTCTCCAGAGTGGCTGTTGGCAATTTACATCCCACCCATCAGCGTAGCAAGGCTCCCATTTCTCCATGGCCGGTCCTGCATTTCTGGTTTGGACACTTTTTTCCGCATGGCCCTTTTGCCCGCTGGGAAGCGAGACTTCTTTGGAGCGCTGATTGGCCTTTCCAGGTTGCTTGGTTGGCCAAAAAGGGCGTATGCGTTTTTTCCTGAATATATTCAGGAAAAAATGCATACGCCCTTTTTGGCCAAGGGCATCATTGTCCACGTTTTGCCGCTTTTCATGTGCTTTCAAGGCGATTCGAATCTACCTCCTGAAATCTGTTTCCTGCAATTCTGCCTTGCTTTCAAAGCCTCTTCGTTGCCTTCCCTTAATATATTTGTGGACGAGAGGTATCATTTAAAACTCTGCAGGTTTGTGAATTGCAGTGCCCCTGAGCTCCATTTTTCAACTCGCTTTTTTGGGAGCTGGCCGCAAAAGCGCAGGATTGCTTCAGGCCCTCTTCTGGTTCTGGGGGGCAGGCTGAGCTTGTGCTTAATTCTTCTTCCTGATGGGAAAATAGAGTGACCTGTGCCTGTCCCAACACCTAGAGCTAGTCTCTCATTGGTTCCCCCTCTTCCCGTTCATCCTCAGGACAAATTGCAACCTGTACGGAACAGGAGGTTAAAGGTGCTGATTCTCCAAGGAGGGAGATGGCTAGTAAATCGGCTGGAATGGCGAACCCGAGCAAAGGAGATGAGAAATGAGGTGCGTTTTAGAAACCTTTCCCGATCACACCGTGTACCATCTTCTGGGTTTCTCATGCCTGTTTTCGACGTAGGAAGATGCCCTTGAACCTGGAGATTTGGGACCCATGGGATGGGTACCATGCAGTATTACTTGAAAGGGTCTGCGTTGGCTCACCCAACCTCACCGAACCTCTCAGCCCCAAGAGTGTCCACCCTTATGTCTCAATCAGCTGTGGGTCTAGATATGGTCAATCCAGGTTGCATCACTGCCCCTGAACGAATTTTGTAAGAATTTCTCTCTCTTTCACTGTCTTTGTTTCACGGGTTTTGAAAAGTAATTTATTTTTATAATGGGGTTTAGCTGCTTTTCACGGCTGTGTTTATGCCGCTTTACACCCCCTTGACTCACTTACAGAGAGATATCAATACATAGGTTTGAAGATTCTTACTAGTCAGATATATTCTTGTGCGGTGAATAGGGGGTGTTGAGTCCAGTTCACTGAAAAAGGAATAGGTCTTGTCTCTTACATATTGGGTTTATGGAACGGTATCTGAGCTAATTTGAAACCCTTGTTTTATGCATCACCCCACCTCACCTTTCCCGTTCAGCAGCCATAGTGTGTTTCCTAAACGTGGGACTCTGTTCTGTTTTGCAATTCAGTTCAAGTGTAGCGGTTTTTACATTCCCTCTCTAAGTGATATCTTATGATAAGTGTCTTTTTCTGTGTGACTTATTTCACTTAGAATCGTCGTACCTAAATCCACTCATCGTGCTGCTACTAGCCTTATGACGTTGATTTCATGGCTGAGTGATATTCCATTGTACATGAGGACCACAACTTCTTTATCCATTTTTCTCTTTCCTAGGATATTTAAGGTGTAATGAAGTGGGGGTTCTTGTCCACAGAGCAGCCCTAAACTTTGGGGTGCCTGTGTCTTGCTGATTTTTAGTTTTCCCAATTTATACGGCCATGAGTGGAAGTGCCCTATGCTCTCCAAGCTGTGTTTTTTAGATGTTTCAGAACACACCGTACACTTCTCCAGAGTGGCTGTTGGCAATTTACATCCCACCCATCAGCGTAGCAAGGCTCCCATTTCTCCATGGCCGGTCCTGCATTTCTGGTTTGGACACTTTTTTCCGCATGGCCCTTTTGCCCGCTGGGAAGCGAGACTTCTTTGGAGCGCTGATTGGCCTTTCCAGGTTGCTTGGTTGGCCAACAAGGGCGTATGCGTTTTTTCCTGAATATATTCAGGAAAAAACGCATTCGCCCTTTTTGGCCAAGGGCATCATTGTCCACGTTTTGCCGCTTTTCATGTGCTTTCAAGGCGATTCGAATCTACCTCCTGAAATCTGTTTCCTGCAATTCTGCCTTGCTTTCAAAGCCTCTTCGTTGCCTTCCCTTAATATATTTGTGGACGAGAGGTATCATTTAAAACTCTGCAGGTTTGTGAATTGCAGTGCCCCTGAGCTCCATTTTTCAACTCGCTTTTTTGGGAGATGGCCGCCAAAGCGCAGGATTGCTTCAGGCCCTCTTCTGGTTCTGGGGGGCAGGCTGAGCTTGTCCTTAATTCTTCTTCCTGATGGGAAAATAGAGTGACCTGTGCCTGTCCCAACACCTAGAGCTAGTCTCTCATTGGTTCCCCCTCTTCCCGTTCATCCTCAGGACAAATTGCAACCTGTACGGAACAGGAGGTTAAAGGTGCTGATTCTCCAAGGAGGGAGATGGCTAGTAAATCGGCTGGAATGGCGAACCCGAGCAAAGGAGATGAGAAATGAGGTGCGTTTTAGAAACCTTTCCCGATCACACGGTGTACCATCTTCTGGGTTTCTCATGCCTGTTTTCGACGTAGGAAGATGCCCTTGAACCTGGAGATTTGGGACCCATGGGATGGGTACCATGCAGTATTACTTGAAAGGGTCTGCGTTGGCTCACCCAACCTCACCGAACCTCTCAGCCCCAAGAGTGTCCACCCTTATGTCTCAATCAGCTGTGGGTCTAGATATGGTCAATCCAGGTTGCATCACAGCCCCTGAACGAATTTTGTAAGAATTTCTCTCTCTTTCACTGTCTTTGTTTCACGGGTTTTGAAAAGTAATTTATTTTTATAATGGGGTTTAGCTGCTTTTCACGGCTGTGTTTATGCCGCTTTACACCCCCTTGACTCACTTACAGAGAGATATCAATACATAGGTTTGAAGATTCTTACTAGTCAGATATATTCTTGTGCGGTGAATAGGGGGTGTTGAGTCCAGTTCACTGAAAAAGGAATAGGTCTTGTCTCTTACATATTGGGTTTATGGAACGGTATCGGAGCTAATTTGAAACCCTTGTTTTATGCATCACCCCACCTCACCTTTCCCGTTCAGCAGCCATAGTGTGTTTCCTAAACGTGGGACTCTGTTCTGTTTTGCAATTCAGTTCAAGTGTAGCGGTTTTTACATTCCCTCTAGAAGTGATATCTTATGATAAGTGTCTTTTTCTGTGTGACTTATTTCACTTAGAATCGTCGTACCTAAATCCACTCATCGTGCTGCTACTAGCCTTATGACGTTGATTTCATGGCTGAGTGATATTCCATTGTACATGAGGACCACAACTTCTTTATCCATTTTTCTCTTTCCTAGGATATTTAAGGTGTAATGAAGTGGGGGTTCTTGTCCACAGAGCAGCCCTAAACTTTGGGGTGCCTGTGTCTTGCTGATTTTTAGTTTTCCCAATTTATACGGCCATGAGTGGAAGTGCCCTATGCTCTCCAAGCTGTGTTTTTTAGATGTTTCAGAACACACCGTACACTTCTCCAGAGTGGCTGTTGGCAATTTACATCCCACCCATCAGCGTAGCAAGGCTCCCATTTCTCCATGGCCGGTCCTGCATTTCTGGTTTGGACACTTTTTTCCGCATGGCCCTTTTGCCCGCTGGGAAGCGAGACTTCTTTGGAGCGCTGATTGGCCTTTCCAGGTTGCTTGGTTGGCCAAAAAGGGCGTATGCGTTTTTTCCTGAATATATTCAGGAAAAAACGCATACGCCCTTTTTGGCCAAGGGCATCATTGTCCACGTTTTGCCGCTTTTCATGTGCTTTCAAGGCGATTCGAATCTACCTCCTGAAATCTGTTTCCTGCAATTCTGCCTTGCTTTCAAAGCCTCTTCGTTGCCTTCCCTTAATATATTTGTGGACGAGAGGTATCATTTAAAACTCTGCAGGTTTGTGAATTGCAGTGCCCCTGAGCTCCATTTTTCAACTCGCTTTTTTGGGAGCTGGCCGCAAAAGCGCAGGATTGCTTCAGGCCCTCTTCTGGTTCTGGGGGGCAGGCTGAGCTTGTGCTTAATACTTCTTCCTGATGGGAAAATAGAGTGACCTGTGCCTGTCCCAACACCTAGAGCTAGTCTCTCATTGGTTCCCCCTCTTCCCCTTCATCCTCAGGACAAATTGCAACCTGTACGGAACAGGAGGTTAAAGGTGCTGATTCTCCAAGGAGGGAGATGGCTAGTAAATCGGCTGGAATGGCGAACCCGAGCAAAGGAGATGAGAAATGAGGTGCGTTTTAGAAACCTTTCCCGATCACACGGTGTACCATCTTCTGGGTTTCTCATGCCTGTTTTCGACGTAGGAAGATGCCCTTGAACCTGGAGATTTGGGACCCATGGGATGGGTACCATGCAGTATTACTTGAAAGGGTCTGCGTTGGCTCACCCAACCTCACCGAACCTCTCAGCCCCAAGAGTGTCCACCCTTATGTCTCAATCAGCTGTGGGTCTAGATATGGTCAATCCAGGTTGCATCACAGCCCCTGAACGAATTTTGTAAGAATTTCTCTCTCTTTCACTGTCTTTGTTTCACGGGTTTTGAAAAGTAATTTATTTTTATAATGGGGTTTAGCTGCTTTTCACGGCTGTGTTTATGCCGCTTTACACCCCCTTGACTCACTTACAGAGAGATATCAATACATAGGTTTGAAGATTCTTACTAGTCAGATATATTCTTGTGCGGTGAATAGGGGGTGTTGAGTCCAGTTCACTGAAAAAGGAATAGGTCTTGTCTCTTACATATTGGGTTTATGGAACGGTATCTGAGCTAATTTGAAACCCTTGTTTTATGCATCACCCCACCTCACCTTTCCCGTTCAGCAGCCATAGTGTGTTTCCTAAACGTGGGACTCTGTTCTGTTTTGCAATTCAGTTCAAGTGTAGCGGTTTTTACATTCCCTCTCTAAGTGATATCTTATGATAAGTGTCTTTTTCTGTGTGACTTATTTCACTTAGAATCGTCGTACCTAAATCCACTCATCGTGCTGCTACTAGCCTTATGACGTTGATTTCATGGCTGAGTGATATTCCATTGTACATGAGGACCACAACTTCTTTATCCATTTTTCTCTTTCCTAGGATATTTAAGGTGTAATGAAGTGGGGGTTCTTGTCCACAGAGCAGCCCTAAACTTTGGGGTGCCTGTGTCTTGCTGATTTTTAGTTTTCCCAATTTATACGGCCATGAGTGGAAGTGCCCTATGCTCTCCAAGCTGTGTTTTTTAGATGTTTCAGAACACACCGTACACTTCTCCAGAGTGGCTGTTGGCAATTTACATCCCACCCATCAGCGTAGCAAGGCTCCCATTTCTCCATGGCCGGTCCTGCATTTCTGGTTTGGACACTTTTTTCCGCATGGCCCTTTTGCCCGCTGGGAAGCGAGACTTCTTTGGAGCGCTGATTGGCCTTTCCAGGTTGCTTGGTTGGCCAACAAGGGCGTATGCGTTTTTTCCTGAATATATTCAGGAAAAAACGCATACGCCCTTTTTGGCCAAGGGCATCATTGTCCACGTTTTGCCGCTTTTCATGTGCTTTTAAGGCGATTCGAATCTACCTCCTGAAATCTGTTTCCTGCAATTCTGCCTTGCTTTCAAAGCCTCTTCGTTGCCTTCCCTTAATATATTTGTGGACGAGAGGTATCATTTAAAACTCTGCAGGTTTGTGAATTGCAGTGCCCCTGAGCTCCATTTTTCAACTCGCTTTTTTGGGAGCTGGCCGCAAAAGCGCAGGATTGCTTCAGGCCCTCTTCTGGTTCTGGGGGGCAGGCTGAGCTTGTGCTTAATTCTTCTTCCTGATGGGAAAATAGAGTGACCTGTGCCTGTCCCAACA
Source organism: Balaenoptera acutorostrata (assembly GCF_949987535.1). Taxonomy (NCBI): domain Eukaryota; kingdom Metazoa; phylum Chordata; class Mammalia; order Artiodactyla; family Balaenopteridae; genus Balaenoptera; species Balaenoptera acutorostrata. The sequence continues at coordinate 727,447 of NW_026646077.1, forward strand.
CCTAGAGCTAGTCTCTCATTGGTTCCCCCTCTTCCCGTTCATCCTCAGGACAAATTGCAACCTGTACGGAACAGGAGGTTAAAGGTGCTGATTCTCCAAGGAGGGAGATGGCTAGTAAATCGGCTGGAATGGCGAACCCGAGCAAAGGAGATGAGAAATGAGGTGCGTTTTAGAAACCTTTCCCGATCACACCGTGTACCATCTTCTGGGTTTCTCATGCCTGTTTTCGACGTAGGAAGATGCCCTTGAACCTGGAGATTTGGGACCCATGGGATGGGTACCATGCAGTATTACTTGAAAGGGTCTGCGTTGGCTCACCCAACCTCACCGAACCTCTCAGCCCCAAGAGTGTCCACCCTTATGTCTCAATCAGCTGTGGGTCTAGATATGGTCAATCCAGGTTGCATCACAGCCCCTGAACGAATTTTGTAAGAATTTCTCTCTCTTTCACTGTCTTTGTTTCACGGGTTTTGAAAAGTAATTTATTTTTATAATGGGGTTTAGCTGCTTTTCACGGCTGTGTTTATGCCGCTTTACACCCCCTTGACTCACTTACAGAGAGATATCAATACATAGGTTTGAAGATTCTTACTAGTCAGATATATTCTTGTGCGGTGAATAGGGGGTGTTGAGTCCAGTTCACTGAAAAAGGAATAGGTCTTGTCTCTTACATATTGGGTTTATGGAACGGTATCGGAGCTAATTTGAAACCCTTGTTTTATGCATCACCCCACCTCACCTTTCCCGTTCAGCAGCCATAGTGTGTTTCCTAAACGTGGGACTCTGTTCTGTTTTGCAATTCAGTTCAAGTGTAGCGGTTTTTACATTCCCTCTCTAAGTGATATCTTATGATAAGTGTCTTTTTCTGTGTGACTTATTTCACTTAGAATCGTCGTACCTAAATCCACTCATCGTGCTGCTACTAGCCTTATGACGTTGATTTCATGGCTGAGTGATATTCCATTGTACATGAGGACCACAACTTCTTTATCCATTTTTCTCTTTCCTAGGATATTTAAGGTGTAATGAAGTGGGGGTTCTTGTCCACAGAGCAGCCCTAAACTTTGGGGTGCCTGTGTCTTGCTGATTTTTAGTTTTCCCAATTTATACGGCCATGAGTGGAAGTGCCCTATGCTCTCCAAGCTGTGTTTTTTAGATGTTTCAGAACACACCGTACACTTCTCCAGAGTGGCTGTTGGCAATTTACATCCCACCCATCAGCGTAGCAAGGCTCCCATTTCTCCATGGCCGGTCCTGCATTTCTGGTTTGGACACTTTTTTCCGCATGGCCCTTTTGCCCGCTGGGAAGCGAGACTTCTTTGGAGCGCTGATTGGCCTTTCCAGGTTGCTTGGTTGGCCAAAAAGGGCGTATGCGTTTTTTCCTGAATATATTCAGGAAAAAATGCATACGCCCTTTTTGGCCAAGGGCATCATTGTCCACGTTTTGCCGCTTTTCATGTGCTTTCAAGGCGATTCGAATCTACCTCCTGAAATCTGTTTCCTGCAATTCTGCCTTGCTTTCAAAGCCTCTTCGTTGCCTTCCCTTAATATATTTGTGGACGAGAGGTATCATTTAAAACTCTGCAGGTTTGTGAATTGCAGTGCCCCTGAGCTCCATTTTTCAACTCGCTTTTTTGGGAGCTGGCCGCAAAAGCGCAGGATTGCTTCAGGCCCTCTTCTGGTTCTGGGGGGCAGGCTGAGCTTGTGCTTAATTCTTCTTCCTGATGGGAAAATAGAGTGACCTGTGCCTGTCCCAACACCTAGAGCTAGTCTCTCATTGGTTCCCCCTCTTCCCGTTCATCCTCAGGACAAATTGCAACCTGTACGGAACAGGAGGTTAAAGGTGCTGATTCTCCAAGGAGGGAGATGGCTAGTAAATCGGCTGGAATGGCGAACCCGAGCAAAGGAGATGAGAAATGAGGTGCGTTTTAGAAACCTTTCCCGATCACACCGTGTACCATCTTCTGGGTTTCTCATGCCTGTTTTCGACGTAGGAAGATGCCCTTGAACCTGGAGATTTGGGACCCATGGGATGGGTACCATGCAGTATTACTTGAAAGGGTCTGCGTTGGCTCACCCAACCTCACCGAACCTCTCAGCCCCAAGAGTGTCCACCCTTATGTCTCAATCAGCTGTGGGTCTAGATATGGTCAATCCAGGTTGCATCACAGCCCCTGAACGAATTTTGTAAGAATTTCTCTCTCTTTCACTGTCTTTGTTTCACGGGTTTTGAAAAGTAATTTATTTTTATAATGGGGTTTAGCTGCTTTTCACGGCTGTGTTTATGCCGCTTTACACCCCCTTGACTCACTTACAGAGAGATATCAATACATAGGTTTGAAGATTCTTACTAGTCAGATATATTCTTGTGCGGTGAATAGGGGGTGTTGAGTCCAGTTCACTGAAAAAGGAATAGGTCTTGTCTCTTACATATTGGGTTTATGGAACGGTATCTGAGCTAATTTGAAACCCTTGTTTTATGCATCACCCCACCTCACCTTTCCCGTTCAGCAGCCATAGTGTGTTTCCTAAACGTGGGACTCTGTTCTGTTTTGCAATTCAGTTCAAGTGTAGCGGTTTTTACATTCCCTCTCTAAGTGATATCTTATGATAAGTGTCTTTTTCTGTGTGACTTATTTCACTTAGAATCGTCGTACCTAAATCCACTCATCGTGCTGCTACTAGCCTTATGACGTTGATTTCATGGCTGAGTGATATTCCATTGTACATGAGGACCACAACTTCTTTATCCATTTTTCTCTTTCCTAGGATATTTAAGGTGTAATGAAGTGGGGGTTCTTGTCCACAGAGCAGCCCTAAACTTTGGGGTGCCTGTGTCTTGCTGATTTTTAGTTTTCCCAATTTATACGGCCATGAGTGGAAGTGCCCTATGCTCTCCAAGCTGTGTTTTTTAGATGTTTCAGAACACACCGTACACTTCTCCAGAGTGGCTGTTGGCAATTTACATCCCACCCATCAGCGTAGCAAGGCTCCCATTTCTCCATGGCCGGTCCTGCATTTCTGGTTTGGACACTTTTTTCCGCATGGCCCTTTTGCCCGCTGGGAAGCGAGACTTCTTTGGAGCGCTGATTGGCCTTTCCAGGTTGCTTGGTTGGCCAACAAGGGCGTATGCGTTTTTCCCTGAATATATTCAGGAAAAAACGCATTCGCCCTTTTTGGCCAAGGGCATCATTGTCCACGTTTTGCCGCTTTTCATGTGCTTTCAAGGCGATTCGAATCTACCTCCTGAAATCTGTTTCCTGCAATTCTGCCTTGCTTTGAAAGCCTCTTCGTTGCCTTCCCTTAATATATTTGTGGACGAGAGGTATCATTTAAAACTCTGCAGGTTTGTGAATTGCAGTGCCCCTGAGCTCCATTTTTCAACTCGCTTTTTTGGGAGATGGCCGCCAAAGCGCAGGATTGCTTCAGGCCCTCTTCTGGTTCTGGGGGGCAGGCTGAGCTTGTGCTTAATTCTTCTTCCTGATGGGAAAATAGAGTGACCTGTGCCTGTCCCAACACCTAGAGCTAGTCTCTCATTGGTTCCCCCTCTTCCCGTTCATCCTCAGGACAAATTGCAACCTGTACGGAACAGGAGGTTAAAGGTGCTGATTCTCCAAGGAGGGAGATGGCTAGTAAATCGGCTGGAATGGCGAACCCGAGCAAAGGAGATGAGAAATGAGGTGCGTTTTAGAAACCTTTCCCGATCACACCGTGTACCATCTTCTGGGTTTCTCATGCCTGTTTTCGACGTAGGAAGATGCCCTTGAACCTGGAGATTTGGGACCCATGGGATGGGTACCATGCAGTATTACTTGAAAGGGTCTGCGTTGGCTCACCCAACCTCACCGAACCTCTCAGCCCCAAGAGTGTCCACCCTTATGTCTCAATCAGCTGTGGGTCTAGATATGGTCAATCCAGGTTGCATCACAGCCCCTGAACGAATTTTGTAAGAATTTCTCTCTCTTTCACTGTCTTTGTTTCACGGGTTTTGAAAAGTAATTTATTTTTATAATGGGGTTTAGCTGCTTTTCACGGCTGTGTTTATGCCGCTTTACACCCCCTTGACTCACTTACAGAGAGATATCAATACATAGGTTTGAAGATTCTTACTAGTCAGATATATTCTTGTGCGGTGAATAGGGGGTGTTGAGTCCAGTTCACTGAAAAAGGAATAGGTCTTGTCTCTTACATATTGGGTTTATGGAACGGTATCTGAGCTAATTTGAAACCCTTGTTTTATGCATCACCCCACCTCACCTTTCCCGTTCAGCAGCCATAGTGTGTTTCCTAAACGTGGGACTCTGTTCTGTTTTGCAATTCAGTTCAAGTGTAGCGGTTTTTACATTCCCTCTAGAAGTGATATCTTATGATAAGTGTCTTTTTCTGTGTGACTTATTTCACTTAGAATCGTCGTACCTAAATCCACTCATCGTGCTGCTACTAGCCTTATGACGTTGATTTCATGGCTGAGTGATATTCCATTGTACATGAGGACCACAACTTCTTTATCCATTTTTCTCTTTCCTAGGATATTTAAGGTGTAATGAAGTGGGGGTTCTTGTCCACAGAGCAGCCCTAAACTTTGGGGTGCCTGTGTCTTGCTGATTTTTAGTTTTCCCAATTTATACGGCCATGAGTGGAAGTGCCCTATGCTCTCCAAGCTGTGTTTTTTAGATGTTTCAGAACACACCGTACACTTCTCCAGAGTGGCTGTTGGCAATTTACATCCCACCCATCAGCGTAGCAAGGCTCCCATTTCTCCATGGCCGGTCCTGCATTTCTGGTTTGGACACTTTTTTCCGCATGGCCCTTTTGCCCGCTGGGAAGCGAGACTTCTTTGGAGCGCTGATTGGCCTTTCCAGGTTGCTTGGTTGGCCAACAAGGGCGTATGCGTTTTTTCCTGAATATATTCAGGAAAAAACGCATTCGCCCTTTTTGGCCAAGGGCATCATTGTCCACGTTTTGCCGCTTTTCATGTGCTTTCAAGGCGATTCGAATCTACCTCCTGAAATCTGTTTCCTGCAATTCTGCCTTGCTTTCAAAGCCTCTTCGTTGCCTTCCCTTAATATATTTGTGGACGAGAGGTATCATTTAAAACTCTGCAGGTTTGTGAATTGCAGTGCCCCTGAGCTCCATTTTTCAACTCGCTTTTTTGGGAGATGGCCGCCAAAGCGCAGGATTGCTTCAGGCCCTCTTCTGGTTCTGGGGGGCAGGCTGAGCTTGTCCTTAATTCTTCTTCCTGATGGGAAAATAGAGTGACCTGTGCCTGTCCCAACACCTAGAGCTAGTCTCTCATTGGTTCCCCCTCTTCCCGTTCATCCTCAGGACAAATTGCAACCTGTACGGAACAGGAGGTTAAAGGTGCTGATTCTCCAAGGAGGGAGATGGCTAGTAAATCGGCTGGAATGGCGAACCCGAGCAAAGGAGATGAGAAATGAGGTGCGTTTTAGAAACCTTTCCCGATCACACGGTGTACCATCTTCTGGGTTTCTCATGCCTGTTTTCGACGTAGGAAGATGCCCTTGAACCTGGAGATTTGGGACCCATGGGATGGGTACCATGCAGTATTACTTGAAAGGGTCTGCGTTGGCTCACCCAACCTCACCGAACCTCTCAGCCCCAAGAGTGTCCACCCTTATGTCTCAATCAGCTGTGGGTCTAGATATGGTCAATCCAGGTTGCATCACAGCCCCTGAACGAATTTTGTAAGAATTTCTCTCTCTTTCACTGTCTTTGTTTCACGGGTTTTGAAAAGTAATTTATTTTTATAATGGGGTTTAGCTGCTTTTCACGGCTGTGTTTATGCCGCTTTACACCCCCTTGACTCACTTACAGAGAGATATCAATACATAGGTTTGAAGATTCTTACTAGTCAGATATATTCTTGTGCGGTGAATAGGGGGTGTTGAGTCCAGTTCACTGAAAAAGGAATAGGTCTTGTCTCTTACATATTGGGTTTATGGAACGGTATCGGAGCTAATTTGAAACCCTTGTTTTATGCATCACCCCACCTCACCTTTCCCGTTCAGCAGCCATAGTGTGTTTCCTAAACGTGGGACTCTGTTCTGTTTTGCAATTCAGTTCAAGTGTAGCGGTTTTTACATTCCCTCTAGAAGTGATATCTTATGATAAGTGTCTTTTTCTGTGTGACTTATTTCACTTAGAATCGTCGTACCTAAATCCACTCATCGTGCTGCTACTAGCCTTATGACGTTGATTTCATGGCTGAGTGATATTCCATTGTACATGAGGACCACAACTTCTTTATCCATTTTTCTCTTTCCTAGGATATTTAAGGTGTAATGAAGTGGGGGTTCTTGTCCACAGAGCAGCCCTAAACTTTGGGGTGCCTGTGTCTTGCTGATTTTTAGTTTTCCCAATTTATACGGCCATGAGTGGAAGTGCCCTATGCTCTCCAAGCTGTGTTTTTTAGATGTTTCAGAACACACCGTACACTTCTCCAGAGTGGCTGTTGGCAATTTACATCCCACCCATCAGCGTAGCAAGGCTCCCATTTCTCCATGGCCGGTCCTGCATTTCTGGTTTGGACACTTTTTTCCGCATGGCCCTTTTGCCCGCTGGGAAGCGAGACTTCTTTGGAGCGCTGATTGGCCTTTCCAGGTTGCTTGGTTGGCCAAAAAGGGCGTATGCGTTTTTTCCTGAATATATTCAGGAAAAAACGCATACGCCCTTTTTGGCCAAGGGCATCATTGTCCACGTTTTGCCGCTTTTCATGTGCTTTCAAGGCGATTCGAATCTACCTCCTGAAATCTGTTTCCTGCAATTCTGCCTTGCTTTCAAAGCCTCTTCGTTGCCTTCCCTTAATATATTTGTGGACGAGAGGTATCATTTAAAACTCTGCAGGTTTGTGAATTGCAGTGCCCCTGAGCTCCATTTTTCAACTCGCTTTTTTGGGAGCTGGCCGCAAAAGCGCAGGATTGCTTCAGGCCCTCTTCTGGTTCTGGGGGGCAGGCTGAGCTTGTGCTTAATACTTCTTCCTGATGGGAAAATAGAGTGACCTGTGCCTGTCCCAACACCTAGAGCTAGTCTCTCATTGGTTCCCCCTCTTCCCCTTCATCCTCAGGACAAATTGCAACCTGTACGGAACAGGAGGTTAAAGGTGCTGATTCTCCAAGGAGGGAGATGGCTAGTAAATCGGCTGGAATGGCGAACCCGAGCAAAGGAGATGAGAAATGAGGTGCGTTTTAGAAACCTTTCCCGATCACACGGTGTACCATCTTCTGGGTTTCTCATGCCTGTTTTCGACGTAGGAAGATGCCCTTGAACCTGGAGATTTGGGACCCATGGGATGGGTACCATGCAGTATTACTTGAAAGGGTCTGCGTTGGCTCACCCAACCTCACCGAACCTCTCAGCCCCAAGAGTGTCCACCCTTATGTCTCAATCAGCTGTGGGTCTAGATATGGTCAATCCAGGTTGCATCACAGCCCCTGAACGAATTTTGTAAGAATTTCTCTCTCTTTCACTGTCTTTGTTTCACGGGTTTTGAAAAGTAATTTATTTTTATAATGGGGTTTAGCTGCTTTTCACGGCTGTGTTTATGCCGCTTTACACCCCCTTGACTCACTTACAGAGAGATATCAATACATAGGTTTGAAGATTCTTACTAGTCAGATATATTCTTGTGCGGTGAATAGGGGGTGTTGAGTCCAGTTCACTGAAAAAGGAATAGGTCTTGTCTCTTACATATTGGGTTTATGGAACGGTATCGGAGCTAATTTGAAACCCTTGTTTTATGCATCACCCCACCTCACCTTTCCCGTTCAGCAGCCATAGTGTGTTTCCTAAACGTGGGACTCTGTTCTGTTTTGCAATTCAGTTCAAGTGTAGCGGTTTTTACATTCCCTCTAGAAGTGATATCTTATGATAAGTGTCTTTTTCTGTGTGACTTATTTCACTTAGAATCGTCGTACCTAAATCCACTCATCGTGCTGCTACTAGCCTTATGACGTTGATTTCATGGCTGAGTGATATTCCATTGTACATGAGGACCACAACTTCTTTATCCATTTTTCTCTTTCCTAGGATATTTAAGGTGTAATGAAGTGGGGGTTCTTGTCCACAGAGCAGCCCTAAACTTTGGGGTGCCTGTGTCTTGCTGATTTTTAGTTTTCCCAATTTATACGGCCATGAGTGGAAGTGCCCTATGCTCTCCAAGCTGTGTTTTTTAGATGTTTCAGAACACACCGTACACTTCTCCAGAGTGGCTGTTGGCAATTTACATCCCACCCATCAGCGTAGCAAGGCTCCCATTTCTCCATGGCCGGTCCTGCATTTCTGGTTTGGACACTTTTTTCCGCATGGCCCTTTTGCCCGCTGGGAAGCGAGACTTCTTTGGAGCGCTGATTGGCCTTTCCAGGTTGCTTGGTTGGCCAAAAAGGGCGTATGCGTTTTTTCCTGAATATATTCAGGAAAAAACGCATACGCCCTTTTTGGCCAAGGGCATCATTGTCCACGTTTTGCCGCTTTTCATGTGCTTTCAAGGCGATTCGAATCTACCTCCTGAAATCTGTTTCCTGCAATTCTGCCTTGCTTTCAAAGCCTCTTCGTTGCCTTCCCTTAATATATTTGTGGACGAGAGGTATCATTTAAAACTCTGCAGGTTTGTGAATTGCAGTGCCCCTGAGCTCCATTTTTCAACTCGCTTTTTTGGGAGCTGGCCGCAAAAGCGCAGGATTGCTTCAGGCCCTCTTCTGGTTCTGGGGGGCAGGCTGAGCTTGTGCTTAATTCTTCTTCCTGATGGGAAAATAGAGTGACCTGTGCCTGTCCCAACACCTAGAGCTAGTCTCTCATTGGTTCCCCCTCTTCCCGTTCATCCTCAGGACAAATTGCAACCTGTACGGAACAGGAGGTTAAAGGTGCTGATTCTCCAAGGAGGGAGATGGCTAGTAAATCGGCTGGAATGGCGAACCCGAGCAAAGGAGATGAGAAATGAGGTGCGTTTTAGAAACCTTTCCCGATCACACGGTGTACCATCTTCTGGGTTTCTCATGCCTGTTTTCGACGTAGGAAGATGCCCTTGAACCTGGAGATTTGGGACCCATGGGATGGGTACCATGCAGTATTACTTGAAAGGGTCTGCGTTGGCTCACCCAACCTCACCGAACCTCTCAGCCCCAAGAGTGTCCACCCTTATGTCTCAATCAGCTGTGGGTCTAGATATGGTCAATCCAGGTTGCATCACAGCCCCTGAACGAATTTTGTAAGAATTTCTCTCTCTTTCACTGTCTTTGTTTCACGGGTTTTGAAAAGTAATTTATTTTTATAATGGGGTTTAGCTGCTTTTCACGGCTGTGTTTATGCCGCTTTACACCCCCTTGACTCACTTACAGAGAGATATCAATACATAGGTTTGAAGATTCTTACTAGTCAGATATATTCTTGTGCGGTGAATAGGGGGTGTTGAGTCCAGTTCACTGAAAAAGGAATAGGTCTTGTCTCTTACATATTGGGTTTATGGAACGGTATCGGAGCTAATTTGAAACCCTTGTTTTATGCATCACCCCACCTCACCTTTCCCGTTCAGCAGCCATAGTGTGTTTCCTAAACGTGGGACTCTGTTCTGTTTTGCAATTCAGTTCAAGTGTAGCGGTTTTTACATTCCCTCTCTAAGTGATATCTTATGATAAGTGTCTTTTTCTGTGTGACTTATTTCACTTAGAATCGTCGTACCTAAATCCACTCATCGTGCTGCTACTAGCCTTATGACGTTGATTTCATGGCTGAGTGATATTCCATTGTACATGAGGACCACAACTTCTTTATCCATTTTTCTCTTTCCTAGGATATTTAAGGTGTAATGAAGTGGGGGTTCTTGTCCACAGAGCAGCCCTAAACTTTGGGGTGCCTGTGTCTTGCTGATTTTTAGTTTTCCCAATTTATACGGCCATGAGTGGAAGTGCCCTATGCTCTCCAAGCTGTGTTTTTTAGATGTTTCAGAACACACCGTACACTTCTCCAGAGTGGCTGTTGGCAATTTACATCCCACCCATCAGCGTAGCAAGGCTCCCATTTCTCCATGGCCGGTCCTGCATTTCTGGTTTGGACACTTTTTTCCGCATGGCCCTTTTGCCCGCTGGGAAGCGAGACTTCTTTGGAGCGCTGATTGGCCTTTCCAGGTTGCTTGGTTGGCCAAAAAGGGCGTATGCGTTTTTTCCTGAATATATTCAGGAAAAAACGCATACGCCCTTTTTGGCCAAGGGCATCATTGTCCACGTTTTGCCGCTTTTCATGTGCTTTCAAGGCGATTCGAATCTACCTCCTGAAATCTGTTTCCTGCAATTCTGCCTTGCTTTCAAAGCCTCTTCGTTGCCTTCCCTTAATATATTTGTGGACGAGAGGTATCATTTAAAACTCTGCAGGTTTGTGAATTGCAGTGCCCCTGAGCTCCATTTTTCAACTCGCTTTTTTGGGAGCTGGCCGCAAAAGCGCAGGATTGCTTCAGGCCCTCTTCTGGTTCTGGGGGGCAGGCTGAGCTTGTGCTTAATACTTCTTCCTGATGGGAAAATAGAGTGACCTGTGCCTGTCCCAACACCTAGAGCTAGTCTCTCATTGGTTCCCCCTCTTCCCCTTCATCCTCAGGACAAATTGCAACCTGTACGGAACAGGAGGTTAAAGGTGCTGATTCTCCAAGGAGGGAGATGGCTAGTAAATCGGCTGGAATGGCGAACCCGAGCAAAGGAGATGAGAAATGAGGTGCGTTTTAGAAACCTTTCCCGATCACACGGTGTACCATCTTCTGGGTTTCTCATGCCTGTTTTCGACGTAGGAAGATGCCCTTGAACCTGGAGATTTGGGACCCATGGGATGGGTACCATGCAGTATTACTTGAAAGGGTCTGCGTTGGCTCACCCAACCTCACCGAACCTCTCAGCCCCAAGAGTGTCCACCCTTATGTCTCAATCAGCTGTGGGTCTAGATATGGTCAATCCAGGTTGCATCACAGCCCCTGAACGAATTTTTAAGAATTTCTCTCTCTTTCACTGTCTTTGTTTCACGGGTTTTGAAAAGTAATTTATTTTTATAATGGGGTTTAGCTGCTTTTCACGGCTGTGTTTATGCCGCTTTACACCCCCTTGACTCACTTACAGAGAGATATCAATACATAGGTTTGAAGATTCTTACTAGTCAGATATATTCTTGTGCGGTGAATAGGGGGTGTTGAGTCCAGTTCACTGAAAAAGGAATAGGTCTTGTCTCTTACATATTGGGTTTATGGAACGGTATCGGAGCTAATTTGAAACCCTTGTTTTATGCATCACCCCACCTCACCTTTCCCGTTCAGCAGCCATAGTGTGTTTCCTAAACGTGGGACTCTGTTCTGTTTTGCAATTCAGTTCAAGTGTAGCGGTTTTTACATTCCCTCTCTAAGTGATATCTTATGATAAGTGTCTTTTTCTGTGTGACTTATTTCACTTAGAATCGTCGTACCTAAATCCACTCATCGTGCTGCTACTAGCCTTATGACGTTGATTTCATGGCTGAGTGATATTCCATTGTACATGAGGACCACAACTTCTTTATCCATTTTTCTCTTTCCTAGGATATTTAAGGTGTAATGAAGTGGGGGTTCTTGTCCACAGAGCAGCCCTAAACTTTGGGGTGCCTGTGTCTTGCTGATTTTTAGTTTTCCCAATTTATACGGCCATGAGTGGAAGTGCCCTATGCTCTCCAAGCTGTGTTTTTTAGATGTTTCAGAACACACCGTACACTTCTCCAGAGTGGCTGTTGGCAATTTACATCCCACCCATCAGCGTAGCAAGGCTCCCATTTCTCCATGGCCGGTCCTGCATTTCTGGTTTGGACACTTTTTTCCGCATGGCCCTTTTGCCCGCTGGGAAGCGAGACTTCTTTGGAGCGCTGATTGGCCTTTCCAGGTTGCTTGGTTGGCCAAAAAGGGCGTATGCGTTTTTTCCTGAATATATTCAGGAAAAAACGCATACGCCCTTTTTGGCCAAGGGCATCATTGTCCACGTTTTGCCGCTTTTCATGTGCTTTCAAGGCGATTCGAATCTACCTCCTGAAATCTGTTTCCTGCAATTCTGCCTTGCTTTCAAAGCCTCTTCGTTGCCTTCCCTTAATATATTTGTGGACGAGAGGTATCATTTAAAACTCTGCAGGTTTGTGAATTGCAGTGCCCCTGAGCTCCATTTTTCAACTCGCTTTTTTGGGAGCTGGCCGCAAAAGCGCAGGATTGCTTCAGGCCCTCTTCTGGTTCTGGGGGGCAGGCTGAGCTTGTGCTTAATACTTCTTCCTGATGGGAAAATAGAGTGACCTGTGCCTGTCCCAACACCTAGAGCTAGTCTCTCATTGGTTCCCCCTCTTCCCCTTCATCCTCAGGACAAATTGCAACCTGTACGGAACAGGAGGTTAAAGGTGCTGATTCTCCAAGGAGGGAGATGGCTAGTAAATCGGCTGGAATGGCGAACCCGAGCAAAGGAGATGAGAAATGAGGTGCGTTTTAGAAACCTTTCCCGATCACACGGTGTACCATCTTCTGGGTTTCTCATGCCTGTTTTCGACGTAGGAAGATGCCCTTGAACCTGGAGATTTGGGACCCATGGGATGGGTACCATGCAGTATTACTTGAAAGGGTCTGCGTTGGCTCACCCAACCTCACCGAACCTCTCAGCCCCAAGAGTGTCCACCCTTATGTCTCAATCAGCTGTGGGTCTAGATATGGTCAATCCAGGTTGCATCACAGCCCCTGAACGAATTTTTAAGAATTTCTCTCTCTTTCACTGTCTTTGTTTCACGGGTTTTGAAAAGTAATTTATTTTTATAATGGGGTTTAGCTGCTTTTCACGGCTGTGTTTATGCCGCTTTACACCCCCTTGACTCACTTACAGAGAGATATCAATACATAGGTTTGAAGATTCTTACTAGTCAGATATATTCTTGTGCGGTGAATAGGGGGTGTTGAGTCCAGTTCACTGAAAAAGGAATAGGTCTTGTCTCTTACATATTGGGTTTATGGAACGGTATCTGAGCTAATTTGAAACCCTTGTTTTATGCATCACCCCACCTCACCTTTCCCGTTCAGCAGCCATAGTGTGTTTCCTAAACGTGGGACTCTGTTCTGTTTTGCAATTCAGTTCAAGTGTAGCGGTTTTTACATTCCCTCTCTAAGTGATATCTTATGATAAGTGTCTTTTTCTGTGTGACTTATTTCACTTAGAATCGTCGTACCTAAATCCACTCATCGTGCTGCTACTAGCCTTATGACGTTGATTTCATGGCTGAGTGATATTCCATTGTACATGAGGACCACAACTTCTTTATCCATTTTTCTCTTTCCTAGGATATTTAAGGTGTAATGAAGTGGGGGTTCTTGTCCACAGAGCAGCCCTAACCTTTGGGGTGCCTGTGTCTTGCTGATTTTTAGTTTTCCCAATTTATACGCCCATGAGTGGAAGTGCCCTATGCTCTCCAAGCTGTGTTTTTTAGATGTTTCAGAACACACCGTACACTTCTCCAGAGTGGCTGTTGGCAATTTACATCCCACCCATCAGCGTAGCAAGGCTCCCATTTCTCCATGGCCGGTCCTGCATTTCTGGTTTGGACACTTTTTTCCGCATGGCCCTTTTGCCCGCTGGGAAGCGAGACTTCTTTGGAGCGCTGATTGGCCTTTCCAGGTTGCTTGGTTGGCCAAAAAGGGCGTATGCGTTTTTTCCTGAATATATTCAGGAAAAAACGCATACGCCCTTTTTGGCCAAGGGCATCATTGTCCACGTTTTGCCGCTTTTCATGTGCTTTCAAGGCGATTCGAATCTACCTCCTGAAATCTGTTTCCTGCAATTCTGCCTTGCTTTCAAAGCCTCTTCGTTGCCTTCCCTTAATATATTTGTGGACGAGAGGTATCATTTAAAACTCTGCAGGTTTGTGAATTGCAGTGCCCCTGAGCTCCATTTTTCAACTCGCTTTTTTGGGAGCTGGCCGCAAAAGCGCAGGATTGCTTCAGGCCCTCTTCTGGTTCTGGGGGGCAGGCTGAGCTTGTGCTTAATTCTTCTTCCTGATGGGAAAATAGAGTGACCTGTGCCTGTCCCAACACCTAGAGCTAGTCTCTCATTGGTTCCCCCTCTTCCCCTTCATCCTCAGGACAAATTGCAACCTGTACGGAACAGGAGGTTAAAGGTGCTGATTCTCCAAGGAGGGAGATGGCTAGTAAATCGGCTGGAATGGCTAACCCGAGCAAAGGAGATGAGAAATGAGGTGCGTTTTAGAAACCTTTCCCAATCACACGGTGTACCATCTTCTGGGTTTCTCATGCCTGTTTTCGACGTAGGAAGATGCCCTTGAACCTGGAGATTTGGGACCCATGGGATGGGTACCATGCAGTATTACTTGAAAGGGTCTGCGTTGGCTCACCCAACCTCACCGAACCTCTCAGCCCCAAGAGTGTCCACCCTTATGTCTCAATCAGCTGTGGGTCTAGATATGGTCAATCCAGGTTGCATCACAGCCCCCGAACGAATTTTGTAAGAATTTCTCTCTCTTTCACTGCCTTTGTTTCACGGGTTTTGAAAAGTAATTTATTTTTATAATGGGGTTTAGCTGCTTTTCACGGCTGTGTTTATGCCGCTTTACACCCCCTTGACTCACTTACAGAGAGATATCAATATATAGGTTTGAAGATTCTTACTAGTCAGATATATTCTTGTGCGGTGAATAGGGGGTGTTGAGTCCAGTTCACTGAAAAAGGAATAGGTCTTGTCTCTTACATATTGGGTTTATGGAACGGTATCTGAGCTAATTTGAAACCCTTGTTTTATGCATCACCCCACCTCACCTTTCCCGTTCAGCAGCCATAGTGTGTTTCCTAAACGTGGGACTCTGTTCTGTTTTGCAATTTAGTTCAAGTGTAGCGATTTTTACATTCCCTCTCTAAGTGATATCTTATGATAAGTGTCTTTTTCTGTGTGACTTATTTCACTTAGAATCGTCGTACCTAAATCCACTCATCGTGCTGCTACTAGCCTTATGACGTTGATTTCATGGCTGAGTGATATTCCATTGTACATGAGGACCACAACTTCTTTATCCATTTTTCTCTTTCCTAGGATATTTAAGGCGTAATGAAGTGGGGGTTCTTGTCCACAGAGCAGCCCTAAACTTTGGGGTGCCTGTGTCTTGCTGATTTTTAGTTTTCCCAATTTATACGGCCATGAGTGGAAGTGCCCTATGCTCTCCAAGCTGTGTTTTTTAGATGTTTCAGAACACACCGTACACTTCTCCAGAGTGGCTGTTGGCAAGTTACATCCCACCCATCAGCGTAGCAAGGCTCCCATTTCTCCATGGCCGGTCCTGCATTTCTGGTTTGGACACTTTTTTCCGCATGGCCCTTTTGCCCGCTGGGAAGCGAGACTTCTTTGGAGCGCTGATTGGCCTTTCCAGGTTGCTTGGTTGGCCAAAAAGGGCGTATGCGTTTTTTCCTGAATATATTCAGGAAAAAACGCATACGCCCTTTTTGGCCAAGGGCATCATTGTCCACGTTTTGCCGCTTTTCATGTGCTTTCAAGGCGATTCGAATCTACCTCCTGAAATCTGTTTCCTGCAATTCTGCCTTGCTTTCAAAGCCTCTTCGTTGCCTTCCCTTAATATATTTGTGGACGAGAGGTATCATTTAAAACTCTGCAGGTTTGTGAATTGCAGTGCCCCTGAGCTCCATTTTTCAACTCGCTTTTTTGGGAGCTGGCCGCAAAAGCGCAGGATTGCTTCAGGCCCTCTTCTGGTTCTGGGGGGCAGGCTGAGCTTGTGCTTAATTCTTCTTCCTGATGGGAAAATAGAGTGACCTGTGCCTGTCCCAACACCTAGAGCTAGTCTCTCATTGGTTCCCCCTCTTCCCGTTCATCCTCAGGACAAATTGCAACCTGTACGGAACAGGAGGTTAAAGGTGCTGATTCTCCAAGGAGGGAGATGGCTAGTAAATCGGCTGGAATGGCGAACCCGAGCAAAGGAGATGAGAAATGAGGTGCGTTTTAGAAACCTTTCCCGATCACACCGTGTACCATCTTCTGGGTTTCTCATGCCTGTTTTCGACGTAGGAAGATGCCCTTGAACCTGGAGATTTGGGACCCATGGGATGGGTACCATGCAGTATTACTTGAAAGGGTCTGCGTTGGCTCACCCAACCTCACCGAACCTCTCAGCCCCAAGAGTGTCCACCCTTATGTCTCAATCAGCTGTGGGTCTAGATATGGTCAATCCAGGTTGCATCACAGCCCCTGAACGAATTTTGTAAGAATTTCTCTCTCTTTCACTGTCTTTGTTTCACGGGTTTTGAAAAGTAATTTATTTTTATAATGGGGTTTAGCTGCTTTTCACGGCTGTGTTTATGCCGCTTTACACCCCCTTGACTCACTTACAGAGAGATATCAATATATAGGTTTGAAGATTCTTACTAGTCAGATATATTCTTGTGCGGTGAATAGGGGTTGTTGAGTCCAGTTCACTGAGCAAGGAATAGGTCTTGTCTCTTACATATTGGGTTTATGGAACGGTATCTGAGCTAATTTGAAACCCTTGTTTTATGCATCACCCCACCTCACCTTTCCCGTTCAGCAGCCATAGTGTGTTTCCTAAACGTGGGACTCTGTTCTGTTTTGCAATTCAGTTCAAGTGTAGCGGTTTTTACATTCCCTCTCTAAGTGATATCTTATGATAAGTGTCTTTTTCTGTGTGACTTATTTCACTTAGAATCGTCGTACCTAAATCCACTCATCGTGCTGCTACTAGCCTTATGACGTTGATTTCATGGCTGAGTGATATTCCATTGTACATGAGGACCACAACTTCTTTATCCATTTTTCTCTTTCCTAGGATATTTAAGGTGTAATGAAGTGGGGGTTCTTGTCCACAGAGCAGCCCTAAACTTTGGGGTGCCTGTGTCTTGCTGATTTTTAGTTTTCCCAATTTATACGGCCATGAGTGGAAGTGCCCTATGCTCTCCAAGCTGTGTTTTTTAGATGTTTCAGAACACACCGTACACTTCTCCAGAGTGGCTGTTGGCAATTTACATCCCACCCATCAGCGTAGCAAGGCTCCCATTTCTCCATGGCCGGTCCTGCATTTCTGGTTTGGACCCTTTTTTCCGCATGGCCCTTTTGCCCGCTGGGAAGCGAGACTTCTTTGGAGCGCTGATTGGCCTTTCCAGGTTGCTTGGTTGGCCAACAAGGGCGTATGCGTTTTTTCCTGAATATATTCAGGAAAAAACGCATACGCCCTTTTTGGCCAAGGGCATCATTGTCCACGTTTTGCCGCTTTTCATGTGCTTTCAAGGCGATTCGAATCTACCTCCTGAAATCTGTTTCCTGCAATTCTGCCTTGCTTTCAAAGCCTCTTCGTTGCCTTCCCTTAATATATTTGTGGACGAGAGGTATCATTTAAAACTCTGCAGGTTTGTGAATTGCAGTGCCCCTGAGCTCCATTTTTCAACTCGCTTTTGTGGGAGCTGGCCGCAAAAGCGCAGGATTGCTTCAGGCCCTCTTCTGGTTCTGGGGGGCAGGCTGAGCTTGTGCTTAATTCTTCTTCCTGATGGGAAAATAGAGTGACCTGTGCCTGTCCCAACACCTAGAGCTAGTCTCTCATTGGTTCCCCCTCTTCCCCTTCATCCTCAGGACAAATTGCAACCTGTACGGAACAGGAGGTTAAAGGTGCTGATTCTCCAAGGAGGGAGATGGCTAGTAAATCGGCTGGAATGGCGAACCCGAGCAAAGGAGATGAGAAATGAGGTGCGTTTTAGAAACCTTTCCCGATCACACGGTGTACCATCTTCTGGGTTTCTCATGCCTGTTTTCGACGTAGGAAGATGCCCTTGAACCTGGAGATTTGGGACCCATGGGATGGGTACCATGCAGTATTACTTGAAAGGGTCTGCGTTGGCTCACCCAACCTCACCGAACCTCTCAGCCCCAAGAGTGTCCACCCTTATGTCTCAATCAGCTGTGGGTCTAGATATGGTCAATCCAGGTTGCATCACAGCCCCTGAACGAATTTTGTAAGAATTTCTCTCTCTTTCACTGTCTTTGTTTCACGGGTTTTGAAAAGTAATTTATTTTTATAATGGGGTTTAGCTGCTTTTCACGGCTGTGTTTATGCCGCTTTACACCCCCTTGACTCACTTACAGAGAGATATCAATATATAGGTTTGAAGATTCTTACTAGTCAGATATATTCTTGTGCGGTGAATAGGGGGTGTTGAGTCCAGTTCACTGAAAAAGGAATAGGTCTTGTCTCTTACATATTGGGTATATGGAACGGTATCGGAGCTAATTTGAAACCCTTGTTTTATGCATCACCCCACCTCACCTTTCCCGTTCAGCAGCCATAGTGTGTTTCCTAAACGTGGGCCTCTGTTCTGTTTTGCAATTCAGTTCAAGTGTAGCGGTTTTTACATTCCCTCTCTAAGTGATATCTTATGATAAGTGTCTTTTTCTGTGTGACTTATTTCACTTAGAATCGTCGTACCTAAACCCACTCATCGTGCTGCTACTAGCCTTATGACGTTGATTTCATGGCTGAGTGATATTCCATTGTACATGAGGACCACAACTTCTTTATCCATTTTTCTCTTTCCTAGGATATTTAAGGTGTAATGAAGTGGGGGTTCTTGTCCACAGAGCAGCCCTAAACTTTGGGGTGCCTGTGTCTTGCTGATTTTTAGTTTTCCCAATTTATACGCCCATGAGTGGAAGTGCCCTATGCTCTCCAAGCTGTGTTTTTTAGATGTTTCAGAACACACCGTACACTTCTCCAGAGTGGCTGTTGGCAATTTACATCCCACCCATCAGCGTAGCAAGGCTCCCATTTCTCCATGGCCGGTCCTTCATTTCTGGTTTGGACACTTTTTTCCGCATGGCCCTTTTGCCCGCTGGGAAGCGAGACTTCTTTGGAGCGCTGATTGGCCTTTCCAGGTTGCTTGGTTGGCCAAAAAGGGCGTATGCGTTTTTTCCTGAATATATTCAGGAAAAAACGCATACGCCCTTTTTGGCCAAGGGCATCATTGTCCACGTTTTGCCGCTTTTCATGTGCTTTCATGGCGATTCGAATCTACCTCCTGAAATCTGTTTCCTGCAATTCTGCCTTGTTTTCAAAGCCTCTTCGTTGCCTTCCTATAATATATTTGTGGACGAGAGGTATCATTTAAAACTCTGCAGGTTTGTGAATTGCAGTGCCCCTGAGCTCCATTTTTCAACTCGCTTTTTTGGGAGCTGGCCGCAAAAGCGCAGGATTCCTTCAGGCCCTCTTCTGGTTCTGGGGGGCAGGCTGCGCTTGTGCTTAATTCTTCTTCCTGATGGGAAAATAGAGTGACCTGTGCCTGTCCCAAAACCTAGAGCTAGTCTCTCATTGGTTCCCCCTATTCCCGTTCATCATCAGGACAAATTGCAACCTGTACGGAACAGGAGGTTAAAGGTGCTGATTCTCCAAGGAGGGAGATGGCTAGTAAATCGGCTGGAATGGCGAACCCGAGCCAAGGAGATGAGAAATGAGGTGCGTTTTAGAAACCTTTCCCGATCACACGGTGTACCATCTTCTGGGTTTCTCATGCCTGTTTTCGATGTAGGAAGATGCCCTTGAACCTGGAGATTTGGGACCCATGGGATGGCTACCATGCAGTATTACTTGAAAGGGTCTGCGTTGGCTCACCCAACCTCACCGAACCTCTCAGCCCCAAGAGTGTCCACCCTTATGTCTCAATCAGCTGTGGGTCTAGATATGGTCAATCCAGGTTGCATCACAGCCCCTGAACGAATTTTGTAAGAATTTCTCTGTCTTTCACTGTCTTTGTTTCACTGGTTTTGAAAAGTAATTTATATTTATAATGGGGTTTAGCTGCTTTTCACGGCTGTGTTTATTGCGCTTTACACCCCCTTGACTCACTTACAGAGAGATATCAATACATAGGTTTGAAGATTCTTACTAGTCAGATATATTCTTGTGCGGTGAATAGGGGGTGTTGAGTCCAGTTCACTGAAAAAGGAATACTTCTTGTCTGTTACATATTGGGTTTATGGAACGGTATCTGAGCTCATTTGAAACCCTTGTTTTATGCATCACCCCACCTCACCTTTCCCGTTCAGCAGCCATAGTGTGTTTTCTAAACGTGTGACTCTGTTCTGTTTTGCAATTCAGTTCAAGTTTAGCGGTTTTTACATTCCCTCTATAAGTGATATCTTATGATAAGTGTCTTTTTCTGTGTGACTTATTTCACTTAGAATCGTCGTACCTAAATCCTCTCATCGTGCTGGTTCTAGCCTTATGAAGTTGATGTCATGGCTGAGTGATATTCCATTGTACATGAGGAGCACAACTTCTTTATCCATTTTTCTCTCTCCTAGGATATTGAAGGTGTAATGAAGTGGGGGTTCTTGTCAACAGAGCAGCCCTAAACTTTGGGGTGCCTGTGTCTTGCTGCTTTTTAGTTTTCCCAATTTATACGGCCATGAGTGGAAGTGCCCTATGCTCTCCAAGCTGTGTTTTTTAGATGTTTCAGAACACACCGTACACTTCTCCAGAGTGGCTGTTGGCAATTTACATCCCACCCATCAGCGTAGCAAGGCTCCCATTTCTCCGTGGCCGGTCCTGCATTTCTGGTTTGGACACTTTTTTCCGCATGGCCCTTTTGCCCGCTGGGAAGCGAGACTTCTTTGGAGCGCTGATTGGCCTTTCCAGGTTGCTTGGTTGGCCAAAAAGGGCGTATGCGTTTTTTCCTGAATATATTCAGGAAAAAACGCATACGCCCTTTTTGGCCAAGGGCATCATTGTCCACGTTTTGCCGCTTTTCATGTGCTTTCAAGGCGATTCAAATCTACCTCCTGAAATCTGTTTCCTGCAATTCTGCCTTGTTTTCAAAGCCTCTTCGTTGCCATCCCTTAATATATTTGTGGACGAGAGTTATCATTTAAAACTCTGCAGGTTTGTGAATTGCAGTGCCCCTGAGCTCCATTTTTCAACTCGCTTTTTTGGGAGCTGGCCGCAAAAGCGCAGGATTGCTTCAGGCCCTCTTCTGGTTCTGGGGGGCAGGCTGCGCTTGTGCTTAATTCTTCTTCCTGATGGGAAAATAGAGTGACCTGTGCCTGTCCCAACACCTAGAGCTAGTCTCTCATTGGTTCCCCCTCTTCCCGTTCATCATCAGGACAAATTGCAACCTGTACGGAACAGGAGGTTAAAGGTGCTGATTCTCCAAGGAGGGAGATGGCTAGTAAAGCGACTGGAATGGCGAACCCGAGCCAAGGAGATGAGAAATGAGGTGCGTTTTAGAAACCTTTCCTGATCACACGATGTACCATCTTCTGGGTTTCTCATGCATGTTTTCGATGTAGGAAGATGCCCTTGAACCTGGAGATTTGGGACCCATGGGATGGGTACCATGCAGTATTACTTGAAAGGGTCTGCGTTGGCTCACCCAACCTCACCGAACCTCTCAGCCCCAAGAGTGTCCACCCTTATGTCTCAATCAGCTGTGGGTCTAGATATGGTCAATCCAGTTTGCATCACAGCCCCTGAACGAATTTTGTAAGAATTTCTCTCTCTTTCAAAGTCTTTGTTTCATGGGTATTTAAAAGTAGTTTATTTTTATAATGGGGTTTAGGTGCTTTTCACTGCTGTGTTTATGCCGCTTTACACCCCCTTGACTCACTTACAGAGAGATATCAATATATAGGTTTTAAGATTGTTACTAGTCAGATATAGTCTTGTGCGGTGAATAGGGGGTGTTGAGTCCAGTTCACTGAGCATGGAGTAGGTCTTGTCTATTATATATTGGGTTTATGGAACGGTATCTGAGCTAATTAGAAACCCTTGTTTTATGCATCACCCCACCTCACCTTTCCCGTTCAGCAGCCATAGTGTGTTTTCTAAACGTGTGACTCTGTTCTGTTTTGTAATTCAGTTCAAGCGTAGCGGTTTTTACATTCCCTCTATAAGTGACATCTTATGATAAGTGTCTTTTTCTGTATGACTTATTTCACTTAGAATCATCGTACCTACATTCACTCATCGTGCTGCTACTAGTCTTATGATGTTAAATTCATCCTGAGTGATATTCCATTGTACATGAGGACCACAAATTCTTTATCCATTTTTCTCTTTCCTAGGATATTTAAGGTGTAATGAAGTGGGGGTTCTTGTCAACAGAGCAGCCCTAAATTTGGAGTGCCTATGTCTTGCTGATTTTTAGTTTTCCCAATTTATACGCCCATGAGTGGAAGTACCCTATGCTCTCCAAGCTGTGTTTTTTAGATGTTTCACGACACACCGTACACTTCTCCAGAGTGGCTGTTGGCAATTTACATCCCGCCCATCAGCGTAGCAAGGCTCCGATTTCTCCATGGCCGGTCCTTCATTTCTGGTTTGGACACTTTTTTCCGCATGGCCCTTTTGCCCGCTGGGAAGACAGACATCTTTGTAGCGCTGATTTGCCTTTCTAGGTTGCTTGTTTGGCCAAAAAGGGCGTATGTGTTTTTCCCTGAATATATTCAAGAAAAAACGCATACGCCCTTTTTGGCCAAGGGCATCATTGGTCACGATTTGCCGCTTTTCATGTGCTTTCAAGGCAATTCGAATCTACCTCCTGAAATCTGTTTCCTGCAATTCTGAATTGCTTTCAAGTCCTCTTCGTTGCCTTCCCTCAATATATTTGTGGACGAGAGTTATCACTTATAACTCTGCAGGTTTGTGAATTGCAGTGCCCCTGAGCTCCATTTTTCAAGTTGCTTTTTTGGGAGCTGGCCGCAAAAGCGCAGGATTGCTTCAGGACCTATTCTGGTTCCGGTGGGCAGGCTAAGCATGTGGTTAATTCTTCTTCCTGATGGCAAAATACAGAGACCTGGGGCTGTCCCAACACCTAGAGCTAGTCTCTCATTGGTTCCCCCTCTTCCCGTTCATCCTCAGGAGAAATTGCAACCTGTACGGAACAGGAGGTTAAAGGTGCCGATTCTCCAAGGAGCGAGATGGCTAGTAAAGTGGCTGAAATGGTGAACCTGAACACAAGTAGATGAGAAATGAGGTGCGTTTTAGAAACCTTTCCCCATTACACGGTGTACAATCTTCTGGGTTTCTCATGCAAGTTTTCGACGTAGGAAGATGCCCTAGAACCTGGAGATTTGGGGCCCATGGGATGGGTACCTGCAGTGTTACTGTAAAGGGTCTGCGTTGGCTCACCCAACCTCACCAAACCTCTCAGCCCCAAGAGTGTCCACCCTTATGTCTCAATCAGCTGTGGGTCTAGATATGGTCAATCCAGGTTGCATCAAAGCCCCTGAACGAATTTTGTAAGAATTTCTATCTCTTTCACTGTCTTGGTTTCATGGGTTTGAAAAGGAATTTATTTTTATAATGGGGTATAGTTGCTTTTCACGGCTGTGTTTATGCCGCTTTACACCCCACCCCTTGACTCACTTACAGAGAGTTATCAATACATAGGTTTGAAGATTCTTACTAGTCAGATATATTCTTGTGCGGTAAATAGGGGTTGTTGAGTCCAGTTCACTGAGCAAGGAGTAGGTCTTGTCTATTACATATTGGGTTTATGGAACGGTATCTGAGCTAATTTGAAACCCTTGTTTTATGCATCACCCCACCTCAACTTTCCCGTTCAGCAGCCGTAGTGTGTTTTCTAAACGTGTGACTCTGTTCTGTTTTGTAATTCAGTTCAAGCGTAGCGGTTTTTACATTCCTTCTATAAGTGATATCTTATGATAAGTGTCGTTTTCTGTGTGACTTATTTCACTTAGAATCATCGTACCTAAATCCACTCATCGTGCTGCTACTAGCATTATGACGTTGATTTCATGGCTGAGTGATATTCCATTGTACATGAGGACCACAAATCTTTATCCATTTTTCTCTTTCTTAGGATATTTAATGTGTAATGAAGTGGGGGTTCTTGTCAACAGAGCAGCCCTAAACTTTGGAGTGCCTGTGTGTTGCTGATTTTTAATTTTCCCAATTTATACGCCCATGAGTGGAAGCGCCCTATGCTCTCCAAGCTGTGTTTTTTAGATGTTTCAGGACACACCGTACACTTCTCCAGAGTGGCTGTTTGCAATTTACATCCCGCCCATCAGCGTAGCAAGGCTCCCATTTCTCCATGGCCGGTCCTGCATTTCTGGTTTGGACACTTTTTTCTGCATGGCCCTTTTGCCCGCTGGGAAGCCACACTTCTTTGGAGCACTGATTTGCCTTTCCAGGTTGCTTGGTTGGCCAAAAATGGCGTATGTGTTTTTTCCTGAATATATTCAGGAAAAAACGCATACGCCCTTTTTGGCTAAGGGCATCATTGTCCACGTTTTGCCGCTTTTCATGTGCTTTCAAGGCGATTCTAATCTACCTCTTGAAATCTGTTTCATGCAATTCTACCTTGCTTTCAAATCCTCTTCGTTGCCCTTCCTCAATATATTTGTGGAAGAGAGTTATCATTTATAACTCTGCAGGTTTGTGAATTGCAGTGCCCCTGAACTCCATTTTTCAAGTCGCTTTTTTGGGAGCTGCCTGCAAAAGTGCAGGATTGCTTCAGGACCTATTCTGGTTCCGGTGGGCAGGCTAAGCCTGTGGTTATTTCTTCTTCGTGATGGCAAAATAGAGTGACCTGTGCCTGTCCCAACACCTAGAGCTAGTCTCTCATTGGTTCCCCCTCTTCCCGTTCATCCTCAGGACAAATTGCAACCTGTACGGAACCGGAGGTTAAAGGTGCTGATTCTCCAAGGAGGGAGATGGCTATTAAAGCGGCTGGAATGGCCAACCCGAGCACAAGGAGATGAGAAATGAGGTGCGTTTTAGAAACCTTTCCCGATCACACGGTGTACCATCTTCTGGGTTTCTCATGCATGTTTTCGATGAAGGAAGATGCCCTTGAACCTGGAGATTTGGGACCCATGGGATGGGTACCATGCAGTATTACTTGAAAGGGTCTGCGTTGGCTCACCCAACCACACCAAACCTCTCAGCCCCAGGAGTGTCCACCCTTAGGTCTCAAAGACCTGTGGGTCTAGATATGGTCAATCCAGGTTGCATCACAGCCCCTGAACGAATTTTGTAAGAATTTCTCTCTCTTTCACTGTCTTTGTTTCACGGGTTTTGAAAAGTAATTTATTTTTATAATGGGGTTTAGCTGCTTTTCACAGCTGTGTTTATGCCGCCTTACACCCCATTGACTCACTTACAGAGAGATATCAATACATAGGTTTGAAGATTCTTACTAGTCAGATATATTCTTGTGTGGTGAATATGGGGTGTTGAGTCCAGTTCAGTGAGCAAGGAGTAGGTCTTGTCTATTACATATTGGGTTTATGGAACGGTATCTGAGCTAATTTGAAACCCTTGTTTTATGCATCACCCCACCTCACCTTTCCCGTTCAGCAGCCATAGTGTGTTTTCTAAACGTGTGACTCTGTTCTGTTTTGTAATTCAGTTCAAGCGTAGCGGTTTTTACATTCCCTCTATAAGTGATATCTTATGATAAGTGTCGTTTTCTGTATGATTAATTTCACTTAGAATCGTCGTACATAAATCCACTCATCGTGCTGCTACTAGCCTTATGGCGTTGATTTCATGGCTAAGTGATATTCCATTGCACATGAGGACCACAACTTCTTTATCCATTTTTCTCTTTCCTAGGATATTGAAGGGGTAATGAAGTGGGGGTTCCTGTCAACAGAGCAGCCCTAAACTTTGGAGTGCCTGTGTCTTGCTGATTTTTATTTTCCCCATTTATACGCCCATGAGTGGAAGTGCCCTATGCTCTCCAAGCTGTGTTTTTTAGATGTTTCAGGACACACCGTACACTTCTCCAGAGTGGCTGTTGGCAATTTACATCCCGCCCATCAGCGTAGCAAGGCTCCCATTTCTCCATGGCCGGTCCTGCATTTCTGGTTTGGACACTATTTTCCGCATGGCCCTTTTGCCCGCTGGGAAGCCAGACTTCTTTGTAGTCCTGATTGGCCTTTCTAGGTTGCTTGGTTGGCCAAAAAGGGCGTATGCGTTTTATCCTGAATATATTCAGGAAAAAACACATACGCCCTTTTTGGCCAAGGGCATCTTTGTTCACGATTTGCCGCTTTTCATGTGCTTTCAAGGCGATTCGAATCTACCTCCTGAAATCTGTTTCCTGCAATTCTGCCTTGCTTTCAAATCCTCTTCGTTGCCTTCCCTCAATATATTTGTGGACGAGAGTTATCATTTATAACTCTGCAGGTTTGTGAATTGCAGTGCCCCTGAGCTCCATTTTTCCAGTCGCTTTTTTGGGAGCTGGCCGCAAAAGTGCAGGATTGCTTCAGGCCCTCTTTTGGTTCTGGGGGGCAGGCTGAGCTTGTGGTTAATTCTTCTTCCTGATGGCAAAATAGAGTGACCTGTGCCTGTCCCAACACCTAGAGCTAATCTCTCATTGGTTCCCCCTCTTCCCGTTCATCCTCAGGACAAATTGCAACCTGTACGGAACAGGAGGTTAAAGGTGCTGATTCTCCAAGGAGAGAGATGGCTAGTAATGTGGCTGGAATGGCGAACCTGAGCAAAAGGAGATGAGAAATGAGGTGTGTTTTAGAAACCTTTCCCGATCACACGGTTTACCATCTTCTGGGTTTCTCATGCATGTTTTCGATGTAGGAAAATGCCCTTGAACTTGGAGATTTGGGACCCATGGGATGGGTACTATGCAGTATTACTTTAAAGGGTCTGTGTTGGCTCACCCAACGTCAGCAAACCTCTCAGCCCCAAGAGTGTCCACCCTTATGTCTCAATCAGCTGTGGGTCTAGATATGGTCAATCCAGGTTGCATCACAGCCCCTGAACGAATTTTGTAAGAATTTCTCTCTCTTTCACTGTGTTTGTTTCACGGGTTTTGAAAATTAATTTATTTTTATAATGGGGTTTAGCTGCTTTTCATGGCTGTGTTTATGCCGCCTTACACCCCCTTTACTCACTTACAGAGAGATATCAATACATAGGTTTGAAGATTCTTACTAGTCAGATATATGCTTGTGCAGTGAATAGGGGGTGTTGAGTCCAGTTCACTGAGCAAGGAGTAGGTCTTGTCTATTACATATTGGGTTTATGGAACGGTATCTGAGCTAATTTGAAACCCTTGTTTTATGCATCACCCCACCTCAACTTTCCCGTTCAGCAGCCATAGTGTGTTTTCTAAACGTGTGACTCTGTTCTGTTTTGTAATTCAGTTCAAGCGTAGCGGTTTTTACATTCCTTCTATAAGTGATATCTTATGATAAGTGTCGTTTTCTGTGTGACTTATTTCACTTAGAATCATCGTACCTAAATCCACTCATCGTGCTGCTACTAGCATTATGACGTTGATTTCATGGCTGAGTGATATTCCATTGTACATGAGGACCACAAATCTTTATCCATTTTTCTCTTTCTTAGGATATTTAATGTGTAATGAAGTGGGGGTTCTTGTCAACAGAGCAGCCCTAAACTTTGGAGTGCCTGTGTGTTGCTGATTTTTAATTTTCCCAATTTATACGCCCATGAGTGGAAGCGCCCTATGCTCTCCAAGCTGTGTTTTTTAGATGTTTCAGGACACACCGTACACTTCTCCAGAGTGGCTGTTTGCAATTTACATCCCGCCCATCAGCGTAGCAAGGCTCCCATTTCTCCATGGCCGGTCCTGCATTTCTGGTTTGGACACTTTTTTCTGCATGGCCCTTTTGCCCGCTGGGAAGCCACACTTCTTTGGAGCACTGATTTGCCTTTCCAGGTTGCTTGGTTGGCCAAAAATGGCGTATGTGTTTTTTCCTGAATATATTCAGGAAAAAACGCATACGCCCTTTTTGGCTAAGGGCATCATTGTCCACGTTTTGCCGCTTTTCATGTGCTTTCAAGGCGATTCTAATCTACCTCTTGAAATCTGTTTCATGCAATTCTACCTTGCTTTCAAATCCTCTTCGTTGCCCTTCCTCAATATATTTGTGGAAGAGAGTTATCATTTATAACTCTGCAGGTTTGTGAATTGCAGTGCCCCTGAACTCCATTTTTCAAGTCGCTTTTTTGGGAGCTGCCTGCAAAAGTGCAGGATTGCTTCAGGACCTATTCTGGTTCCGGTGGGCAGGCTAAGCCTGTGGTTATTTCTTCTTCGTGATGGCAAAATAGAGTGACCTGTGCCTGTCCCAACACCTAGAGCTAGTCTCTCATTGGTTCCCCCTCTTCCCGTTCATCCTCAGGACAAATTGCAACCTGTACGGAACCGGAGGTTAAAGGTGCTGATTCTCCAAGGAGGGAGATGGCTATTAAAGCGGCTGGAATGGCCAACCCGAGCACAAGGAGATGAGAAATGAGGTGCGTTTTAGAAACCTTTCCCGATCACACGGTGTACCATCTTCTGGGTTTCTCATGCATGTTTTCGATGAAGGAAGATGCCCTTGAACCTGGAGATTTGGGACCCATGGGATGGGTACCATGCAGTATTACTTGAAAGGGTCTGCGTTGGCTCACCCAACCACACCAAACCTCTCAGCCCCAGGAGTGTCCACCCTTAGGTCTCAAAGACCTGTGGGTCTAGATATGGTCAATCCAGGTTGCATCACAGCCCCTGAACGAATTTTGTAAGAATTTCTCTCTCTTTCACTGTCTTTGTTTCACGGGTTTTGAAAAGTAATTTATTTTTATAATGGGGTTTAGCTGCTTTTCACAGCTGTGTTTATGCCGCCTTACACCCCATTGACTCACTTACAGAGAGATATCAATACATAGGTTTGAAGATTCTTACTAGTCAGATATATTCTTGTGTGGTGAATATGGGGTGTTGAGTCCAGTTCAGTGAGCAAGGAGTAGGTCTTGTCTATTACATATTGGGTTTATGGAACGGTATCTGAGCTAATTTGAAACCCTTGTTTTATGCATCACCCCACCTCACCTTTCCCGTTCAGCAGCCATAGTGTGTTTTCTAAACGTGTGACTCTGTTCTGTTTTGTAATTCAGTTCAAGCGTAGCGGTTTTTACATTCCCTCTATAAGTGATATCTTATGATAAGTGTCGTTTTCTGTATGATTAATTTCACTTAGAATCGTCGTACATAAATCCACTCATCGTGCTGCTACTAGCCTTATGGCGTTGATTTCATGGCTAAGTGATATTCCATTGCACATGAGGACCACAACTTCTTTATCCATTTTTCTCTTTCCTAGGATATTGAAGGGGTAATGAAGTGGGGGTTCCTGTCAACAGAGCAGCCCTAAACTTTGGAGTGCCTGTGTCTTGCTGATTTTTATTTTCCCCATTTATACGCCCATGAGTGGAAGTGCCCTATGCTCTCCAAGCTGTGTTTTTTAGATGTTTCAGGACACACCGTACACTTCTCCAGAGTGGCTGTTGGCAATTTACATCCCGCCCATCAGCGTAGCAAGGCTCCCATTTCTCCATGGCCGGTCCTGCATTTCTGGTTTGGACACTATTTTCCGCATGGCCCTTTTGCCCGCTGGGAAGCCAGACTTCTTTGTAGTCCTGATTGGCCTTTCTAGGTTGCTTGGTTGGCCAAAAAGGGCGTATGCGTTTTATCCTGAATATATTCAGGAAAAAACACATACGCCCTTTTTGGCCAAGGGCATCTTTGTTCACGATTTGCCGCTTTTCATGTGCTTTCAAGGCGATTCGAATCTACCTCCTGAAATCTGTTTCCTGCAATTCTGCCTTGCTTTCAAATCCTCTTCGTTGCCTTCCCTCAATATATTTGTGGACGAGAGTTATCATTTATAACTCTGCAGGTTTGTGAATTGCAGTGCCCCTGAGCTCCATTTTTCCAGTCGCTTTTTTGGGAGCTGGCCGCAAAAGTGCAGGATTGCTTCAGGCCCTCTTTTGGTTCTGGGGGGCAGGCTGAGCTTGTGGTTAATTCTTCTTCCTGATGGCAAAATAGAGTGACCTGTGCCTGTCCCAACACCTAGAGCTAATCTCTCATTGGTTCCCCCTCTTCCCGTTCATCCTCAGGACAAATTGCAACCTGTACGGAACAGGAGGTTAAAGGTGCTGATTCTCCAAGGAGAGAGATGGCTAGTAATGTGGCTGGAATGGCGAACCTGAGCAAAAGGAGATGAGAAATGAGGTGTGTTTTAGAAACCTTTCCCGATCACACGGTTTACCATCTTCTGGGTTTCTCATGCATGTTTTCGATGTAGGAAAATGCCCTTGAACTTGGAGATTTGGGACCCATGGGATGGGTACTATGCAGTATTACTTTAAAGGGTCTGTGTTGGCTCACCCAACGTCAGCAAACCTCTCAGCCCCAAGAGTGTCCACCCTTATGTCTCAATCAGCTGTGGGTCTAGATATGGTCAATCCAGGTTGCATCACAGCCCCTGAACGAATTTTGTAAGAATTTCTCTCTCTTTCACTGTGTTTGTTTCACGGGTTTTGAAAATTAATTTATTTTTATAATGGGGTTTAGCTGCTTTTCATGGCTGTGTTTATGCCGCCTTACACCCCCTTTACTCACTTACAGAGAGATATCAATACATAGGTTTGAAGATTCTTACTAGTCAGATATATGCTTGTGCAGTGAATAGGGGGTGTTGAGTCCAGTTCACTGAGCAAGGAGTAGGTCTTGTCTATTACATATTGGGTTTATGGAACGGTATCTGAGCTAATTTGAAACCCTTGTTTTATGCATCACCCCACCTCAACTTTCCCGTTCAGCAGCCATAGTGTGTTTTCTAAACGTGTGACTCTGTTCTGTTTTGTAATTCAGTTCAAGCGTAGCGGTTTTTACATTCCTTCTATAAGTGATATCTTATGATAAGTGTCGTTTTCTGTGTGACTTATTTCACTTAGAATCATCGTACCTAAATCCACTCATCGTGCTGCTACTAGCATTATGACGTTGATTTCATGGCTGAGTGATATTCCATTGTACATGAGGACCACAAATCTTTATCCATTTTTCTCTTTCTTAGGATATTTAATGTGTAATGAAGTGGGGGTTCTTGTCAACAGAGCAGCCCTAAACTTTGGAGTGCCTGTGTGTTGCTGATTTTTAATTTTCCCAATTTATACGCCCATGAGTGGAAGCGCCCTATGCTCTCCAAGCTGTGTTTTTTAGATGTTTCAGGACACACCGTACACTTCTCCAGAGTGGCTGTTTGCAATTTACATCCCGCCCATCAGCGTAGCAAGGCTCCCATTTCTCCATGGCCGGTCCTGCATTTCTGGTTTGGACACTTTTTTCTGCATGGCCCTTTTGCCCGCTGGGAAGCCACACTTCTTTGGAGCACTGATTTGCCTTTCCAGGTTGCTTGGTTGGCCAAAAATGGCGTATGTGTTTTTTCCTGAATATATTCAGGAAAAAACGCATACGCCCTTTTTGGCTAAGGGCATCATTGTCCACGTTTTGCCGCTTTTCATGTGCTTTCAAGGCGATTCTAATCTACCTCTTGAAATCTGTTTCATGCAATTCTACCTTGCTTTCAAATCCTCTTCGTTGCCCTTCCTCAATATATTTGTGGAAGAGAGTTATCATTTATAACTCTGCAGGTTTGTGAATTGCAGTGCCCCTGAACTCCATTTTTCAAGTCGCTTTTTTGGGAGCTGCCTGCAAAAGTGCAGGATTGCTTCAGGACCTATTCTGGTTCCGGTGGGCAGGCTAAGCCTGTGGTTATTTCTTCTTCGTGATGGCAAAATAGAGTGACCTGTGCCTGTCCCAACACCTAGAGCTAGTCTCTCATTGGTTCCCCCTCTTCCCGTTCATCCTCAGGACAAATTGCAACCTGTACGGAACCGGAGGTTAAAGGTGCTGATTCTCCAAGGAGGGAGATGGCTATTAAAGCGGCTGGAATGGCCAACCCGAGCACAAGGAGATGAGAAATGAGGTGCGTTTTAGAAACCTTTCCCGATCACACGGTGTACCATCTTCTGGGTTTCTCATGCATGTTTTCGATGAAGGAAGATGCCCTTGAACCTGGAGATTTGGGACCCATGGGATGGGTACCATGCAGTATTACTTGAAAGGGTCTGCGTTGGCTCACCCAACCACACCAAACCTCTCAGCCCCAGGAGTGTCCACCCTTAGGTCTCAAAGACCTGTGGGTCTAGATATGGTCAATCCAGGTTGCATCACAGCCCCTGAACGAATTTTGTAAGAATTTCTCTCTCTTTCACTGTCTTTGTTTCACGGGTTTTGAAAAGTAATTTATTTTTATAATGGGGTTTAGCTGCTTTTCACAGCTGTGTTTATGCCGCCTTACACCCCATTGACTCACTTACAGAGAGATATCAATACATAGGTTTGAAGATTCTTACTAGTCAGATATATTCTTGTGTGGTGAATAGGGGGTGTTGAGTCCAGTTCAGTGAGCAAGGAGTAGGTCTTGTCTATTACATATTGGGTTTATGGAACGGTATCTGAGCTAATTTGAAACCCTTGTTTTATGCATCACCCCACCTCACCTTTCCCGTTCAGCAGCCATAGTGTGTTTTCTAAACGTGTGACTCTGTTCTGTTTTGTAATTCAGTTCAAGCGTAGCGGTTTTTACATTCCCTCTATAAGTGATATCTTATGATAAGTGTCGTTTTCTGTATGATTAATTTCACTTAGAATCGTCGTACCTAAATCCACTCATCGTGCTGCTACTAGCCTTATGACGTTGATTTCATGGCTAACTGATATTCCATTGCACATGAGGACCACAACTTCTTTATCCATTTTTCTCTTTCCTAGGATATTGAAGGGGTAATGAAGTGGGGGTTCTTGTCAACAGAGCAGCCCTAAACTTTGGAGTGCCTGTGTCTTGCTGATTTTTATTTTCCCCATTTATACGCCCATGAGTGGAAGTGCCCTATGCTCTCCAAGCTGTGTTTTTTAGATGTTTCAGGACACACCGTACACTTCTCCAGAGTGGCTGTTGGCAATTTACATCCCGCCCATCAGCGTAGCAAGGCTCCCATTTCTCCATGGCCGGTCCTGCATTTCTGGTTTGGACACTTTTTTCCGCATGGCCCTTTTGCCCGCTGGGAAGCCAGACTTCTTTGTAGTCCTGATTGGCCTTTCTAGGTTGCTTGGTTGGCCAAAAAGGGCGTATGCGTTTTATCCTGAATATATTCAGGAAAAAACACATACGCCCTTTTTGGCCAAGGGCATCTTTGTTCACGATTTGCCGCTTTTCATGTGCTTTCAAGGCGATTCGAATCTACCTCCTGAAATCTGTTTCCTGCAATTCTGCCTTGCTTTCAAATCCTCTTCGTTGCCTTCCCTCAATATATTTGTGGACGAGAGTTATCATTTATAACTCTGCAGGTTTGTGAATTGCCGTGCCCCTGAGCTCCATTTTTCCAGTCGCTTTTTTGGGAGCTGGCCGCAAAAGTGCAGGATTGCTTCAGGCCCTCTTTTGGTTCTGGGGGGCAGGCTGAGCTTGTGGTTAATTCTTCTTCCTGATGGCAAAATAGAGTGACCTGTGCCTGTCCCAACACCTAGAGCTAATCTCTCATTGGTTCCCCCTCTTCCCGTTCATCCTCAGGACAAATTGCAACCTGTACGGAACAGGAGGTTAAAGGTGCTGATTCTCCAAGGAGAGAGATGGCTAGTAATGTGGCTGGAATGGCGAACCTGAGCAAAAGGAGATGAGAAATGAGGTGCGTTTTAGAAACCTTTCCCGATCACACGGTTTACCATCTTCTGGGTTTCTCATGCATGTTTTCGATGTAGGAAAATGCCCTTGAACTTGGAGATTTGGGACCCATGGGATGGGTACTATGCAGTATTACTTTAAAGGGTCTGTGTTGGCTCACCCAACGTCAGCAAACCTCTCAGCCCCAAGAGTGTCCACCCTTATGTCTCAATCAGCTGTGGGTCTAGATATGGTCAATCCAGGTTGCATCACAGCCCCTGAACGAATTTTGTAAGAATTTCTCTCTCTTTCACTGTGTTTGTTTCACGGGTTTTGAAAATTAATTTATTTTTATAATGGGGTTTAGCTGCTTTTCATGGCTGTGTTTATGCCGCCTTACACCCCCTTTACTCACTTACAGAGAGATATCAATACATAGGTTTGAAGATTCTTACTAGTCAGATATATGCTTGTGCAGTGAAT
Source organism: Balaenoptera acutorostrata (assembly GCF_949987535.1). Classification (NCBI taxonomy): domain Eukaryota; kingdom Metazoa; phylum Chordata; class Mammalia; order Artiodactyla; family Balaenopteridae; genus Balaenoptera; species Balaenoptera acutorostrata. The sequence continues at coordinate 761,487 of NW_026646077.1, forward strand.
AGGGGGTGTTGAGTCCAGTTCACTGAGCAAGGAGTAGGTCTTGTCTATTACATATTGGGTTTATGGAACGGTATCTGAGCTAATTTGAAACCCTTGTTTTATGCATCACCCCACCTCACCTTTCCCGTTTAGCAGCCATAGTGTGTTTTCTAAATGTGTGACTCTGTTCTGTTTTGTAATTCAGTTCAAGTGTAATGGATTTTAGCTTCCCTCTATAAGTGATATCTTATGATAAGTGTCGTTTTCTGTGTGACTTATTTCACTTAGAATCGTCGTACCTAAATCCACTCATCGTGCTGCTACTAGCCTTATGACGTTGATTTCATGCCTGAGTGATATTCCATTGTACATGAGGACCACAACTTCTTTATCCATTTTTCTCTTTCCTAGGATATTTAAGGTGTAATGAAGTGGAGTTTCTTGTAACCAGAGCAGCACTAAGCTTTGGGTTGCCTGTGTCTTTTTGATTTTTAGTTTTCCCAATTTATACGCCCATGAGTGGAAGTGCCCTATTCTTTTTAGCTCTGTTTTTTAGATGTTTTAGGAAACACCATACCCTTCTCCAGACTCGCCATTGGCAATTTACATCCCGCCCATCAGTGTAACAAGGCTCCCTTTCCTCCTTGGCCTCTCCTGGATTTCTTGGTTTTACACTTTTTTACGAAGTTCCTTTTGACCGATGGGAAGTGAGACCTCTTTGTAGTTCTGATTTGCATTTCCGGCTTGCTTGGTTTGCCAATCAGGGACTATGCGTTTTTTTTTGAATTTATTCAGGAAAAAAAGCATACGCCCTTTTTGGCCAAGTGCATCCTTGTCGACGTTTGGCCGCTTTTCATGTGCTTTAGTGGCTATTCGAATCTAACTCCTGAAATTTGTTTCCTGCAATTCTGCCTTGCTTTCCAATCCTTTTCGTTGCCTTCCCTCAATATAGTTTTGGGCGATAATTATAATTTAAAACTCTGCAGGTTTGTGAATTGCAGTGCCCCTGAGCTCCATTTTTCAACTCGCTTTTTGGGAGCTTCCCGCAGAGCCGCTGGTTTGCTTCTGGCCCTGCTCTGATTCTCAGTGGCAGGCTAAGCCTTTGCTTAATTCTTCTTCCTGATTGGAAATTAGAGTGACATGTGCCTGTCCGAGCATCTAGGGCTTGGCTCTCCTTGTTTCTCCTCCTTCCCCTTTTTCCTTAGGACAAATTCCAAATTCTGTGCAACTGGATGTTGAAGGTGCTGACATCCTCAAGTGGGGAGATTTTAAGGAAAAAGGCTGGAGGGGTGAATCCAACAACCAGGAAATTAGGAGTTTTGGTTCCTTTTCCAAAATCTTCCTGATCCAACCGTGTTCCATCTTCTGGGTGTCACAGGCATGTTTTAGCTGTAGGAAAGGTCCCGTGTATGTAAGGCGAACACCAGGGATTTTTCCAAATCAGTGTCTCCCCAAGCTCCAATCTGGGGAATTTTTAAGCTACTGGTACATGTGTGTTCATTAAGGGACTTGGGCTGTAGGCAGAGTCCGAACTTTAGATGATTGAAGTCTTCAGGTTCAGAAACGCTCACCATCGGCCTCCTTTAGTTTCCATTTTATCTGTAGTTGATAGATGATGTCGATATAGATATCTATTGTTTTTCAGATTATTTCCCCTTAGGGGTCATTAAAAAATATTGAGTATAGTTCCCTGTGCTATACAGTAGATCCTTGTTGATGATATATTTTATACATAGCAGTGTGTATATGTTAATCCGAAACTGTTAATTTATCCCTCCTCCCACCTTTCCCCTTTGGTAATAAAAAAATATAAGATTTTATACTTCTCAGAAATCTAGGAGCTGAAAGAGAGGTATCATTTTCAATGGAAAATCATTCAAAACAAGGTTGAAACTTCAACCAAGATTATTAGATGTACATCCTTGGAAAGAAATCACTGCATTTCACTACTGTTGACCTGACAAATAAGACAAACCCCTCCACTGAACTTGCTTATAATAAAGTGATGGAAATATCAAATGGAAGTGTTAGAAACATCTTATTTTACACGAGCCTTATACACTGCTCTATGTTAATTACAGTTTGGCTCACACATCTGTTCATTGAAGTTACAATGTTCTCAAATTCTGTTACTGATCCTGCAGAGTGGGCCCCAACAAGGGTCTCCCTGCCCAGTGTCATTGGAGCCAACAGATCGAGACTGACTTTGGTTCAGAAGCAAAGGAAAACTTTATATTTTAATCAGAGAATGGAGAGGTGAGAGTGTGTGCTCCCCTGCGGGTTGTGGGCCGGGCTGCTGTGTAGGGATCCTGTCAGCATCAGCCGGAGGGAGGGGGCAGAGCTCTCGAGGGCCGGGTTGGCTGGAGCTCAGGCTCTATGTCGCAGAGTCTGCACAGGGCCCCACGAGCTGAGGTGTCGGCCCAGCCATTTTGCACTAGGAAATCGGGTCTGAAGTGCCGGGTGTGGGACCTCTGCATGTGGAAACCTAGGAGCAAGTGAAATTAGACAAAGTACAAAGGACAAAATGGTTAGACTTTATTTTATTGCCCAGATTCTATTTTTATCTCCCAGGAATTTTTAATGGGCTTTGCCAGTGACAAAGCCCTCCTCTGCCTTTTGTCCCATTCCTCATTCGTGGGGCACTGAGGGTGCAGACACCTCTTCTGTAAATGCTTCGTGCTGAGTTGGGTGTCCTCATACCTGGGGGGAGGGGCAGGACTTCTCTCCAGCAGCCTCCAGGTGAGGTGGATTGTCCCCAGGCCTCCTCCCTCACTGCTCGTCTGCCTGAGCACCAGCATTGGAAGTTTCATAGATTCTAATGACCTTTAAGGGTCCAGGAAAGAGATGTTCAGAGACGTTGCGGGGGGGTGGGCGGTTTTACCCTGCTCCACATTGGTTCGACCCCCTTAGGCTGACGGTTTCTGCCAGCCTAGATGCTCTGACCAGTAGTCTGCGCTTTCTTCAGTTAGGCCACTGAATTAACGTACAAACAGCACCAGGTATCAGAGCCCTGCTTGCTCAAATCCCAGACAGTCCAGGGCTGGTGGTGATCCAGGACCATGACGGCCACTCAGTCAACGGCCTTTTGAAGTAGCCAGGAGTACAGCCGGTCTCATTGGCCTCCGTCACCGCGGTGTCTGTAGGCTTTTCTATGGTGGCAGCGTTATTTACGGTTCCCCTGCCAAGTTTATTAGCTCCGCTCTGGGTGCAGTAAGTCCTGTAAGCAGTAGTCTGCTCTTTTGGGGCACACTCTTGTTGTTTTCTGAGAGAAACTCCAGGTCAAGTGACGGTCACACGAGTCGTCATGGGGGCCCATTGCCCCCGGTTGTCTCTCTGGAGGTTGGTGTTGGACGGCCTCCTCACTCGAGGTCATTGTGCCCACGGAGCAATCCCTGCAACTTCAGGGCATGGTGGGTGGTTAGGATCACCAAGTGGCATCCTTTACCCTTACGAGGGAGCTGGACTTGCGGGCTGCTGATTTCCAGGTTTTTAGATACCCCCAGTATCCTGGTCAGATGGGGTGGCTGGCCAATGCCTGGAGGGCATTCTTGCATTGTTCCATTTCAAGTGGTCCCAGTTTTTGCACTAATACTCCAAGGGCGATTCGCCTTGGACCAGGAATGTAAAGGTCAAAGGGTTTAGCTAACTTAAGGAGGTCCAGGGCAAGGGTCTGAATTGACTGCACTTTCCCTTCTTGAAAGGCCGCTTCTGGATTCTATTCAAAAGGATCATCATCTTTTCCTTTCAGTGTTTCATATAGAGGCCCAGTTATTGGACTGTAGTTAGGGATCCAGATGCAGCAAACCCCGGTCTCCCCAGGAACCCCTAAGCTGTCTTCTAGTTTTAGGAAGGGTGAGGCAGCAAATGGCTTCTTCCCTTTCCTGGGGTGGGCTTCTCCGACCTTCTGTGTGAATGAAACCCAGGAAGGTCACCTTAGTTTGTGATATTTGAGCCTTTTTCTTGGACACCTTCTATCTTTTATTGGCTAGGTAGTTCAGAGGCCTCCTTAGTCGGGCTGGTGATCAGAATGTCATCTGCATATTGAAGGAGGGTTCCCTTCTCCAGAGGTAGATCTTTTAGGTCTTTAGCTAACGTTTCCCAAAAGATGGTGTGGGGATTTTTGAACCCCTGGGGCAGGACGGCCCAGCAGCATTGTTTTTGTTGTATGTTGAGTCCTGCCACTCACAGCCAAAATTTCTTGTGACTCTGGGACTAATGGAATACAGAAGAAGGCATCATTGAAGTCTAATACAGAATACCATGTCCTGGTGGATGGTAGAATGACCAGCAGGGTGTAGGAATTTGGAACTACTAGATGTATATCCTCTGTGGCTTCACTGACTGTCCTGTCGTCCTCTACCAGGTACCCAGCAGCCCACGGGGCTCTTGTGGTCAGGCCCCTCCCAGGATATGGAGCTCACCTGGGCAGGTACCCAGCAGCCCATGGGACTCTCGGTGTTAGGCCACTCCCAGGATATGGAGTTCACCTGGGCATGTACCCAGCAACCCATGGGGCCCTCATGGTCATGCCCCTCCCAGGATATGGAGCTCACCTGGGCAGGTATGCAGCAGCCCACAGGGCTCTCGTGGGCAGGCCCCTCCCTGGATATGGAGCTCCCCTGGACAGGTACCCTGGCAGGGCTGGGCACACAGGAACCGTGCACATAGCCCTCATTGCAGAGCACCCCCAGCACAACTGTAGCTCAGAGCTGACACAGAGCACCTCAGAGCAGAGCTTGAACTAACAAACAGCAGCTCCAACAGGTCTGTGACCCTAGGCTTCACTCTGTGTGGCCTCCCTCTGCCTGGTCTTCCAGGGGCTTCCACTGCAGCTGGGGCACCAGGCCTCTGTCTCCACCCACCACCCCTCCTCTCCCTGACTCCTGGGTTCCTCTCATTAGCAGAGGGTCTTCTTGAAGTTGTCTCCCACTCATGAACCAGATAAAATGATTAGAAAACAAGCCAGGGCTGCCGCCCCTTATCTATCCTGACTCTCGGGACCCTACACCTGTTCCTTGGATCTGGCCGGTGCAGCAAGGCACATTTTCTGCAACTCTGAGCCCCTGAGGGGCGAGGATTGGCTGACCTGGGCAGCCTGACCCGGCCAGCCAGCCCTTCCCAGGTGTGCCTGGGTTGAGGTCAATATAAACACCCCTCCAGGCAGCAAAAGCCTCTGCAGCTGTGCCTGACGCCATATTCTCTGCCCCGTCCGCAGTCTCGGGGTTGGGATGGTGGGAGGGAGTAGGGCCCGTGGCTCTATGAGTGGCCCGGTGTGACTGGGGCTCTGCTGGACTTCCTGAAGGAGTTGCCCTGCTGCCACCTGCTAAAGAAGAGGATGTGTCACCCATACTTGCTGCTGGAATTTCTCCCCGGGCAGAGGTGAGGAAGGAAAAAAGCAGTGGGGACCGGGACAGGAGGGGTACCTCAGGCAGGGAAATGGAAAGCTTCCAGACGAGTGCCCGGGGCCAGGACCATCCTGGCTGGCCTGCAGGCACCAAGTCGGCCTGCGTGTCCAAGCCCCTTCCTCTAGCTTTTAAAGTCTTTGCACACATTCAGGTGTTTTACCTGGGAAGGGTGGGAAAAGTTCAGCAGCAACTGGCCTGGGGCTCAGCTCACATTTACTCAGAGACGCCTCCTCACGGTCCCCCAGCTTTGCAATGAGGACGCTCCTTGTGTTGGGGCTGCTGGCTGCATGGGAAATGATTCCCCACCTGTGACCAACTTCAGAATTGTTTACCAATGGAGCAAGTGCCCTGATAGGGTTTTCCTCTGTATGACCAGTGGGTTCTGTTTTTGTTTTTTTCTTTTTTGGTTCAAGGTAAGTTTTATTCCTCTTTTTGTATTTATGGATATAAGCATGGAAATAATTCATTCATACAAATACGTCTATGGGAAGGACAGAACTTTTTTTCTGTTTTATTTTTTTAAGTATTAATTATATTTTAATTTTTGAATTTATTTTATTCATTTTTTTATACAGCAGGTTCTTATTGGTTATCTATTTTATACATATAAGTGTATATATGTCAATCCCAGGCTCGCAATTCATCCCACCACCACCACCCTGCCACTTTCCCCCCTTGGTGTCCATACATTTGTTCTATACATCTGTGTCTCTATTTATGCCTTGCAAACCGGTTCATCTGTACCATTTTTTCTAGGTTCCACATGTATGCGTTAATATACGATATTTGTTTTTCTCTTTCTGACTAACTTCACTCTGTATGACAGTCTCTAGATCTATCCACGTCTCTACAAATGACCCAATTTCATTCCTTTTTATGGCTGAGAAATATTGCATTTTATATATGTAGCACATCTTTTCCGTTCGTCTGTCTATGGGCACTTAGGTTGCTTCCATGACCTGGCTATTGTAAATAGTGCTGCAGTGAACATTGTGGTGAATATGTCTTTTTTATTTTTTTTTTGAATATGTCTTTTTGAATTATGGTTTTCTCTGGGTATATGGCCAGTAGTGGGATTGCTGGGTCATATGGTAATTCTATATTTAGTTTTTTAAGGAACCTCCATACTGTTCTCCATAGTGACTGTATCAACTTACATTCCCACAAATAGTGTAAGAGGGTTCCCTTTTCTCCACACCCTCTCCAGCATTTGTTGTTTGTAGATTTTCTGATGATGCCCATTCTAACTCGTGTGAGGTGATAACTCATTGTAGTTTTGGTTTATATTTCTCTAATAATTAGTGATGTTGAGCAGCTTTTCATGTGCTTCTTGGTCATCTGTATGTCTTCTTGGGACAAATGTCTATTTACGTCATCTGCCCATTTTTGGATTGGGTTGTTTGTTTTTTTACTGTTGAGCTGTATGAGCTGTTTATATACATTGGAGATTAATCCTTTGTCCATTGATTCGTTTGCAAATATTTTCTCCCATTCTGAGGGTTGTCTTTTCGTCTTGTTTGTAGTTTCCTTTGCTTTGCAAAAGCTTTTAGGTTTCATTTGCTCCCATTTGTTTATTATTGTTTTTTATTCCATTACTCTAGGAGGTGGATCAAAAAAGACCTTGCTGTGATTTATGTCAAAGAGTATTCTTCCTATGTTTTCCTCTAAGAGTTTTCTAGTGTCCGGTCTTACATTTTGGTCTCTAATGCATTTTGAGTTTATTTTTTGTGTATGGTGTTAGGGAGTGTTCTAATTTCATTCTTTTACATGTAGCTGTCCATTTTTCCCAGCACCACTTATTGAAGAGACTGTCTTTTCTCCATTGTATATCCTTGCCTCCTTTGTCATAGATTAGTGGGTCATAGGTGTGTAGGTTTATCTCTGGGCTTTCTTTTTTTTTTTTTTTCTTTTACATCTTTATTGGAGTATAATTGCTTTACAATTGTGTGTTAGTTTCTGCTGTATAAAAAAGTGAATCAGCTATGCGTATACATATAACACCATATCCCCTCCCTCTTGCACCTCCCTCTCACTCCCTTATCCCACCCTTTTAGGTGGTCACAAAGCACAGACCTGATCTCCCTGTGCTATGTGGCTGCTTCCCAGTAGCTATCAATTTTACATTTGGTAGTGTATATATGTCCATACCACTCTCTCACTTTGTCCCAGCTTACCCTTCCCCCTCCCCATGTCCTCAAGTCCTTTCTCTACGTCTGTGTCCTTAATCCTTTCCTGCCCCTAGGTTCTACATAAACTTTTTTTTTTAGATTCCATATATATGTGTTAGCATACAGTGTTTGTTTTTCCCTTTCTGACTTACTTCACTCTGTAGGACAGACTCTAGATCCATCCACCTCACTAAAAATAACTCAATTTCGTTTCTTTTTATGGCTGAATCATGTTCCATTGTATATATGTGCCACATCTTCTTTATCCATTTATCTGTTGATGGACACTTAGGTTGCTTCCATGTCCTGGCTATTGTAAATAGAGCTACAGTGAACATTGTGGTACATGACTCTTTTTGAATTATGGTTTTCTCAGGGTAAAGGTCCAGGAGTGGGTTTGCTGGGTTGTATGGTAGTTCTATTTTTAGTATTTAAGGAACCTTCATACCGTTCTCCCTAGTGGCTATATCAATTTACATTCCCACCAACAGTGCAAGAGGGTTCCCTTTTCTCCAATTAATGCCTCTCCAGCATTTATTGTTGGTAGATTTTTTGATGATGGCCATTCTGACTGGTGTGAGGTGATACCTCGCTGTAGTTTTGATTTGCATTTCTCTAATGATTAGTGATGTTCAGCATCTTTCATGTGTTTGTTGGCAACCTGTATATCTTCTTTGGAGAAATGTCTATTTAGGTCTTCTGCCCATTTTTGGATTGGGTTGTTTGGTTTTGTGATATTGAGCTACATGAGCTGCTTTTTGGAGATTAATCATTTGCCATTTGCTTCATTTGAAAATATTTTCTCCCATTCTGATGGTTGTCTTTTCATCTTGCTTATGTTTTCCTTTGCTGTGCAAAAGAATTTATGTTTCATTAGGTCCCATTTTTTAATTTTTGTTTTTATTTCCATTTCTCTAGGAGGTGGGTCAAAAAGGATCTTGCTGTGATTTATGTCATAGACTGTTCTGCTTATGTTTTCCTCTAAGAGTTTTATAGTGGCTGGTCTTATATTTAGGTCTCTAATCCATTTTGAGTTTATTTTTGTGTATGGTGTTAGGGAGTGTTCTAATTTCATTCTTTTACATGTAGCTGTCCAGTTTTCCCAGCACCACTTACTGAAGACACTGTCTTTTCTCCGTTGTACACCCTTGCCTCCTTTGTCATAGATTAGTTAACCATAGGTATGTGGGTTTATCTCTGTGCTTTCTATCCTGTTCTATTGACCTATATTTCTGTTTTTGTGTCAGTACCATATTATCTGATTACTGTAGCTTTGTAATATAGTCTGAAGTCTGGAAGTCTGATTCCTCCAGCTCTTTTTTTTCCCCCTCAAGACTGCTTTGGCTATCCAGGGTCTTTTGTGTCTCCCTACAAATTTTAAGATTTTTTTTTCTTGTTCTGTAGAAAATGCCAAAAGTATTTTGATCAGGATTGCATTAAATCTGTAGATTGCTTTGGGTAGTATAGTCATTTTCACAATATTGATTCTTCTAATCCAAGAACATGGTATATGTCTCCATCTGTTTATATCATCTTTGATTTCTTTCATCAGCGTCTTATAGTTTTCTGAGTACAGGTCTTTTACTTCCTTAGGTAGGTTAATTCCTAGGTATTTTATTCTTTTTGTTGCAGTGGTAATGGGATTGTTTCCTTAATTTCTCTTTCTGATCTTTCATTGTTAGTGTATAGGAATGCAAGCAATTTCTGTGCATTAATTTTGTATCCTGCAACTTTACCAGATTCATTGATTAGCTCCAGTGGTTTTCTGGTGGCATCTTTAGGATTCTCTATCTATGATATCATGTCATCTGCAAACAGTGACAATTTTACTCCTTCTTTTCCTTTTTGTATTCCTTTTATTTCTTTTTCTTCTCTGATTGCCATGGCTAGGACTTCCAAAACTATGTTGAATAGCAGTGGTGAGAGTGGACATCCTCGTCTTGTTCCTGATCTTAGAGGAAACGCTTGCAGTTTTTCACCATTGAGAATGGTGTTTGCTGCGGGTTTGTCATATATGGCCTTTATTATGTTGAGGTAGTTTCCCTCTATGCCCACACTCTGCAGAGTTTTTATCGTAAATGGGTGTTGAATTTTCACAAAATCTTTTCCTTCATCTATTGAGATGATCATATGGTTTTATTCTACAATTTGTTAATATGGTGTATCACATTGATTTGTGTATATTGAAGAATCCTTGCATCCCTGGGATACACCCCACTTGATCATGGTGTATGATCCTTTTAATGTGTTGTTTGATTCTGTTTGCTAGTATTTGGTTGAGGATTTTTACATCTATATTCATCAGTGATATTGGTCTATAATTTTCTTTCCTTGTAGTATCTCTGTCTGATTTTGGTATCAGGGTGATGGTGGTCTGATAGAATGAGTTTGGGAGTGTTCCTTCCCCTGCAATTGTTTTGAAGAATTTGAGAAGGTTGGGTGTTAGCTCTTCCCTAATGTTTGATAGAATTCACCTGTGATGCCATCTGGTTCTGGACTTTTGTTTGTTGGAAGATTTTTAATCACAGTTTCAAATTCATTGCTTGTGATAGGTTTGTTCATATTTTCTATTTCTTCCTGGTTCAGTCTTGGAAGGTTATCCCTTTCTAAGAATTTGTCCATTTCTTCCAGGTTGTCCATTTTATTGGCATAGAGTTGCGTGTAGTAGTCTCTTAGGATGCTTTGTATTCCTGTGGTGTCTGTTGTAACTTCTCCTTTTTCACTTCTAATTTTGTTGATTTGAGTCCTCTCCCTCTTTTTCTTGAGTCTGGCTAAAGGTTGATCATTATTGCTTATCTTCTCAAAGAACCAGCTTTTAGGTTTATTGATCTTTGCTTTTGTTTTCTTTGTTTCTATTTCATTTATTTCTGCTCTGATCTTTAAGATTTCTTTCCTTCTACTAACTTTGGGTTTTGTTCTTCTTTCTCTAATTCCTCTAGGTGTAAGGTTAGATTGTTTATTTGAGATTTTTCTTGTTTCTTGAGGTAGGCTTGTATTGCTATAAACTTCCCTCTTAGAACTGCTTTTGCCGCATCCCATAGGTTTTGGATCATCGTGTTTTTGTTGTCATTTGTCTCTAGGTAGTTTTTGATTTCCTCTTTGATTTCTTCAGTGATCTCTTGGTTATTTAGTAACGCATTGTTTAGCCTCCATGTGTTTGTGTTTTTTACGGTTTTTTTCCGTGTAATTGATTTCTAATCTCATAGCATTGTGGTCGGAACAGCTGCTTGACATGATTTCAGTTTTCTTAAATTTACTGAGGCTTTGTGATCCAAGATGTGATCTATCCTGGAGAATGTTCCGTGTGCAGTTAAGAAGAACGTGTAATCTGCTGTTTTTGGATGGAATGACCTATAAATATCAATTAACTCTATCTGGTCTATTGTGTCATTTAAAGCTTGTGTTTCCTTATTAATTTTCTGTCTGGCTGATCTCCACTGGTATAAGTGAGCTGTTAACGTCCCCCACTATTATTGTGTTACTGTTGATTTCCTCTTTTATAGCTGTTAGCAGTTGCCTTATACATTGAGGTGCTCCTATGTTGGGTACATATATATTTATAATTGTTATATCTTCTTCTTGGATTGATCCCTTGACCATTATGTAGTGTCTTTCCTTGTCTCTTGTAACATTCTTTATTTTAAAGTCTATTTTATCTGATATGAGTATTGCTACTCCAGCTTTCTTTTGATTTTCATTTGCATAGAGTATATTTTTCCATCGCCTCACTTTCAGTCTGTATGTGTCCCTAGGTCTGAAATGGGTCTCTTGTAGACAGCATATATATGGGTCTTGTTTTTGTATCCATTCAGCGAGCCTGTGTCTTTTGGTTGGAACATTTAGTGCATTCACGTTTAAGGTAATTATCGATATGTATGTTCCTATTACTATTTTCTTAATTGTTATGGGGTTGTCTTGGTGGGTCCTTTTCTTCTCTTGTGTTTCCCACTTAGAGAAGTTCCTTTAGCATTTGGTGTAAAGCTGGTTTCATGGTGCTGAATTCTCTTAACTTTTGCTTGTCTGTAGGGCTTTTGATTTCTCCATCAAATATGAATGAGATCTTTGCAGGGTGGAGTAATCTTGGTTGTAGGTTCTTCCCTTTCATCACTTTAAATTGATCATGCTACTCCCTTCTGGCTTGTAGATAATCTGCTGAGAAATCAGCTGTTATCCTTATGGGAGTTCCCTTGTATGTTATTTGTCATTTTTCCCTTGCTGCTTTCAATAATTTTTCTTTGTCGTTAATTTTTGTCAATTTGATTACTATGTGTCTTGTCATTTTTCTCCTTTGGTTTATCCTCCCTGGGACTCTCTGTGCTTCTGGACTTGGGTGGCTATTTCTTTTCCCATGCTAGGGAAGTTTTTGACCATAATCTCTTCAAATATATTCTCGGGTCCTTTCTCTCTCTTCTCCTTCTGGGATCCCTATCATGCGAATGTTGTTGTGTTTAATGTTGTCCCAGAGGACTCTTGGGGTGTCTTCATTTATTTTCATTCTTTTTCTTTATTCTGTTCCATGGCAGTGATTTCCACCTTTCTGTCTTCCAGGTCACTTATCCGTTCTTCTGCCACAGTTATTCTGCTACTGATTCCTTCTAGTATATTTTTCATTTCAGTTATTACATTGTTCACCTCTGTTTGTTTGTTCTTTAATTCTTCTAGGTGTTTGTTCCTTAATTCTTCTAGGTCTTTGTTAAGCATTTCTTGTGTCTTCTCGATCTTTGCCTCCTTTCTTTTTCCAAGGTCTTGGCTCAACTTCACTATCATTATTCTGAATTCTTTTTCTGGAAGGTTCCCTATCTCCACGTCATTTCGTTGTTTTTTTTTCCTGGGGTTTTATCTTGTTCCTTGATCTGGTATAAAGTCCTCTGCCTTTTCATTTTGTCTATCTTTCTGTGAATGTGGTTTTCCTTCCACAGGCTGCAGAATTGTAGTTCTTCTTGCTTCTGCTGTCTGCTCTCTGGTGGATGAGTCTATCTTAGAGGCTTGTGCAAGCTTCCTGATGGGAGGGACTGGTGGTGGGTAGAGCTGGGTGTTGCTTTGGTGGGCAGAGCTTTAATCCGCTTGTCTGTGGATTAAATAAAACTTTAATAAAAAGTTTAATCCGCTTGTCTGCTGATGCATGGGGCTGGGTTCCCTCCCTGTTGGTTGTTTGGCCTGAGGCGACCCAGCACTGGAGCCTACCTTGCTCTTGGTGGGGCTAATGGCGGACTCTGGGAGGGCTCACACCAAGGAGTATTTCCCAGAACTTCTGCTGCCAGTGTCGTTGTCCTCACGGTGAGCCACAGCCACAGCCACCACCTGCCTCTGCAGGAGACCCTCTAAAAGTAGCAGGTAGTTCTGGTCATTCTCCTACAGGGTCACTGCTTCTTCCCCTGGGTCCTGATGTGCACACTACTTTGTGTGTGCCCTCCAAGAGTGGAGTATCTGAGTGGAGTTGAGACTCTGAGACTCTGCGTGGAGTCACACAGACTCTGGGTCCTGTGAAGCTTCGATGTTTTGTGGTTCTAGAAATCCTATAGGAGACGGTCCACAGCAGGTGAAGCTAATGTTGTCAGTAGAGGTGTTGAAGCCAAAGATCTGCAGTTCCGACTAGAGGTGCCGATGTACATACAGGACAAAATCATCTCGTGTGAATGTAGTTCAGGCATGTTTAAGATGAATGCAGTCATGTTAATGCCTACCATATTCTATCTTGAGCCTCTCCTCAGGGACCCCCTCCTCAGTTCCTGAGGCTCCTGTAAGTCATGTACAAGGGACTGGAAAGTGGGCTCTGTCCAGTCTGAGCCCTGAGTTACCCTGTGTGTATCTTAGGATGCTTTGTATTTCTGTGGTGTCTGTCTGTTGTAACATCATCTCTTTCATTTCAGATTTATTTGGGCCCTCTCTTTTTAAAAAAACATACTACTGTTGTCTTTTATTCTTTACAGAAGTTTAATAAGTGTTTGATCTACTATCCTTACCCTATGTATACTTTTTGCAGTGAGATTTTTACTTTTCTTTGTTTCCTTGTTACTATCAATAATTAGTGAGACTTCTTTTAAGCTACCTTCAACATTGCTTATAAAGCTGCTTTATTAGTGATGACAGAGCCTTAATGGAAGTCATGTTCTGGTTGTAAATTAGAATGCAATGTGCCAGCAAAAAGCCCCTTAAGTTTATGTCTCATTACTTCTTGTTCTTTTTTTAATTTAATTTTTATTTTTTGTCAGAGCAAATTTGATTAAAATGTTTTGTTTCTTCTAGGTGTGCAAGATGTGGTTCTTTTAAACATATACATATATCTATTCTTCTTTGCATCATTTTCCCATGTAGGTTATGACACAATGTTGAGCAGTCTTGTCTTGGTATTACATAGGTCTTTGGTGATTACATATTTCACATGTGTTTCTATATCTATCTTAACCCCAATATCCTAATGTATCCAATCCTCACACCTATCCATTTGCTGAACCATAAGTTTGTTTAATGAATCTGTGATTGCATTTCTCTGTGGAAATATCTTCATTGGTATGAATTTTTAGCTAAGACCTATAAGTGATATTATAGGATATGTGTCTTTGGCTTTCTGACTTAGTACAATTTGCCTGATTACCTCAAGAATCATACATGGTGCTGCAAATGGCATTGTTTCATTTTTTTCCCTGGCTAATATTCCATCTGTACGTGTACCAGTTCTTCTTTGGCCACGCACCTCTTGATGGACTTTCTGGTTGCCTCCATGTCTTGGCTATTGTAATACTGCTGCAATGCATATTTTCTTGCCTGTGTCTTTCCAGTTCTATCTTCTTATGTTATAGGCCAAGGAGTGGGCTTGCTGTATCATATGGTAGCTCAGTGTGTACGTTTTAAAGGCACCACCATTCAGTTCTCATTAGTGGCTCTTTCCAGGTTACGTCCCACTTAAAATTGAGGGTATGCATTTCTCCAAAACACCTTCAATATTTATTGTTTGTAGTTTTCTTGCTGATGGTTATTCTAACAGGTGCGAGCTGATACCTCTCTGTGGTTGAATTTGCATGTGTCCCAAAATCTGTTGAAATTGAGCTTTAAAGCATGCCCTTTCTATTTATCAAACTGTGATTACAGCTTAGTTCTTCAAAGTGTTTTCTTAAAGTAAGTGTCACATTTTGAAAATTTTTGGCCATTACCTCCCTCAAGACATTTTGAAGGCAGGTTTCATTTACAGCCCTGAAGTACTTGTTCATATGAAGTGACCATTAGCACAGGTTTGAAAGCTGCTTTGGTAGGTAACGGCCGGAGGGCGGGAGCCTTTCCACGTTCCCCAATCTGGTAACTAGGGAAGGAGCCTTCAGCCCCAAAAGTGTCCACCCTTATGTCTCATCCAGCTGTGGAACTAGATATGGTCAATCTAGGTTGCATCACAGCCCCTGAATGAATTGTGTGAGAATTTCTCTCTCTTTGAAAGTCTTTGTTTCATGGGTAATTAAAAGTAGTTTATTTTTATAATGGGGTTTAGCTGCTTTTCACTGCTGTGTTTATGCCGCTTTACACCCCCTTGACTCACTTACAGAGAGATATCAATACATAGGTTTTAAGATTCTTACTAGTCAGATATAGTCTTGTGCGGTGAATAGGGGGTGTTGAGTCCAGTTCACTGAGCAAGGAGTAGGTCTTGTCTATTACATATTGGGTTTATGGAACGGTATCTGAGCTAATTTGAAACCCTTGTTTTATGCATCACCCCACCACACCTTTCCCCTTCAGCAGCCATAGTGTGTTTTCTAAATGTGTGACTCTGTTCTGTTTTGTAATTCAGTTCAAGTGTAGCGGTTTTTACATTCCCTCTCTAAGTGATATCTTATGATAAGTGTCTTTTTCTGTGTGACTTATTTCACTTAGAATCTTCGTACCTAAATCCACTCATCATGCTGCTACGACTCTTATGACATTGATTTCATGGCTGAGTGATATTCCATTGTATATGAGGACCCAACTTCTTTATCCATTTTTCCCTTTCCTAGGATATTTAAGGTGTAATGAAGTGGGGGTTCTTGTCAACAGAGCAGCCCTAAACTTTGGGGTGCCTGTGTCTTGCTGATTTTTAGTTTTCCCAATTTATACACCCATGAGTGGAAGTGCCCTATGCTCTCCAAGCTGTGTTTTTTAGATGTTTCAGGACACACCGTACACTTCTCCAGAGTGGCTGTTGGCAATTTATATCCCGCCCATCAGCGTAGCAAGGCTCCCATTTCTCCATGGCCGGTCCTGAATTTTTGGATTTGACACTTTTTTCCGCATGGCCCTTTTGCCCGCTGGGAAGCGAGACAACTTTGTAGCACTGTTTTCCCTTTCCAGGTTGCTTGGATGGCCAAAAAGGGCGTATGCGTTTTTTCCTGAATATATTCAGGAAAAAACGCATACGCCCTTTTTGGCCAAGGGCATCATTGTCCACGTTTTGCCGCTCTTCATGTGCTTTCAAAGCGATTCGAATCTACCTCCTGAAAACTGTTTCCTGCAATTCTGCCTTGCTTTCAAATCCTCTTCGTTGCCTTCCCTCAATATATTTGTGGACGAGAGTTATCATTTAAAACTCTGCAGGTTTGTGAATTGCAGTGCCCCTGAGTTCCATTTTTCAAGTCGCTTTTTGGGAGCTGGCCGCAAAAGCGCATGATTGCTTCAGGCCCTCTTCTGGTTCTGGGGGGCAGGCTGAGGCTGTGGTTAATTCTTCTTCCTGATGGGAAAATAGAGTGACCTGTGCCAGTCCCAACCACTAGAGCTAGTCTCTCATTGGTTGCCCCTCTTCCCGTTCATCCTCAGGACAAATTGCAACCTATACGGAACAGGAGGTTAAAGGTGCTGATTCTCCAAGGAGGGAGATGGCTAGTAAAGGGGCTGGAATAGCGAACCCGAGCACAAGGAGATGAGAAATGAGGTGCGTTTTAGAAACCTTTCCCGATCACACCGTGTACCATCTTCTGGGTTTCTCATGCACGTTTTCGACGTAGGAAGATGCCCTTGATCCTGGGGATTTGGGACCCATGGGATGGGTACCATGCAGTATTACTTTAAAGGGTCTGCGTTGGCTCACCCAACCTCACCAAACCTCTCAGTCCCAAGAGTGTCCACCCTTATGTCTCAATCAGCTGTGGGTCTAGATATGGTCATTCCAGGTTGCATCAGAGCCCCTGAACGAATTTTGGAAGAATTTCTCTCTCTTTCACTGTCTTTGTTTCACGGGTTTTGAAAAGACATTTATTTTTATAATGGGGTTTAGCTGCTTTTCACGGCTGTGTTTATGCCGTGTTACAGCCCCTTGACTCACTTACAGAGAGATATCAATACATAGGTTTGAAGATTCTTACTAGTCAGATATATTCTTGTGCGGTGAATAGGGGGTGTTGAGTCCAGTTCACTGAGCAAGGAGTAGGTCTTCTCTATTACATATTGGTTTTATGGAACGGTATCGGAGCTAATTTGAAACCCTTGTTTTATGCATCACCCCACCTCACCTTTCCCGTTAAGCAGCCATAGTGTGTTTTCTAAACGTGTGACTCTGTTCTGTTTTGTAATTCACTTCAACTGTAGAGGTTTCTACATTCCCTCTATAAGTGCTATCTTATGATAAGTGTCTTTTTCTGTGTGACTTATTTCACTTAGAATCGTCGTACCTAAGTCCACTCATCGTGCTGCTACTAGCCTTATGACGTTGATTTCATGGCTGAGTGATAATCCATTGTACATGAGGACCTCAACTTCTTTATCCATTTTTCTCTTTCCTAGGATATTGAAGGTGTAATGAAGTGGGGGTTCTTGTCAACAGAGCAGCCCTAAACTTTGGGGTGCCTGTGTCTTGCTGATTTTTAGTTTTCCCAATTTATAGGCCCATAAGTGTAAGTGCCCTATGCTCTCCAAGCTGTGTTTTTTAGATGTTTCAGGACACACTGTACACTTCTCCAGAGTGGCTGTTGTCAATTTACATCCCGCCCATCAGCGTAGCAAGGCTCCCATTTCTCCATGGCCGGTCCTGCATTTCTGGTTTGGACACTTTATTCCGCATGGCCCTTTTTCCCGCTGGGAAGCGAGACTTCTTTGTAGCGTTGATTTTCCTTTCCAGGTGGCTTGGTTGGCCAAAAAGGGCGTATGCGTTTTTTCCTGAATATATTCAGGAAAAAACGCATACGCCCTTTTTGGCCAAGGGCATCATTGTCCACGTTTTGCCGCTTTTCATGTGCTTTCAAGGCGATTCGAATCTACCTCCTGAAATCTGTTTCCTGCAATTCTGCCTTGCTTTCAAAGCCTCTTCGTTGCCTTCCCTTAATATATTTGTGGACGAGAGGTATCATTTAAAACTCTGCAGGTTTGTGAATTGCAGTGCCCCTGAGCTCCATTTTTCAACTCGCTTTTTTGGGAGCTGGCCGCAAAAGCGCAGGATTGCTTCAGGCCCTCTTCTGGTTCTGGGGGGCAGGCTGAGCTTGTGCTTAATTCTTCTTCCTGATGGGAAAATAGAGTGACCTGTGCCTGTCCCAACAACTAGAGCTAGTCTCTCTTTGGTTCCCCCTCTTCCTGTTCATCCTCAGGATAAATTGCAACCTGTACGGAACAGGAGGTTAAAGGTGCTGATTCTCCAAGGAGGGAGATGGCTAGTAAAGGGGCTGGAATGGAGAACCCGAGCAAAAGGAGATGAGAAATGAGGTGCGTTTTAGAAACCTTTCCCGATCACACGGTGTACCATCTTCTGGGTTACCCATGCACGTTTTTGACGTAGGAAGATGCCCTTGAACCTGGAGATTAGGGACCCATCAAGAAATCACATTAAGGTTCTCTTTTTAACGTGTTCCTTAAAACACTAGTGCTTAGGAAATCTATTGGAGGCAGAAGCAGTCAAGGGTAGCTTAGGTTTGGGGTTAGGGTGAGGGTTAGGGTACGGCTTAGGGTACGAGTTCGTGGAGGGGTTCGGGTACGGCGTATGGTATGGGTTAGGGTTAGGGTTAGGGCTCGGTTCAACGTACGGGTTAGGATTAGGGTACGCGTTAGGGTTAGGGTAGGGGTTAGGGTGAGGGTAGTTATTAAACCTATCCCACTCTCTAGATATCCCTTAGCACGTAAAGGAATATTATTTGGGGGTCCAGCCATAGAGAAGAGTTTAGACACTAGGAGAAGATAAGGAACACACCCATTATCAAGAAATCACATGAGGATTCTCTTTTTAACCTGTTCCTTAAAATATTAGTGCTTAGGAAATCTATTGGAGGCAGAAGGCGTCAAGGGTAGCTTAGGTTTAGGGTTAGGGTTAGGGTGAGGGTTAGGGTACGGCTTAGGGTACGGGTTGAGGGAGGGGTTCGGGTAGGGCGTAGGGTATGGGTTAGGGTTAGGGTTAGTGTTAGGGTTAGGGCTCGGTTTAGGGTACGGGTTAGGTTTAGGGTACGCATTAGGCTTAGGGTAGGGGTTAGGGTTAGGGTACGCGTTAGGGTGAGGGTAGTTATTAAACCTATCCCACTCTCTAGATACCCCTTAGCACGTAAAGGAATATTATTTGGGGGTCCAGCCATGGAGAAGAGTTTAGACACTAGGAGAAGATAAGGAACACGCCCATGACCACGAAATCACATTAGGATTCTCTTTTTAACCTGTTCCTTAAAACACTAGTGCTTAGGAAATCTATTGGAGGCAGAAGCAGTCAAGGGTAGCTTAGGGTTAGGGTTAGGGTTAGGGTGAGGGTTAGGGTACGGCTTAGGGTATGGGTACGGGGAGGGGTTCGTGTAGGGCGTAGGGTATGGGTTAGGGTTAGGGTTAGGGTTAGTGTCAGGGTTAGGGCTCGGTTTAGGGTACGGGTTAGGATTAGGGTACGCGTTAGTGTTAGGGTAGGGGTTAGGGTTAGGGTACGCGATAGGGTGAGGTTAGTTATTAAACCTATCCCACTCTCTAGATACCCCTTAGCACGTAAAGGAATATTATTTGGGGATCCAGCCATGGAGAAGAGTTTAGACACTAGGAGAAGTTAAGGAACACACCCATTATCAAGAAATCACATTAGGATTCTCTTTTTAAACTGTTCCTTAAAACACTAGTGCTTAGGAAATCTATTGGAGGCAGAAGCAGTCAAGGGTAGCTTAGGGTTAGGGTTAGGGTTAGATTGAGGGTTAGGGTACGGCTTAGGGTACGGGTTCAGGGAGGGGTTCGTGTAGGGCGTAGGGTATGGGTTAGGGTTAGGGTTAGGGTTAGTGTTAGGGTTAGGGCTCGGTTTAGGGTACGGGTTAGGATTAGGGTACGCGTTAGGGTTAGGGTAGGGGTTAGGGTTAGGGAACGCGTTAGGGTGAGGGTAGTTATTAAACCTCTCCCTCTCTCTAGATACCCCTTAGCACGTAAAGGCATATTATTTGGGGGTCCAGCCATGAAGAAGAATTTAGACACGAGGAGAAGATAAGGAACACACCAATTATCAAGAAATCACATTAGGATTCTCTTTTTAACCTGTTCCTTAAAACACTAGTGCTTAGGAAATCTATTGGAGGCAGAAGGCGTCAAGGGTAGCTTAGGGTTAGGGTTAGGGTTAGGGTGAGGGTTAGTGTACGGCTTAGGGTACGGGTTGAGGGAGGGGTTCGGGTAGGGCGTAGGGTATGGGTTAGGGATAGGGTTAGTGTTAGGGTTAGGGCTCGGTTTAGGGTACGGGTTAGGATTAGGGTACGCGTTAGGCTTAGGGTAGGTGTTAGGGTTAGGGTACGCGTTAGGGTGAGGGTAGTTATTAAACCTATCCCACTTTCTAGATACCCCTTAGCACGTAAAGGAATATTATTTGGGGGTCCAGCCATGGAGAAGAGTTTAGACACTAGGAGAAGATAAGGAACACACCCATTATCACGAAATCACATTAGGATTCTCTTTTTAACCTGTTCCTTAAAACACTAGTGCTTAGGAAATCTATTGGAGGCAGAAGCAGTCAAGGGTAGCTTAGGGTTAGGGTTAGGGTTAGGGTGAGGGTTAGGGTACGGCTTAGGGTACGGGTTCGGGGAGGGGTTCGGGTAGGGCGTAGGGTATGGGTTAGGGTTAGGGTTAGGGTTAGTGTTAGGGTTAGGGCTCGGTTTAGGGTACGGGTTAGGATTAGGGTACGCCTTAGTGTTAGGGTAGGTGTTAGGGTTAGGGTACGCGATAGGGTGAGGTTAGTTATTAAAACTACCCCACTCTCTAGATACCCCTTAGCACGTAAAGGAATATTATTTAGGGGTCCAGCCATGGAGAAGAGTTTAGACACGAGGAGAAGATAAGGAACACACCCATTATCAAGAAATCACATTAGGATTCTCTTTTTAACCTGTTCCTTAAAACACTAGTGCTTAGGATATCTATTGGAGGCAGAAGCAGTCAAGGGTAGCTTAGGGTTAGGGTTAGGGTTAGGGTGAGGGTTAGGGTACGGCTTAGGGTACGGGTTCGGCGAGGGGTTCGGGTAGGGCGTAGGGTATGGGTTAGGGTTAGGGTTAGGGTTCGTGTTAGGGTTAGGGCTCGGTTTAGGGTACGGGTTAGGATTAGGGTACGCGTTAGGGTTAGGGTAGGGGTTAGGGTTAGGGTACGCGTTAGGGGGAGGGTAGTTATTAAACCTATCACACTCTCTAGATACCCCTTAGCACGTAAAGGAATATTATTTGGGGGTCCAGCCATGGAGAAGAGTTTAGACCCTAGGAGAAGATAAGGAACACACCCATTATCAAGAAATAACAATATGATTCTCTTTTTAAACTGTTCCTTAAAACACTAGTGCTTAGGAAATCTATTGGAGGCAGAGGCAGTCAAGGGTAGCTTAGGGTTAGGGTGAGGGTTAGGGTGAGGGATAGGGTACGGCTTAGGGTACGGGTTCGGGGAGGGGTTCGGTTAGGGCGTAGGGTATGGGTTAGGGTTAGGGTTAGGGCTAGTGTTAGCGTTAGGGCTCGGTTTAGGGTACGTTTTAGGATTAGGGTACGCGTTAGGGTTAGGGTAGGTGTTAGAGTTAGGGTACGCATTAGGATGAGGGTAGTTATTAAACCTATCCCACTCTCTAGATACCCCTTAGCACGTAAAGGAATATTATTTGGGGGTCTAGCCATGGAGAAGAGTTTAGACACTAGGAGAAGATAAGGAACACACCCATTATAAAGAAATCACATTAGGATTCTCTTTTTAACCTGGTCCTTAAAACACTATTGCTTAGGAAATCTATTGGAGGCAGAAGAAGTCAAGGGTAGCTTAGGGTTAGGGTTAGGGTTAGGGTGAGGGTTAGGGTACGGCTTAGGGTACGGATTCGGGTAGGGGTTCGTGTAGGGAGTAGGGTATGGGTTAGGGTTAGGGTTAGGGTTAGTGTTAGGGTTAGGGCTCGGTTTAGGGTACGGGTTAGGATTAGGGTACGCGTTAGTGTTAGGGTAGGGGTTAGGGTTAGGGTACGCGTTAGGGTGAGGTTAGTTATTAAACCTATCCCACTCTCTAGATACCCCTTAGCACGTAAAGGAATATTATTTGGGGGTCCAGCCATGGAGAAGAGATTAGACACGAGGAGAAGATAAGGAACTAACCCATTATCAAGAAATCACATTAGGATTCTCTTTTTAACGTGTTCCTTAAAACACTAGTGCTTAGGAAATCTATTGGAGGCAGAAGCAGTCAAGGGTAGCTTAGGGTAAGGGTTAGGCTTACGGTGAGGGTGAGGGTACGGCTTAGGTTACGGGTTCGGGTACGGAATCGGTTATGACATAGGGTATGGATTAGGGTTATGGTTACTTTTAGGGTAAGGGCTCGGTTTAGAGTATCGGTTAGGATTAAGGTAGGTGTTAGGGTTAGGGTACGGGTTAGGGTTAGGGTATGGGAGAGGGTTAGGGTAAGCATTAGGGTTAGGGTAGTTATTAAACCTATCCCACTCTCTACATACAGCTTAGAACGTAACGGAATATTATTTGGGGGTCCAGCCTTGGAGAAGAGTTTAGACACTAGGAGAAGATAAGGAACACACCCATCATCAAAAAATCACATTAGGATTCTCTTTTTAACCTGTTCCTTAAAACACTAGTGCTTAGGACATCTATTGGAGGCAGAAGCAGTGAAGGGTAGCTTAGGATTAGGGTTAGGGTTAGGGTACGGCTTAGGGTACGAGTTCGTGGAGGGGTTCGGGTTCGGCGTATGGTATGGGTTAGGGTTAGGGTTAGGGCTCGGTTCAACGTACGGGTTAGGATTAGGGTACGCGTTAGGGTTAGGGTAGGGGTTAGGGTGAGGGTAGTTATTAAACCTATCCCACTCTCTAGATATCCCTTAGCACGTAAAGGAATATTATTTGGGGGTCCAGCCATAGAGAAGAGTTTAGACACTAGGAGAAGATAAGGAACACACCCATTATCAAGAAATCACATTAGGATTCTCTTTTTAACCTGTTCCTTAAAATATTAGTGCTTAGGAAATCTATTGGAGGCAGAAGGCGTCAAGGGTAGCTTAGGTTTAGGGTTAGGGTTAGGGTGAGGGTTAGGGTACGGCTTAGGGTACGGGTTGAGGGAGGGGTTCGGGTAGGGCGTAGGGTATGGGTTAGGGTTAGGGTTAGGGTTAGTGTTAGGGTTAGGGCTCGGTTTAGGGTACGGGTTAGGATTAGGGTACGCGTTAGTGTTAGAGTAGGGGTTAGGGTTAGTGTACGCGTTAGGGAGAGGGTAGTTATTAAACCTATCCCACTCTCTAGATACCCCTTAGCACGTAAAGGAATATTATTTGGGGATCCAGCCATGGAGAAGAGTTTAGACACTAGGAGAAGTTAAGGAACACACCCATTATCAAGAAATCACATTAGGATTCTCTTTTTAAACTGTTCCTTAAAACACTAGTGCTTAGGAATTCTATTGGAGGCAGAAGCAGTCAAGGGTAGCTTAGGGTTAGGGTTAGGGTTAGATTGAGGGTTAGGGTACGGCTTAGGGTACGGGTTCAGGGAGGGGTTCGTGTAGGGCGTAGGGTATGGGTTAGGGTTAGGGTTAGGGTTAGTGTTAGGGTTAGGGCTCGGTTTAGGGTACGGGTTAGGATTAGGGTACGCGTTAGGGTTAGGGTAGGGGTTAGGGTTAGGGAACGCGTTAGGGTGAGGGTAGTTATTAAACCTCTCCCTCTCTCTAGATACCCCTTAGCACGTAAAGGCATATTATTTGGGGGTGCAGCCATGAAGAAGAATTTAGACACGAGGAGAAGATAAGGAACACACCCATTATCAAGAAATCACATTAGGATTCTCTTTTTAACCTGTTCCTTAAAACACTAGTGCTTAGGAAATCTATTGGAGGCAGAAGGCGTCAAGGGTAGCTTAGGGTTAGGGTTAGGGTTAGGGTGAGAGTTAGGGTACGGCTTAGGGTACGGGTTGAGGGAGGGGTTCGGGTAGGGCGTAGGGTATGGGTTAGGGATAGGGTTAGTGTTAGGGTTAGGGCTCGGTTTAGGGTACGGGTTAGGATTAGGGTACGCGTTAGGCTTAGGGTAGGGGTTAGGGTTAGGGTACGCGTTAGGGTGAGGGTAGTTATTAAACCTATCCCACTTTCTAGATACCCCTTAGCACGTAAAGGAATATTATTTGGGGGTCCAGCCTTGGAGAAGAGTTTAGACACTAGGAGAAGATAAGGAACACACCCATCATCAAAAAATCACATTAGGATTCTCTTTTTAACCTGTTCCTTAAAACACTAGTGCTTAGGACATCTATTGGAGGCAGAAGCAGTGAAGGGTAGCTTAGGATTAGGGTTAGGGTTAGGGTACGGCTTAGGGTACGAGTTCGTGGAGGGGTTCGGGTACGGCGTATGGTATGGGTTAGGGTTAGGGTTAGGGCTCGGTTCAACGTACGGGTTAGGATTAGGGTACGCGTTAGGGTTAGGGTAGGGGTTAGGGTGAGGGTAGTTATTAAACCTATCCCACTCTCTAGATATTCCTTAGCACGTAAAGGAATATTATTTGGGGGTCCAGCCATAGAGAAGAGTTTAGACACTAGGAGAAGATAAGGAACACACCCATTATCAAGAAATCACATTAGGATTCTCTTTCTAACCTGTTCCTTAAAATATTAGTGCTTAGGAAATCTATTGGAGGCAGAAGCAGTCAAGGGTAGCTTAGGGTTAGGGTTAGGGTTAGGGTGAGGGTTAGGGTACGGCTTAGGGTACGGGTTCGGGGAGGGGTTCGGGTAGGGCGTAGGGTATGGGTTAGGGTTATGGTTAGGGTTAGTGTTAGGGTTAGGGCTCGGTTTAGGGTACGGGTTAGGATTAGGGTACGCCTTAGTGTTAGGGTAGGGGTTAGGGTTAGGGTACGCGATAGGGTGAGGTTAGTTATTAAAACTACCCCACTCTCTAGATACCCCTTAGCACGTAAAGGTATATTATTTAGGGGTCCAGCCATGGAGAAGAGTTTAGACACGAGGAGAAGATAAGGAACACACCCATTATCAAGAAATCACATTAGGATTCTCTTTTTAACCTGTTCCTTAAAACACTAGTGCTTAGGAAATCTATTGGAGGCAGAAGCAGTCAAGGGTAGCTTAGGGTTAGGGTTAGGGTTAGGTTACGGCTTAGGGTACGGGTTCGGGGAGGGGTTCGGATATGGCGTAGGGTATGGGTTAGGGTTAGGGTTAGGGTGAGGGTTAGGGTACGGCTTAGGGTACGGGTTCGGGGAGGGGTTCGGGTAGGGCGTAGGGTATGGGTTAGGTTTAGGGTTAGCGCTAGTGTTAGGGTTAGGGCTCGGTTTAGGGTACGGGTTAGGATTAGGGTATGCGTTAGGGTTAGGGTAGGGGTTAGGGTTAGGGTACGCGTTAGGGTGAGGGTAGTTATTAAGCCTATCACACTCTCTAGATACCCCTTAGCACGTAAAGAAATATTATTTGGGGGTCCAGCCATGGAGAAGAGTTTAGACACGAGGAGAAAATAAGGAACACACCCATTATCAAGAAATCACATTAGGATTCTCTTTTTAACCTGTTCCTTAAAACACTAGTGCTTAGGAAATCTATTGGAGGCAGAAGCCATCAAGGGTAGCTTAGGTTTAGGGTTAGGGTTAGGGTGAGGGTTAGGGTACGGCTTAGGGTACGGGTTCGGGGAGGGGTTCGGGTAGGGCGTAGGGTATGGGTTAGGTTTAGGGTTAGGGTTAGTGTTAGGGTTAGGGCTCAGTTTAGGGTATGGGTTAGGATTAGGGTACGCGTTCGGGTTAGGGTAGGGGTTAGGGTTAGGGTACGCGATAGGGTGAGGTTAGTTATTAAACCTATCCCACTCTCTAGATACCCCTTAGCACGTAAAGGAATATTATTTGGGGGTCCAGCCATGGAGAAGAGTTTAGACACGAGGAGAAGATAAGGAACACACCCATTATCAAGAAATCACATTAGGATTCTCTTTTTAACCTGTTCCTTAAAACACTAGTGCTTAGGGAATCTATTGGAGGCAGAAGCAGTCAAGGGTAGCTTAGGGTTAGGGTTAGGGTTAGGGTGAAGGTTAGGGTATGGCTTAGGGTACGGGTTCGGGGAGGGGTTCTGGTAGGGCGTAGTGTATGGGTTAGGGTTAGGGTTAGGGCTCGGTTTAGTGTACGGGTTAGGATTAGGGTACGCATTAGGGTTAGGGTAGGGGTTAGGGTTAGGGTACGCGTTAGGGTGAGGGTAGTTATTAAACCTATCCCACTCTCTAGATACCCCTTAGCACGTAAAGGAATATTATTTGGGGGTCCAGCCATGGAGAAGAGTTTAGACACGAGGAGAAGATAAGGAACACACCCATTATCACGAAATCACATTAGGATTCTCTTTTTAACCTGTTCCTTAAAACACTAGTGCTTAGGAAATCTATTGGAGGCAGAAGCAGTCAAGGGTAGCTTAGGGTTAGGTTTAGGGTTAGGGTGAGGTTTAGGGTATGGCTTAGGGTACGGGTTCGGGGAGGGGTTCGGGTAGGGCGTAGGGTATGGGTTAGGGTTAGGGTTAGGGTTAGTGTTAGGGTTAGGGCTCGGTTTAGGGTACGGGTTAGGATTAGGGTACGCGTTAGTCTTAGGGGAGGGGTTAGGGTTAGGGTACGCGATAGGGTGAGGTTACTTATTAAACCTATCCCACTCTCTAGATACCCCTTAGCACGTAAAGGAATATTATTTGGGGGTCCAGCCATGGAGAAGAGTTTAGACACTAGGAGAAGATAAGGAACACACCCATTCTAAAGAAATCACATTAGGATTCCCTTTTTAACCTGTTCCTTAAAACACTAGTGCTTAGGAAATCTATTGGAGGCAAAAGCAGTCAAGGGTAGCTTAGGGTAAGGGTTAGGGTTAGGGTGAGGGTGAGGGTACGGCTTAGGTTACGGGTTCGGGTACGGAATCGGTTATGACATAGGGTATGGATTAGGGTTATGGTTACTTTTAGGGTAAGGGCTCGGTTTAGAGTATCGGTTAGGATTAAGGTAGGTGTTAGGGTTAGGGTACGGGTTAGGGTTAGGGTATGGGAGAGGGTTAGGGTAAGCATTAGGGTTAGGGTAGATATTAAACCTATCCCACTCTCTAGATACAGCTTAGAACGTAACGGAATATTATTTGGGGGTCCAGCCTTGGAGAAGAGTTTAGACACTAGGAGAAGATAAGGAACACACCCATCATCAAAAAATCACATTAGGATTCTCTTTTTAACCTGTTCCTTAAAACACTAGTGCTTAGGACATCTATTGGAGGCAGAAGCAGTGAAGGGTAGCTTAGGATTAGGGTTAGGGTTAGGGTACGGCTTAGGGTACGAGTTCGTGGAGGGGTTCGGGTACGGCGTATGGTATGGGTTAAGGTTAGGGTTAGGGCTCGGTTCAACGTACGGGTTAGGATTAGGGTACGCGTTAGGGTTAGGGTAGGGGTTAGGGTGAGGGTAGTTATTAAACCTATCCCACTCTCTAGATATCCCTTAGCACGTAAAGGAATATTATTTGGGGGTCCAGCCATAGAGAAGAGTTTAGACACTAGGAGAAGATAAGGAACACACCCATTATCAAGAAATCACATTAGGATTCTCTTTTTAACCTGTTCCTTAAAATATTAGTGCTTAGGAAATCTATTGGAGGCAGAAGGCGTCAAGGGTAGCTTAGGTTTAGGGTTAGGGTTAGGGTGAGGGTTAGGGTACGGGTTGAGGGAGGGGTTCGGGTAGGGCGTAGGGTATGGGTTAGGGTTAGGGTTAGTGTTAGGGTTAGGGCTCGGTTTAGGGTACGGGTTAGGTTTAGGGTACGCATTAGGCTTAGGGTAGGGGTTAGGGTTAGGGTACGCGTTAGGGTGAGGGTAGTTATTAAACCTATCCCACTCTCTAGATACCCCTTAGCACGTAAAGGAATATTATTTGGGGGTCCAGCCATGGAGAAGAGTTTAGACACTAGGAGAAGATAAGGAACACACCCATGACCACGAAATCACATTAGGATTCTCTTTTTAACCTGTTCCTTAAAACACTAGTGCTTAGGAAATCTATTGGAGGCAGAAGCAGTCAAGGGTAGCTTAGGGTTGGGGTTAGGGTTAGGGTGAGGGTTAGGGTACGGCTTAGGGTATGGGTACGGGGAGGGGTTCGGGTAGGGCGTAGGGTATGGGTTAGGGTTAGGGTTAGGGTTAGTGTTAGGGTTAGGGCTCGGTTTAGGGTACGGGTTAGGATTAGGGTACGCGTTAGTGTTAGGGTAGGGGTTAGGTTTAGGGTACGCGATAGGGTGAGGTTAGTTATTAAACCTATCCCACTCTCTAGATACCCCTTAGCACGTAAAGGAATATTATTTGGGGATCCAGCCATGGAGAAGAGTTTAGACAGTAGGAGAAGTTAAGGAACACACCCATTATCAAGAAATCACATTAGGATTCTCTTTTTAAACTGTTCCTTAAAACACTAGTGCTTAGGAATTCTATTGGAGGCAGAAGCAGTCAAGGGTAGCTTAGGGTTAGGGTTAGGGTTAGATTGAGGGTTAGGGTACGGCTTAGGGTACGGGTTCAGGGAGGGGTTCGTGTAGGGCGTAGGGTATGGGTTAGGGTTAGGGTTAGGGTTAGTGTTAGGGTTAGGGCTCGGTTTAGGGTACGGGTTAGGATTAGGGTACGCGTTAGGGTTAGGGGAGGGGTTAGGGTTAGGGAACGCGTTAGGGTGAGGGTAGTTATTAAACCTCTCCCTCTCTCTAGATACCCCTTAGCACGTAAAGGCATATTATTTGGGGGTCAAGCCATGAAGAAGAATTTAGACACGAGGAGAAGATAAGGAACACACCCATTATCAAGAAATCACATTAGGATTCTCTTTTTAACCTGTTCCTTAAAACACTAGTGCTTAGGAAATCTATTGGAGGCAGAAGGCGTCAAGGGTAGCTTAGGGTTAGGGTTAGGGTTAGGGTACGGCTTAGGGTACGGGTTGAGGGAGGGGTTCGGGTAGGGTGTAGGGTATGGGTTAGGGATAGGGTTAGTGTTAGGGTTAGGGCTCGGTTTAGGGTACGGGTTAGGATTAGGGTACGCGTTAGGCTTAGGGTAGGGGTTAGGGTTAGGGTACGCGTTAGGGTGAGGGTAGTTATTAAACCTATCCCACTTTCTAGATACCCCTTAGCACGTAAAGGAATATTATTTGGGGGTCCAGCCTTGGAGAAGAGTTTAGACACTAGGAGAAGATAAGGAACACACCCATCATCAAAAAATCACATTAGGATTCTCTTTTTAACCTGTTCCTTAAAACACTAGTGCTTAGGACATCTATTGGAGGCAGAAGCAGTGAAGGGTAGCTTAGGATTAGGGTTAGGGTTAGGGTACGGCTTAGGGTACGAGTTCGTGGAGGGGTTCGGGTACGGCGTATGGTATGGGTTAGGGTTAGGGTTAGGGCTCGGTTCAATGTACGGGTTAGGATTAGGGTACGTGTTAGGGTTAGGGTAGGGATAAGGGTGAGGGTAGTTATTAAACCTATCCCACTCTCTAGATATTCCTTAGCACGTAAAGGAATATTATTTGGGGGTCCAGCCATAGAGAAGAGTTTAGACACTAGGAGAAGATAAGGAACACACCCATTATCAAGAAATCACATTAGGATTCTCATTTTAACCTGTTCCTTAAAATATTAGTGCTTAGGAAATCTATTGGAGGCAGAAGGCGTCAAGGGTAGCTTAGGTTTAGGGTTAGGGTTAGGGTGAGGGTTAGGGTACGGCTTAGGGTACGGGTTGAGGGAGGGGTTCGGGTAGGGCGTAGGGTATGGGTTAGGGTTAGGGTTAGTGTTAGGGTTAGGGCTCGGTTTAGGGTACGGGTTAGGTTTAGGGTACGCATTAGGCTTAGGGTAGGGGTTAGGGTTAGGGTACGCGTTAGGGTGAGGGTAGTTATTAAACCTATCCCACTCTCTAGATACCCCTTAGCACGTAAAGGAATATTATTTGGGGGTCCAGCCATGGAGAAGAGTTTAGACACTAGGAGAAGATAAGGAACACACCCATGACCACGAAATCACATTAGGATTCTCTTTTTAACCTGTTCCTTAAAACACTAGTGCTTAGGAAATCTATTGGAGGCAGAAGCAGTCAAGGGTAGCTTAGGGTTAGGGTTAGGGTTAGGGTGAGGGTTAGGGTACGGCTTAGGGTATGGGTACGGGGAGGGGTTCGGGTAGGGCGTAGGGTATGGGTTAGGGTTAGGGTTAGGGTTAGTGTTAGGGTTAGGGCTCGGTTTAGGGTACGGGTTAGGATTAGGGTACGCGTTAGTGTTAGGGTAGGGGTTAGGGTTATGGTACGCGATAGGGTGAGGTTAGTTATTAAACCTATCCCACTCTCTAGATACCCCTTAGCACGTAAAGGAATATTATTTGGGGATCCAGCCATGGAGAAGAGTTTAGACACTAGGAGAAGTTAAGGAACACACCCATAATCAAGAAATCACATTAGGATTCTCTTTTTAAACTGTTCCTTAAAACACTAGTGCTTCCGAAATCTATTGGAGGCAGAAGCAGTCAAGGGTAGCTTAGGGTTAGGGTTAGGGTTAGATTGAGGG
The DNA here is from genome assembly GCF_949987535.1 of Balaenoptera acutorostrata. Classification (NCBI taxonomy): domain Eukaryota; kingdom Metazoa; phylum Chordata; class Mammalia; order Artiodactyla; family Balaenopteridae; genus Balaenoptera; species Balaenoptera acutorostrata. The sequence continues at coordinate 791,947 of NW_026646077.1, forward strand.
TTAGGGTACGGCTTAGGGTACGGGTTCAGGGAGGGGTTCGTGTAGGGCGTAGGGTATGGGTTAGGGTTAGGGTTAGGGTTAGTGTTAGGGTTAGGGCTCGGTTTAGGGTACGGGTTAGGATTAGGGTACGCGTTAGGGTTAGGGTAGGGGTTAGGGTTAGGGAACGCGTTAGGGTGAGGGCAGTTATTAAACCTCTCCCTCTCTCTAGATACCCCTTAGCACGTAAAGGCATATTATTTGGGGGTCCAGCCATGAAGAAGAATTTAGACCCTAGGAGAAGATAAGGAACACACCCATTATCAAGAAATAACAATATGATTCTCTTTTTAAACTGTTCCTTAAAACACTAGTGCTTAGGAAATCTATTGGAGGCAGAGGCAGTCAAGGGTAGCTTAGGGTTAGGGTTAGGGTTAGGGTGAGGGATAGGGTACGGCTTAGGGTACGGGTTCGGGGAGGGGTTCGGGTAGGGCGTAGGGTATGGGTTAGGGTTAGGGTTAGGGCTAGTGTTAGCGTTAGGGCTCGGTTTAGGGTACGTTTTAGGATTAGGGTACGCGTTAGGGTTAGGGTAGGTGTTAGGGTTAGGGTACGCATTAGGATGAGGGTAGTTATTAAACCTATCCCACTCTCTAGATACCCCTTAGCACGTAAAGGAATATTATTTGGGGGTCTAGCCATGGAGAAGAGTTTAGACACTAGGAGAAGATAAGGAACACACCCATTATAAAGAAATCACATTAGGATTCTCTTTTTAACCTGGTCCTTAAAACACTAGTGCTTAGGAAATCTATTGGAGGCAGAAGCAGTCAAGGGTAGCTTAGGGTTAGGGTTAGGGTTAGGGTGAGGGTTAGGGTACGGCTTAGGGTACGGATTCGGGTAGGGGTTCGTGTAGGGAGTAGGGTATGGGTTAGGGTTAGGGTTAGGGTTAGTGTTAGGGTTAGGGCTCCGTTTAGGGTACGGGTTAGGATTAGGGTACGCGTTAGTGTTAGGGTAGGGGTTAGGGTTAGGGTACGCGTTAGGGTGAGGTTAGTTATTAAACCTATCCCACTCTCTAGATACCCCTTAGCACGTAAAGGAATATTATTTGGGGGTCCAGCCATGGAGAAGAGTTTAGACACTAGGAGAAGATAAGGAACAAACCCATTATCAAGAAATCACAATATGATTCTCTTTTTAAACTGTTCCTTAAAACACTAGTGCTTAGGAAATCTATTGGAGGCAGAAGCAGTAAAGGGTAGCTTAGGGTTAGGGTTAGGGTTAGGGTGAGGGTTAGGGTACGGCTTAGGTTACGGGTTCGGGGAGGGGTTCGGGTAGGGCGTAGTGTATGGGTTAGGGTTAGGGTTAGGGCTAGTGTTAGGGTTAGGGCTCGGTTTAGGATACGGGTTAGGATTAGGGTACGCGTTAGTGTTAGGGTAGGGGTTAGGGTTAGGGTACGCGTTAGGGTGAGGGTAGTTATTAAACCTATCCCACTCTCTAGATACCCCTTAGCACGTAAAGGAATATTATTTGGGGGTCAAGCCATGGGGAAGAGTTTAGACACTAGGAGAAGATAAGGAACACACCCATTATCAAGAAATCACATTAGGATTCTCTTTTTAACCTGTTCCTTAAAACACTAGTGCATAGGAAATCTATTGGAGGCAGAATCAGTCAAGGGTAGCTTAGGGTTAGGGTTAGGGTTACGGTGAGGGTTAGGGTACGGCTTAGGGTACGGGTTCAGGGAGGGGTTCGGGTAGGGCGTAGGGTATGTGTTAGGGTTAGGGTTAGGGCTCGGTTTAGGGTACGGGTTAGGATTAGGGTACGCGTTAGTGTTAGGGTAGGGGTTAGGGTTAGGGTACGCAATAGGGTGAGGTTTGTTATTAAACCTATCCCACTCTCTAGATACCCCTTAGCACGTAAAGGAATATTATTTGGGGGTCCAGCCATGGAGAAGAGATTAGACACGAGGAGAAGATAAGGAACACACCCATTATCAAGAAATCACATTAGGATTCTATTTTTAACTTGTTCCTTAAAACACTAGTGCTTAGGGAATCTATTGGAGGCAGAAGCAGTCAAGGGTAGCTTAGGGTTAGGGTTAGGGTTAGGGTGAGGGTTAGGGTATGGCTTAGGGTACGGGTTCGGGGAGGGGTTCTGGTAGGGCGTAGTGTATGGGTTAGGGTTAGGGTTAGGGTTAGTGTTAGAGTTAGGGCTCGGTTTAGGGTACGGGTTAGGATTAGGGAACGCGTTGGGGTTAGGGTAGGGGTTAGGGTTAGGGTACGCGTTAGGGTGAGGGTAGTTATTAAACCTATCCCACTCTCTAGATACCCCTTAGCACGTAAAGGAATATTATTTGGGGGTCCAGCCATGGAGAAGAGTTTAGACACGAGGAGAAGATAAGGAACACACCCATTATCACGAAATCACATTAGGATTCTCTTTTTAACCTGTTCCTTAAAACACTAGTGCTTAGGAAATCTATTGGAGGCAGAAGCAGTCAAGGGTAGCTTAGGGTTAGGGTTAGGGTTAGGGTGAGGGTTAGGGTATGGCTTAGGGTACGGGTTCGGGGAGGGGTTCGGGTAGGGCGTAGGGTATGGGTTAGGGTTAGGGTTAGGGTTAGTGTTAGGGTTAGGGCTCGGTTTAGGGTACGGGTTAGGATTAGGGTACGCGTTAGGGTTAGGGTAGGGGTTAGGGTTAGTGTACGCGTTAGGGTGAGGGTAGTTATTAAACCTATCCCACTCTCTAGATACCCCTTAGCACGTAAAGGAATATTATTTGGGGGTCCAGCCATGGAGAAGAGATTAGACACGAGGAGAAGATAAGGAACACACCCATTATCAAGAAATCACATTAGGATTCTCTTTTTAACCTGTTCCTTAAAACACTAGTGCTTACGAAATCTATTGGAGGCAGAAGCAGTCAAGGGTAGCGTAGGGTTAGGGTTAGGGTTAGGGTACGGCTTAGGGTACGGGTTCGGCGAGGGGTTCTGATAGGGCGTAGGGTATGGGTTAGGGTTAGGGTTAGGGTTAGTGTTAGGGTTAGGGCTCGGTTTAGGGTACGGGTTAGGATTAGGGTACGCGTTAGGGTTAGGGTAGGGGTTAGGGTTAGGGTATGCGTTAGGGTGAGGGTAGTTATTAAACCTATCACACTCTCTAGATACCCCTTAGCACGTAAAGGAATATTATTGGGGGTCCAGCCATGGAGAAGAGTTTAGACACGAGGAGAAAATAAGGAACACACCCATTATCAAGAAATCACATTAGGATTCTCTTTTTAACCTGTTCTTAAAACACTAGTGCTTAGGAAATCTATTGGAGGCAGAAGGCGTCAAGGGTAGCTTAGGGTTAGGGTTAGGGTTAGGGTGAGAGTTAGGGTACGGCTTAGGGTACGGGTTGAGGGAGGGGTTCGGGTAGGGCGTAGGGTATGGGTTAGGGATAGGGTTAGTGTTAGGGTTAGGGCTCGGTTTAGGGTACGGTTTAGGATTAGGGTACGCGTTAGGCTTAGGGTAGTGGTTAGGGTTAGGGTACGCGTTAGGGTGAGGGTAGTTATTAAACCTATCACACTCTCTAGATACCCCTTAGCACATAAAGGAATATTATTTGGGGGTCCAGCCATGGAGAAGAGTTTAGACCCTAGGAGAAGATAAGGAACACACCCATTATCAAGAAATAACAATATGATTCTCTTTTTAAACTGTTCCTTAAAACACTAGTGCTTAGGAAATCTATTGGAGGCAGAGGCAGTCAAGGGTAGCTTAGGGTTAGGGTTAGGGTTAGGGTGAGGGATAGGGTACGGCTTAGGGTACGGGTTCGGGGAGGGGTTCGGGTAGGGCGTAGGGTATGGGTTAGGGTTAGGGTTAGGGCTAGTGTTAGCGTTAGGGCTCGGTTTAGGGTACGTTTTAGGATTAGGGAACGCGTTAGGGTTAGGGTAGGTGTTAGGGTTAGGGTACGCATTAGGATGAGGGTAGTTATTAAACCTATCCCACTCTCTAGATACCCCTTAGCACGTAAAGGAATATTATTTGGGGGTCTAGCCATGGAGAAGAGTTTAGACACTAGGAGAAGATAAGGAACACACCCATTATAAAGAAATCACATTAGGATTCTCTTTTTAACCTGGTCCTTAAAACACTAGTGCTTAGGAAATCTATTGGAGGCAGAAGCAGTCAAGGGTAGCTTAGGGTTAGTGTTAGGGTTAGGGTGAGGGTTAGGGTACGGCTTAGGGTACGGATTCGGGTAGGGGTTCGTGTAGGGAGTAGGGTATGGGTTAGGGTTAGGGTTAGGGTTAGTGTTAGGGTTAGGGCTCCGTTTAGGGTACGGGTTAGGATTAGGGTACGCGTTAGTGTTAGGGTAGGGGTTAGGGTTAGGGTACGCGTTAGGGTGAGGTTAGTTATTAAACCTATCCCACTCTCTAGATACCCCTTAGCACGTAAAGGAATATTATTTGGGGGTCCAGCCATGGAGAAGAGTTTAGACACTAGGAGAAGATAAGGAACAAACCCATTATCAAGAAATCACAATATGATTCTCTTTTTAAACTGTTCCTTAAAACACTAGTGCTTAGGAAATCTATTGGAGGCAGAAGCAGTAAAGGGTAGCTTAGGGTTAGGGTTAGGGTTAGGGTGAGGGTTAGGGCACGGCTTAGGTTACGGGTTCGGGGAGGGGTTCGGGTAGGGCGTAGTGTATGGGTTAGGGTTAGGGTTAGGGCTAGTGTTAGGGTTAGGGCTCGGTTTAGGGTACGGGTTAGGATTAGGGTACGCGTTAGTGTTAGGGTAGGGGTTAGGGTTAGGGTACGCGTTAGGGTGAGGGTAGTTATTAAACCTATCCCACTCTCTAGATACCCCTTAGCATGTAAAGGAATATTATTTGGGGGTCAAGCCATGGGGAAGAGTTTAGACACTAGGAGAAGATAAGGAACACACACATTATCAAGAAATCACATTAGGATTCTCTTTTTAACCTGTTCCTTAAAACACTAGTGCATAGGAAATCTATTGGAGGCAGAATCAGTCAAGGGTAGCTTAGGGTTAGGGTTAGGGTTAGGGTGAGGGTTAGGGTACGGCTTAGGGTACGGGTTCAGGGAGGGGTTCGGGTAGGGCGTAGGGTATGTGTTAGGGTTAGGGTTAGGGCTCGGTTTAGGGTACGGGTTAGGATTAGGGTACGCGTTAGTGTTAGGGTAGGGGTTAGGGTTAGGGTACGCAATAGGGTGAGGTTTGTTATTAAACCTATCCCACTCTCTAGATACCCCTTAGCACGTAAAGGAATATTATTTGGGGGTCCAGCCATGGAGAAGAGATTAGACACGAGGAGAAGATAAGGAACACACCCATTATCAAGAAATCACATTAGGATTCTATTTTTAACTTGTTCCTTAAAACACTAGTGCTTAGGGAATCTATTGGAGGCAGAAGCAGTCAAGGGTAGCTTAGGGTTAGGGTTAGGGTTAGGGTGAGGGTTAGGGTATGGCTTAGGGTACGGGTTCGGGGAGGGGTTCTGGTAGGTCGTAGTGTATGGGTTAGGGTTAGGGTTAGGGTTAGTGTTAGAGTTAGGGCTCGGTTTAGGGTACGGGTTAGGATTAGGGTACGCGTTAGGGTTAGGGTAGGGGTTAGGGTTAGGGTACGCGTTAGGGTGAGGGTAGTTATTAAACCTATCCCACTCTCTAGATACCCCTTAGCACGTAAAGGAATATTATTTGGGGGTCCAGCCATGGAGAAGAGTTTAGACACGAGGAGAAGATAAGGAACACACCCATTATCACGAAATCACATTAGGATTCTCTTTTTAACCTGTTCCTTAAAACACTAGTGCTTAGGAAATCTATTGGAGGCAGAAGCAGTCAAGGGTAGCTTAGGGTTAGGGTTAGGGTTAGGGTGAGGGTTAGGGTATGGCTTAGGGTACGGGTTCGGGGAGGGGTTCGGGTAGGGCGTAGGGTATGGGTTAGGGTTAGGGTTAGGGTTAGTGTTAGGGTTAGGGCTCGGTTTAGGGTACGGGTTAGGATTAGGGTACGCGTTAGTCTTAGGGGAGGGGTTAGGGTTAGGGTACGCGATAGGGTGAGGTTAGTTATTAAACCTATCCCACTCTCTAGATACCCCTTAGCACGTAAAGGAATATTATTTGGGGGTCCAGCCATGGAGAAGAGATTAGACACGAGGAGAAGATAAGGAACACACCCATTATCAAGAAATCACATTAGGATTCTCTTTTTAACCTGTTCCTTAAAACACTAGTGCTTACGAAATCTATTGGAGGCAGAAGCAGTCAAGGGTAGCTTAGGGTTAGGGTTAGGGTTAGGGTACGGCTTAGGGTACGGGTTCGGCGAGGGGTTCTGATAGGGCGTAGGGTATGGGTTAGGGTTAGGGTTAGGGTTAGTGTTAGGGTTAGGGCTCGGTTTAGGGTACGGGTTAGGATTAGGGTACGCGTTAGGGTTAGGGTAGGGGTTAGGGTTAGGGTACGCGTTAGGGTGAGGGTAGTTATTAAACCTATCACACTCTCTAGATACCCCTTAGCACGTAAAGGAATATTATTGGGGGTCCAGCCATGGAGAAGAGTTTAGACACGAGGAGAAAATAAGGAACACACTCATTATCAAGAAATCACATTAGGATTCTCTTTTTAACCTGTTCCTTAAAACACTAGTGCTTAGGAAATCTATTGGAGGCAGAAGCCTTCAAGGGTAGCTTAGGTTTAGGGTTAGGGTTAGGGTGAGGGTTAGGGTACGGCTTAGGGTACGGGTTCGGGGAGGGGTTCGGGTAGGGCGTAGGGTATGGGTTAGGGGTTAGGGTTAGGGTTAGTGTTAGGGTTAGGGCTCGGTTTAGGGTACGGATTAGGATTAGGGTACGCGTTAGTGTTAGGGTAGGGGTTAGGTTAGGGTACGCGATAGGGTGAGGTTAGTTATTAAACCTATCCCACTCTCTAGATACCCCTTAGCACGTAAAGGAATATTATTTGGGGGTCCAGCCATGGAGAAGAGTTTAGACACTAGGAGAAGATAAGGAACAAACCCATTATCAAGAAATCACAATATGATTCTCTTTTTAAACTGTTCCTTAAAACACTAGTGCTTAGGAAATCTATTGGAGGCAGAAGCAGTAAAGGGTAGCTTAGGGTTAGGGTTAGGGTTAGGGTGAGGGTTAGGGTACGGCTTAGGTTACGGGTTCTGGGAGGGGTTCGGGTAGGGCGTAGTGTATGGGTTAGGGTTAGGGTTAGGGCTAGTGTTAGGGTTAGGGCTCGGTTTAGGGTACGGTTAGGATTAGGGTACGCGTTAGTGTTAGGGTAGGGGTTAGGGTTAGGGTACGCGTTAGGGTGAGGGTAGTTATTAAACCTATCCCACTCTCTAGATACCCCTTAGCACGTAAAGGAATATTATTTGGGGGTCAAGCCATGGGGAAGAGTTTAGACACTAGGAGAAGATAAGGAACACACCCATTATCAAGAAATCACATTAGGATTCTCTTTTTAACCTGTTCCTTAAAACACTAGTGCTTAGGAAATCTATTGGAGGCAGAATCAGTCAAGGGTAGCTTAGGGTTAGGGTTAGGGTTAGGGTGAGGGTTAGGGTACGGCTTAGGGTACGGGTTCAGGGAGGGATTCGGGTAGGGCGTAGGGTATGTGTTAGGGTTAGGGTTAGGGCTCGGTTTAGGGTACGGGTTAGGATTAGGGTACGCGTTAGTGTTAGGGTAGGGGTTAGGGTTAGGGTACGCAATAGGGTGAGGTTAGTTATTAAACCTATCCCACTCTCTAGATACCCCTTAGCACGTAAAGGAATATTATTTGGGGATCCAGCCATGGAGAAGAGATTAGACACGAGGAGAAGATAAGGAACACACCCATTATCAAGAAATCACATTAGGATTCTATTTTTAACTTGTTCCTTAAAACACTAGTGCTTAGGGAATCTATTGGAGGCAGAAGCAGTCAAGGGTAGCTTAGGGTTAGGGTTAGGGTTAGGGTGAGGGTTAGGGTATGGCTTAGGGTACGGGTTCGGGGAGGGGTTCTGGTAGGGCGTAGTGTATGGGTTAGGGTTAGGGTTAGGGTTAGTGTTAGAGTTAGGGCTCGGTTTAGGGTACGGGTTAGGATTAGGGTACGCGTTAGGGTTAGGGTAGGGGTTAGGGTTAGGGTACGCGTTAGGGTGAGGGTAGTTATTAAACCTATCCCACTCTCTAGATACCCCTTAGCACGTAAAGGAATATTATTTGGGGGTCCAGCCATGGAGAAGAGTTTAGACACGAGGAGAAGATAAGGAACACACCCATTATCACGAAATCACATTAGGATTCTCTTTTTAACCTGTTCCTTAAAACACTAGTGCTTAGGAAATCTATTGGAGGCAGAAGCAGTCAAGGGTAGCTTAGGGTTAGGGTTAGGGTTAGGGTGAGGGTTAGGGTATGGCTTAGGGTACGGGTTCGGGGAGGGGTTCGGGTAGGGCGTAGGGTATGGGTTAGGGTTAGGGTTAGGGCTCGGTTTAGGGTACGGGTTAGGATTAGGGTACGCGTTAGTCTTAGGGGAGGGGTTAGGGTTAGGGTACGCGATAGGGTGAGGTTAGTTATTAAACCTATCCCACTCTCTAGATACCCCTTAGCACGTAAAGGAATATTATTTGGGGGTCCAGCCATGGAGAAGAGATTAGACACGAGGAGAAGATAAGGAACACACCCATTATCAAGAAATCACATTAGGATTCTCTTTTTAACCTGTTCCTTAAAACACTAGTGCTTACGAAATCTATTGGAGGCAGAAGCAGTCAAGGGTAGCTTAGGGTTAGGGTTAGGGTTAGGGTACGGCTTAGGGTACGGGTTCGGCGAGGGGTTCTGATAGGGCGTAGTGTATGGGTTAGGGTTAGGGTTAGGGTTAGTGTTAGGGTTAGGGCTCGGTTTAGGGTACGGGTTAGGATTAGGGTACGCGTTAGGGTTAGGGTAGGGGTTAGGGTTAGGGTACGCGTTAGGGTGAGGGTAGTTATTAAACCTATCACACTCTCTAGATACCCCTTAGCACGTAAAGGAATATTATTGGGGGTCCAGCCATGGAGAAGAGTTTAGACACGAGGAGAAAATAAGGAACACACCCATTATCAAGAAATCACATTAGGATTCTCTTTTTAACCTGTTCCTTAAAACACTAGTGCTTAGGAAATCTATTGGAGGCAGAAGCCTTCAAGGGTAGCTTAGGTTTAGGGTTAGGGTTAGGGTGAGGGTTAGGGTACGGCTTAGGGTACGGGTTCGGGGAGGGGTTCGGGTAGGGCGTAGGGTATGGGTTAGGGTTAGGGTTAGGGTTAGTGTTAGGGTTAGGGCTCGGTTTAGGTTACGGATTAGGATTAGGGTACGCGTTAGTGTTAGGGTAGGGGTTAGGGTTAGGGTACGCGATAGGGTGAGGTTAGTTATTAAACCTATCCCACTCTCAAGATACCCCTTAGCACGTAAAGGAATATTATTTGGGGGTCCAGCCATGGAGAAGAGTTTAGACACTAGGAGAAGATAAGGAACACACCCATTATCAAGAAATCCCATTAGGATTCTCTTTTTAACCTGTTCCTTAAAACACTAGTGCTTAGGAAATCTATTGGAGGCAGAAGCAGTCAAGGGTAGCTTAGTGTTAGGGTTAGGGTTAGTGTGAGGGTTAGGGTACGGCTTAGGGTACGGGTTCGGTGAGGGGTTCGGGTAGGGCGTAGGGTATGGGTTAGGGTTAGGGTTAGTGTTAGGGTTAGGGCCCGGTTTAGGGTACGGGTTAGGATTAGGGTACGCGTTAGTGTTAGGGTAGGGATTAGGGTTAGGGTACGCGATAGGGTGAGGTTAGTTATTAAACCTATCATACTCTCTAGATACCCCTTAGCACGTAAAGGAATATTATTTGGGGGTCCAGCCATGGAGAAGAGTTTAGACACGAGGAGAAGATAAGGAACACACCCATTATCAAGAAATCACATTAGGATTCTCTTTTTAACCTGTTCCTTAAAACACTAGTGCTTACGAAATCTATTGGAGGCAGAAGCAGTCAAGGGTAGCTTAGGGTTAGGGTTAGGGTTAGGGTACGGCTTAGGGTACGGGTTCGGCGAGGGGTTCTGATAGGGCGTAGTGTATGGGTTAGGGTTAGGGTTAGGGTTAGTGTTAGGGTTAGGGCTCGGTTTAGGGTACGGGTTAGGATTAGGGTACGCGTTAGGGTTAGGGTAGGGGTTAGGGTTAGGGTACGCGTTAGGGTGAGGGTAGTTATTAAACCTATCACACTCTCTAGATACCCCTTAGCACGTAAAGGAATATTATTGGGGGTCCAGCCATGGAGAAGAGTTTAGACACGAGGAGAAAATAAGGAACACACCCATTATCAAGAAATCACATTAGGATTCTCTTTTTAACCTGTTCCTTAAAACACTAGTGCTTAGGAAATCTATTGGAGGCAGAAGCCTTCAAGGGTAGCTTAGGTTTAGGGTTAGGGTTAGGGTGAGGGTTAGGGTACGGCTTAGGGTACGGGTTCGGGGAGGGGTTCGGGTAGGGCGTAGGGTATGGGTTAGGGTTAGGGTTAGGGTTAGTGTTAGGGTTAGGGCTCGGTTTAGGTTACGGATTAGGATTAGGGTACGCGTTAGTGTTAGGGTAGGGGTTAGGGTTAGGGTACGCGATAGGGTGAGGTTAATTATTAAACCTATCCCACTCTCAAGATACCCCTTAGCACGTAAAGGAATATTATTTGGGGGTCCAGCCATGGAGAAGAGTTTAGACACTAGGAGAAGATAAGGAACACACCCATTATCAAGAAATCCCATTAGGATTCTCTTTTTAACCTGTTCCTTAAAACACTAGTGCTTAGGAAATCTATTGGAGGCAGAAGCAGTCAAGGGTAGCTTAGTGTTAGGGTTAGGGTTAGTGTGAGGGTTAGGGTACGGCTTAGGGTACGGGTTCGGTGAGGGGTTCGGGTAGGGCGTAGGGTATGGGTTAGGGTTAGGGTTAGTGTTAGGGTTAGGGCCCGGTTTAGGGTACGGGTTAGGATTAGGGTACGCGTTAGTGTTAGGGTAGGGATTAGGGTTAGGGTACGCGATAGGGTGAGGTTAGTTATTAAACCTATCATACTCTCTAGATACCCCTTAGCACGTAAAGGAATATTATTTGGGGGTCCAGCCATGGAGAAGAGTTTAGACACGAGGAGAAAATAAGGAACACACCCATTATCAAGAAATCACATTAGGATTCTCTTTTTAACCTGTTCCTTAAAACACTAGTGCTTAGGAAATCTATTGGAGGCAGAAGCCATCAAGAGTAGCTTAGGTTTAGGGTTAGGGTTAGGGTGAGGGTTAGGGTACGGCTTAGGGTACGGGTTCGGGGAGGGGTTCGGGTAGGGCGTAGGGTATGGGTTAGGGTTAGGGTTAGGGTTAGTGTTAGGGTTAGGGCTCAGTTTAGGGTACGGGTTAGGATTAGGGTACGCGTTCGTGTTAGGGTAGGGGTTAGGGTTAGGGTACACGATAGGGTGAGGTTAGTTATTAAACCTATCCCACTCTCTAGATACCCCTTAGCACGTAAAGGAATATTATTTGGGGTCCACGCATGGAGAAGAGTTTAGACACGAGGAGAAGATAAGGAACACACCGATTATCGAGAAATCACATTAGGATTCTCTTTTTAACCTGTTCCTTAAAACACTAGTGCTTAGGGAATCTATTGGAGGCAGAAGCAGTCAAGGGTAGCTTAGGGTTAGGGTTAGGGTTAGGGTGAGGGTTAGGGTATGGCTTAGGGTACGGGTTCGGGGAGGGGTTCGGGTAGGGCGTAGTGTATGGGTTAGGGTTAGGGTTAGGGTTAGTGTTAGGGTTAGGGCTCGGTTTAGGGTACGTGTTAGGATAAGGGTACGCGTTAGGGTTAGGGTAGGTTGTAGGGTTAGGGTACGCTTTAGGGTGAGGGTAGTTATTAAACCTATCACACTCTCTAGATACCCCTTAGCACGTAAAGGAATATTATTTGGGGGTCCAGCCATGGAGAAGAGTTTAGACACGAGGAGAAAATAAGGAACACACCCATTATCAAGAAATCACATTAGGATTCTCTTTTTAACCTGTTCCTTAAAACACTAGTGCTTAGGAAATCTATTGGAGGCAGAAGCCTTCAAGGGTAGCTTAGGTTTAGGGTTAGGGTTAGGGTGAGGGTTAGGGTACGGCTTAGGGTACGGGTTCGGGGAGGGGTTCGGGTAGGGCGTAGGGTATGGGTTAGGGTTAGTGTTAGGGTTAGGGCTCGATTTAGGGTACGGATTAGGATTAGGGTACGCGTTAGTGTTAAGGTAGGGTTTAGGGTTAGGGTACGCGATAGGGTGAGGTTAGTTATTAAACCTACCCCACTCTCTGGATACCCCTTAGCCCTTAAAGGAATATTATTTGGGGGTCCAGCCATGGAGAAGAGTTTAGACACGAGGAGAAGATAAGGAACACACCCATTATCAAGAAATCACATTAGGATTCTCTTTTTAACCTGTTCCTTAAAACACTAGTGCTTCGGGAATCTATTGGAGGCAGAAGCAGTCAAGGGTAGCTTAGGGTTAGGGTTAGGGTTAGGGTGAGGGTTAGGGTATGGCTTAGGTTACGGGTTCGGGGAGGGGTTCGGGTAGGGCGTAGGGTATGGGTTAGGGTTAGGGTTAGGGTTAGTGTTAGGGTTAGGGCTCGGTTTAGGGTACGGGTTAGGATTAGGGTACGCATTAGGGTTAGGGTAGGGGTTAGGGTTAGGGTACGCGTTAGGTTGAGGGTAGTTATTAAAACTATCCCACTCTCTAGATACCCCTTAGCACGTAAAGGAATATTATTTGGGGGTCCAGCCATGGAGAAGAGTTTAGACACGAGGAGAAGATAAGGAACACACCCATTATCACGAAATCACATTAGGATTCTCTTTTTATCCTGTTCCTTAAAACACTAGTGCTTAGGAAATCTATTGGAGGCAGAAGCCGACAAGGGTAGCTTAGGGTTAGGGTTAAGGTTAGGGTGAGGGTTAGGGTATGGCTTAGGGTACGCGTTCGGGGAGGGGTTCGGGTAGGGCGTAGGGTATGGGTTAGGGTTAGGGTTAGGGTTAGTGTTAGGGTTAGGGCTCGGTTTAGGGTACGGGTTAGGATTAGGGTACGCGTTAGTCTTAGGGGAGGGGTTAGGGTTAGGGTACGCGATAGGGTGAGGTTAGTTATTAAACCTATCACAATCTCTAGATACCCCTTAGCACGTAAAGGAATATTATTTGGGTGTCCAGCCATGGAGAAGAGTTTAGACACTAGGAGAAGATAAGGAACACACCCATTATCAAGATATCACATTAGGATTCTCTTTTTAACCTGTTCCTTAAAACACTAGTGCTTAGGAAATCTATTGGAGGCAGAAGCAGTCAAGGGTAGCTTAGTGTTAGGGTTAGGGTTAGGGTGAGGGTTAGGGTACGGGTTAGGATTAGGGTACGCGTTAGTGTTAGGGTAGGGGTTAGTGTTAGGGTACGCGATAGGGTGAGGTTAGTTATTAAACCTATCCCACTCTCTAGATGCCCCCTAGCACGTAAAGGAATATTATTTGGGGGTCCAGCCATGGAGAAGAGATTAGACACGAGGAGAAGATAAGGAACACACCCATTATCAAGAAATCACATTAGGATTCTCTTTTTAACCTGTTCCTTAAAACACTAGTGCTTAGGAAATCTATTGGAGGCAGAAGCAGTTAAGGGTAGCTTAGGGTTAGGGTTAGAGTTAGGATACGGCTTAGGGTACGGGTTCGGGGAGGGGTTCGGGTAGGGCGTAGGGTATGGGTTAGGGTTAGGGTTAGGGCTAGTGTTAGGGTTAGGGCTCGGTTTAGGGTACGGGTTAGGATTAGGGTACGCGTTAGTATTAGGGTAGGGGTTAGGGTTATGGTACGCACTAGGGTGAGGGTAGTTATTAAACCTATCCCACTCTCTAGATACCCCTTAGCACGTAAAGGAATATTATTTGGGGGTCCAGCCATGGAGAAGAGTTTAGACACTAGGAGAAGATAAGGAACACACCCATTATCAAGAAATCACAGTAGGATTCTCTTTTTAACCTGTTCCTTAAAACACTAGTGCTTAGGAAATCTATTGGAGGCAGAAGCAATCAAGGTTAGCTTAGGGTTAGGGTTAGAGTTAGGGTGAGAGTTAGGGTACGGCTTAGGGTACGGGTTCGGGGAGGGGTTTGGGTAGGGCTTAGGGTATGGGTTAGGGTTAGGGTTAGGGTTAGTGTTAGTGTTAGGGCTCGGTTTAGGGTACGGGTTAGGATTAGGGTACGCGTTAGGGTTAGGGTAGCGGTTAGTGTTAGGGTACGCTTTAGGGTGAGAGTAGTTATTAAACCTATCCCACTCTCTAGATACCCCTTAGCACGTAAAGGAATATTATTTGGGGATCCAGCCATGGAGAAGAGCTTAGACACTAGGAGAAGATAAGGAACACACCCATTATCAAGAAATCACATTAGGATTCTCTTTTTAAACTTTTCCTTAAAACACTAGTGCTTAGGAAATCTATTGGAGGCAGAAGCAGTCAAGGGTAGCTTAGGGTTAGGGTTAGGGTGAGGGTGAGGGTTAGGGTCCGGCTTAGGGTACGGGTTCGGGGAGGGGTTCGGGTAGAGCGTAGGGTATGGTTTAGGGTTAGGGTTAGGGTTAGTGTTAGGGTTAGGGCTCGGTTTAGGGTACGGGTTAGGATTAGGGTACGCGTTAGTGTTAGGGTAGGGGTTAGGGTTAGGGTACGCGATAGGGTGAGGGTAGTTATTAAACCTATCACACTCTCTAGATACCCCTTAGCACGTAAAGGAATATTATTTGGGGGTCCAGCCATGGAGAAGAGTTTAGACACTAGGAGAAGATAAGGAACACACCCATTATCACGAAATCACATTAGGATTCTCTTTTTAACCTGTTCCTTAAAACACTAGTGCTTAGGAAATCTATTGGAGGCAGAAGCAGTCAAGGGTAGCTTAGGGTTAGGGTTAGGGTTAGGGTGAGGGTTAGGGTACGGCTTAGGGTACGGGTTCGGGGAGGGGTTCGGGTTGGGCGTAGGGTATGTGTTAGGGTTAGGGTTAGGGTTAGTGTTAGGGTAAGGGCTCGGTTTAGGGTACGGGTTAGGATTAGGGTACGCGTTAGGGTTAGGGTAGGGGTTAGGGTTAGGGTACGCGATAGGGTGAGGTTAGTTATTAAACCTATCCCACTCTCTAGATACCCCTTAGCACGTAAAGGAATATTATTTGGGGGTCCCGCCATGGAGAAGAGTTTAGACACTAGGAGAAGATAAGGAACACACCATTATCAAGAAATCACATTAGGATTCTCTTTTTAACCTGTTCCTTAAAACACTAGTGCTTAGCAAATCTATTGGAGGCAGAAGCAGTCAAGGGTAGCTTAGTGTTAGGGTTAGGGTTAGGGTGAGGGTTAGGGTACGGGTTAGGATTAGGGTACGCGTTAGTGTTAGGGTAGGGGTTAGTGTTAGGGTACGTGATATGGTGAGGTTAGTTATTAAACCTATCCCACTCTCTAGATGCCCCCTAGCACGTAAAGGAATATTATTTGGGGGTCCAGCCATGGAGAAGAGATTAGACACGAGGAGAAGATAAGGAACACACCCATTATCAAGAAATCACATTAGGATTCTCTTTTTAACCTGTTCCTTAAAACACTAGTGCTTAGGAAATCTATTGGAGGCAGAAGCAGTTAAGGGTAGCTTAGGGTTAGGGTTAGAGTTAGGATACGGCTTAGGGTACGGGTTCGGGGAGGGGTTCGGGTAGGGCGTAGGGTATGGGTTAGGGTTAGGGTTAGGGCTAGTGTTAGGGTTAGGGCTCGGTTTAGTGTACGGGTTAGGATTAGGGTACGCGTTAGTATTAGGGTAGGGGTTAGGGTTATGGTACGCACTAGGGTGAGGGTAGTTATTAAACCTATCCCACTCTCTAGATACCCCTTAGCACGTAAAGGAATATTATTTGGGGGTCCAGCCATGGAGAAGAGTTTAGACACTAGGAGAAGATAAGGAACACACCCATTATCAAGAAATCACATTAGGATTCTCTTTTTAACCTGTTCCTTAAAACACTTGTGCTTAGGAAATCTATTGGAGGCAGAAGCAGTCAAGGGTAGCTTAGGGTAAGGGTTAGGGTTAGGGTACGGCTTAGGGTACGGGTTCGGGGAGGGGTTCGGGTAGGGCGTAGGGTATGGTTTAGGGTTAGGGTTAGGGTTAGTGTTAGGGTTAGGGCTCGGTTTAGGGTACGGGTTAGGATTAGGGTACGCGTTAGGGTTAGGGTAGGGGTTAGGGTTAGGGTACGCGTTAGGGTGAGGGTAGTTATTAAACCTATCCCACTCTCTAGATACCCCTTAGCACGTAAAGGAATATTATTTGGGGGTCCAGCCATGGAGAAGAGTTTAGACACTAGGAGAAGATAAGGAACACACCCATTATCAAGAAATCACAGTAGGATTCTCTTTTTAACCTGTTCCTTAAAACACTAGTGCTTAGGAAATCTATTGGAGGCAGAAGCAATCAAGGTTAGCTTAGGGTTAGGGTTAGAGTTAGGGTGAGAGTTAGGGTACGGCTTAGGGTACGGGTTCGGGGAGGGGTTTGGGTAGGGCTTAGGGTATGGGTTAGGGTTAGGGTTAGGGTTAGTGTTAGTGTTAGGGCTCGGTATAGGGTACGGGTTAGGATTAGGGTACGCGTTAGGGTTAGGGTAGCGGTTAGTGTTAGGGTACGCTTTAGGGTGAGAGTAGTTATTAAACCTATCCCACTCTCTAGATACCCCTTAGCACGTAAAGGAATATTATTTGGGGATCCAGCCATGGAGAAGAGCTTAGACACTAGGAGAAGATAAGGAACACACCCATTATCAAGAAATCACATTAGGATTCTCTTTTTAAACTTTTCCTTAAAACACTAGTGCTTAGGAAATCTATTGGAGGCAGAAGCAGTCAAGGGTAGCTTAGGGTTAGGGTTAGGGTGAGGGTGAGGGTTAGGGTCCGGCTTAGGGTACGGGTTCGGGGAGGGGTTCGGGTAGAGCGTAGGGTATGGTTTAGGGTTAGGGTTAGGGTTAGTGTTAGGGTTAGGGCTCGGTTTAGGGTACGGGTTAGGATTAGGGTACGCGTTAGTGTTAGGGTAGGGGTTAGGGTTAGGGTACGCGATAGGGTGAGGGTAGTTATTAAACCTATCACACTCTCTAGATACCCCTTAGCACGTAAAGGAATATTATTTGGGGGTCCAGCCATGGAGAAGAGTTTAGACACTAGGAGAAGATAAGGAACACACCCATTATCACGAAATCACATTAGGATTCTCTTTTTAACCTGTTCCTTAAAACACTAGTGCTTAGGAAATCTATTGGAGGCAGAAGCAGTCAAGGGTAGCTTAGGGTTAGGGTTAGGGTTAGGGTGAGGGTTAGGGTACGGCTTAGGGTACGGGTTCGGGGAGGGGTTCGGGTTGGGCGTAGGGTATGGGTTAGGGTTAGGGTTAGGGTTAGTGTTAGGGTTAGGGCTCGGTTTAGGGTACGGGTTAGGATTAGGGTACGCGTTAGGGTTAGGGTAGGGGTTAGGGTTAGGGTACGCGATAGGGTGAGGTTAGTTATTAAACCTATCCCACTCTCTAGATACCCCTTAGCACGTAAAGGAATATTATTTGGGGGTCCCGCCATGGAGAAGAGTTTAGACACTAGGAGAAGATAAGGAACACACCATTATCAAGAAATCACATTAGGATTCTCTTTTTAACCTGTTCCTTAAAACACTAGTGCTTAGGAAATCTATTGGAGGCAGAAGCAGTCAAGGGTAGCTTAGTGTTAGGGTTAGGGTTAGGGTGAGGGTTAGGGTACGGGTTAGGATTAGGGTACGCGTTAGTGTTAGGGTAGGGGTTAGTGTTAGGGTACGTGATATGGTGAGGTTAGTTATTAAACCTATCCCACTCTCTAGATGCCCCCTAGCACGTAAAGGAATATTATTTGGGGGTCCAGCCATGGAGAAGAGATTAGACACGAGGAGAAGATAAGGAACACACCCATTATCAAGAAATCACATTAGGATTCTCTTTTTAACCTGTTCCTTAAAACACTAGTGCTTAGGAAATCTATTGGAGGCAGAAGCAGTTAAGGGTAGCTTAGGGTTAGGGTTAGAGTTAGGATACGGCTTAGGGTACGGGTTCGGGGAGGGGTTCGGGTAGGGCGTAGGTTATGGTTTAGGGTTAGGGTTAGGGTTAGTGTTAGGGTTAGGGCTCGGTTTAGGGTACGGGTTAGGATTAGGGTACGCGTTAGGGTTAGGGTAGGGGTTAGGGTTAGGGTACGCGTTAGGGTGAGGGTAGTTATTAAACCTATCCCACTCTCTAGATACCCCTTAGCACGTAAAGGAATATTATTTGGGGGTCCAGCCATGGAGAAGAGTTTAGACACTAGGAGAAGATAAGGAACACACCCATTATCAAGAAATCACAGTAGGATTCTCTTTTTAACCTGTTCCTTAAAACACTAGTGCTTAGGAAATCTATTGGAGGCAGAAGCAATCAAGGTTAGCTTAGGGTTAGGGTTAGAGTTAGGGTGAGAGTTAGGGTACGGCTTAGGGTACGGGTTCGGGGAGGGGTTTGGGTAGGGCTTAGGGTATGGGTTAGGGTTAGGGTTAGGGTTAGTGTTAGTGTTAGGGCTCGGTATAGGGTACGGGTTAGGATTAGGGTACGCGTTAGGGTTAGGGTAGCGGTTAGTGTTAGGGTACGCTTTAGGGTGAGAGTAGTTATTAAACCTATCCCACTCTCTAGATACCCCTTAGCACGTAAAGGAATATTATTTGGGGATCCAGCCATGGAGAAGAGCTTAGACACTAGGAGAAGATAAGGAACACACCCATTATCAAGAAATCACATTAGGATTCTCTTTTTAAACTTTTCCTTAAAACACTAGTGCTTAGGAAATCTATTGGAGGCAGAAGCAGTCAAGGGTAGCTTAGGGTTAGGGTTAGGGTGAGGGTGAGGGTTAGGGTCCGGCTTAGGGTACGGGTTCGGGGAGGGCTTCGGGTAGAGCGTAGGGTATGGTTTAGGGTTAGGGTTAGGGTTAGTGTTAGGGTTAGGGCTCGGTTTAGGGTACGGGTTAGGATTAGGGTACGCGTTAGTGTTAGGGTAGGGGTTAGGGTTAGGGTACGCGATAGGGTGAGGGTAGTTATTAAACCTATCACACTCTCTAGATACCCCTTAGCACGTAAAGGAATATTATTTGGGGGTCCAGCCATGGAGAAGAGTTTAGACACTAGGAGAAGATAAGGAACACACCCATTATCACGAAATCACATTAGGATTCTCTTTTTAACCTGTTCCTTAAAACACTAGTGCTTAGGAAATCTATTGGAGGCAGAAGCAGTCAAGGGTAGCTTAGGGTTAGGGTTAGGGTTAGGGTGAGGGTTAGGGTACGGCTTAGGGTACGGGTTCGGGGAGGGGTTCGGGTTGGGCGTAGGGTATGGGTTAGGGTTAGGGTTAGGGTTAGTGTTAGGGTTAGGGCTCGGTTTAGGGTACGGGTTAGGATTAGGGTACGCGTTAGGGTTAGGGTAGGGGTTAGGGTTAGGGTACGCGATAGGGTGAGGTTAGTTATTAAACCTATCCCACTCTCTAGATACCCCTTAGCACGTAAAGGAATATTATTTGGGGGTCCCGCCATGGAGAAGAGTTTAGACACTAGGAGAAGATAAGGAACACACCATTATCAAGAAATCACATTAGGATTCTCTTTTTAACCTGTTCCTTAAAACACTAGTGCTTAGGAAATCTATTGGAGGCAGAAGCAGTCAAGGGTAGCTTAGTGTTAGGGTTAGGGTTAGGGTGAGGGTTAGGGTACGGGTTAGGATTAGGGTACGCGTTAGTGTTAGGGTAGGGGTTAGTGTTAGGGTACGTGATATGGTGAGGTTAGTTATTAAACCTATCCCACTCTCTAGATGCCCCCTAGCACGTAAAGGAATATTATTTGGGGGTCCAGCCATGGAGAAGAGATTAGACACGAGGAGAAGATAAGGAACACACCCATTATCAAGAAATCACATTAGGATTCTCTTTTTAACCTGTTCCTTAAAACACTAGTGCTTAGGAAATCTATTGGAGGCAGAAGCAGTTAAGGGTAGCTTAGGGTTAGGGTTAGAGTTAGGATACGGCTTAGGGTACGGGTTCGGGGAGGGGTTCGGGTAGGGCGTAGGGTATGGGTTAGGGTTAGGGTTAGGGCTAGTGTTAGGGTTAGGGCTCGGTTTAGGGTACGGGTTAGGATTAGGGTACGCGTTAGTATTAGGGTAGGGGTTAGGGTTATGGTACGCACTAGGGTGAGGGTAGTTATTAAACCTATCCCACTCTCTAGATACCCCTTAGCACGTAAAGGAATATTATTTGGGGGTCCAGCCATGGAGAAGAGTTTAGACACTAGGAGAAGATAAGGAACACACCCATTATCAAGAAATCACATTAGGATTCTCTTTTTAACCTGTTCCTTAAAACACTTGTGCTTAGGAAATCTATTGGAGGCAGAAGCAGTCAAGGGTAGCTTAGGGTAAGGGTTAGGGTTAGGGTACGGCTTAGGGTACGGGTTCGGGGAGGGGTTCGGGTAGGGCGTAGGGTATGGTTTAGGGTTAGGGTTAGGGTTAGTGTTAGGGTTAGGGCTCGGTTTAGGGTACGGGTTAGGATTAGGGTACGCGTTAGGGTTAGGGTAGGGGTTAGGGTTAGGGTACGCGTTAGGGTGAGGGTAGTTATTAAACCTATCACACTCTCTAGATACCCCTTAGCACGTAAAGGAATATTATTTGGGAGTCCAGCCATGGAGAAGAGATTAGACACGAGGAGAAGATAAGGAACACACCCATTATCAAGAAATCACATTAGGATTCTCTTTTTAAACTTTTCCTTAAAACACTAGTGCTTAGGAAATCTATTGGAGGCAGAAGCAGTCAAGGGTAGCTTAGGGTTAGGGTTAGGGTGAGGGTGAGGGTTAGGGTCCGGCTTAGGGTACGGGTTCGGGGAGGGGTTCGGGTAGGGCGTAGGGTATGGTTTAGGGTTAGGGTTAGGGTTAGTGTTAGGGTTAGGGCTCGGTTTAGGGTACGGGTTAGGATTAGGGTACACGTTAGTGTTAGGGTAGGGGTTAGGGTTAGGGTACGCGATAGGGTGAGGGTAGTTATTAAACCTATCACACTCTCTAGATAACCCTTAGCACGTAAAGGAATATTATTTGGGGGTCCAGCCATGGAGAAGAGTTTAGACACTAGGAAAAGATAAGGAACACACCCATTATCACGAAATCACATTAGGATTCTCTTTTTAACCTGTTCCTTAAAACACTAGTGCTTAGGAAATCTATTGGAGGCAGAAGCAGTCAAGGGTAGCTTAGGGTTAGGGTTAGGGTTAAGGTGAGGGTTAGGGTACGGCTTAGGGTACGGGTTCGGGGAGGGGTTCGGGTAGGGCGTAGGGTATGGGTTAGGGTTAGGGTTAGGGTTAGTGTTAGGGTTAGGGCTCGGTTTAGGGTACGGGTTAGGATTAGGGTACGCGTTAGGGTTAGGGTAGGGGTTAGGGTTAGGGTACGCGATAGGGTGAGGTTAGTTATTAAACCTATCCCACTCTCTAGATACCCCTTAGCACGTAAAGGAATATTATTTGGGGGTCCCGCCATGGAGAAGAGTTTAGACACTAGGAGAAGATAAGGAACACACCATTATCAAGAAATCACATTAGGATTCTCTTTTTAACCTGTTCCTTAAAACACTAGTGCTTAGGAAATCTATTGGAGGCAGAAGCAGTCAAGGGTAGCTTAGGGTTAGGGTTAGGGTTAGGGTGAGGGTTAGGGTACGGCTTAGGGTACGGGTTCGGGGAGGGGTTCGGGTAGGGCGTAGGGTATGGGTTAGGTTTAGGGTTAGCGCTAGTGTTAGGGTTAGGGCTCGGTTTAGGGTACGGGTTAGGATTAGGGTATGCGTTAGGGTTAGGGTAGGGGTTAGGGTTAGGGTACGCGTTAGGGTGAGGGTAGTTATTAAACCTATCCCGCTCTCTAGATACCCCTTAGCACGTAAAGGAATATTATTTGGGGGTCCAGCCATGGAGAAGAGTTTAGACACTAGGAGAAGATAAAGAACACACCCATTATCAAGAAATCACATTAGGATTCTCTTTTTAACCTGTTCCTTAAAACACTAGTGCTTAGGAAATCTATTGGAGGCAGAAGCAGTCAAGGGTAGCTTAGGGTTAGGGTTAGGGTGAGGGTTAGGGTACGGCTTAGGGTACGGGTTCGGGGAGGGGTTCGGGTAGGGCGTAGGGTATGGTTTAGGGTTAGGGTTAGGGTTAGTGTTAGGGTTAGGGCTCGGTTTAGGGTACGGGTTAGGATTAGGGTATGCGTTAGTGTTAGGGGAGGGGTTAGGGTTAGGGTACGCGATAGGGTGAGGTTAGTTATTAAACCTATCCCACTCTCTAGATACCCCTTAGCACGTAAAGGAATATTATTTGGGGGTCCAGCCATGGAGAAGAGTTTAGACACTAGGAGAAGATAAGGAGCACACCCATTATCAAGAAATCACATTAGGATTCTCTTTTTAACCTGTTCCTTAAAACACTAGTGCTTAGGAAATCTATTGGAGGCAGAAGCAGTCAAGGGGAGCTTAGTGTTAGGGTTAGGGTTAGGGTGAGGGTTAGGGTACGGCTTAGGGTACGGGTTCGGGGAGGGGTTCGGGTAGGGCGTAGGGTATGGGTTAGGGTTAGTGTTAGGGTTAGTGTTAGGGTTAGGGCTCGGTTTAGGTTACGGGTTAGGATTAGGGTACGCATTAGGGTTAGGGTAGGTGTTAGGGTTAGGGTACGCGTTAGGGTGAGGGTAGTTATTAAACCTATCACACTCTCTAGATACCCCTTAGCACGTAAAGGAATATTATTTGGGGGTCCAGCCATGGAGAAGAGTTTAGACACTAGGAGAAGATAAGGAGCACACCCATTATCAAGAAATCACATTAGGATTCTCTTTTTAACCTGTTCCTTAAAACACTAGTGCTTAGGAAATCTATTGGAGGCAGAAGCAGTCAAGGGGAGCTTAGTGTTAGGGTTAGGGTTAGGGTGAGGGTTAGGGTACGGCTTAGGGTACGGGTTCGGGGAGGGGTTCGGGTAGGGCGTAGGGTATGGGTTAGGGTTAGGGTTAGGGTTAGTGTTAGGGTTAGGACTCGGTTTAGGTTACGGGTTAGGATTAGGGTACGCATTAGGGTTAGGGTAGGTGTTAGGGTTAGGGTACGCGTTAGGGTGAGGGTAGTTATTAAACCTATCACACTCTCTAGATACCCCTTAGCACGTAAAGGAATATTATTTGGGGGTCCAGCCATGGAGAAGAGTTTAGACACTAGGAGAAGATAAGGAACACACCCATTATCAAAAAATCACATTAGGATTCTCTTTTTAACCTGTTCCTTAAAACACTAGTGCTTAGGAAATCTATTGGAGGCAGAAGCAGTCAAGGGTAGCTTAGGGTTAGGGTTAGGGTTAGGGTGAGGTTTAGGGTACGGCTTAGGGTACGGGTTCGGGGAGGAGTTCGGGTAGGGCGTAGAGTATGGGTTAGGGTTAGGGTTAGGGTTAGTGTTAGGGTTAGGGCTCGGTTTAGGGTACGGGTTAGGATTAGGGTACGCGTTAGTGTTAGGGTAGGGGTTAGGGTTAGGGTACGCGATAGGGTGAGGTTAGTTATTAAACCTATCCCACTCTCTAGATACCCCTTAGCACGTAAAGGAATATTATTTGGGGGTCCAGCCATGAAGAAGAATTTAGACACGAGGAGAAGATAAGGAACACACCCATTATCAAGAAATCACATTAGGATCCTCTTTTTAACCTGTTCCTTAAAACACTAGTGCTAAGGAAATCTATTGGAGGCAGAAGCCGTCAAGGGTAGCTTAGGTTTAGGGTTAGGGTTAGGGTGAGGGTTAGGGTATGGCTTAGGGTACGGGTTCAGGGAGGGGTTCGGGTAGGGCGTAGGGTATGGGTTAGGGTTAGGGTTAGGGTTAGTGTTAGGGTTAGGGCTCGGTTTAGGGTACGGGTTAGGATTAGGGTACGCGTTAGGGTTAGGGTAGGTGTTAGGGTTAGGGTACGCGTTAGGGTGAAGGTAGTTTTTAAACCTATCCCACTCTCTAGATACCCCTTAGCACGTAAAGGAATATTATTTGGGGGTCCAGCCATGGAGAAGTGTTTAGACACTAGGAGAAGATAAGGAACACACCCATTATCACGAAATCACATTAGGATCCTCTTTTTAACCTGTTCCTTAAAACACTAGTGCTTAGGAAATCTATTGGAGGCAGAAGCAGTCAAGGGTAGCTTAGGGTTAGGGTGAGGGTTAGGGTATGGCTTAGGGTACGGGTTTCGGGGAGGGGTTCGGGTAGGGCGTAGGGTATGGGTTATGGTTAGGGTTAGTGTTAGGGTTCGGGCTCGGTTTAGGGTACGGGTTAGGATTAGGGTACGCGTTAGTGTTAGGGTAGGGGTTAGGGTTAGGTTACGCTTTAGGGTGAGGTTAGTTATTAAACCTATCCCACTCTCTAGATACCCCTTAGCACGTAAAGGAATATTATTTGGGGGTCCAGCCATGGAGAAGAGTTTAGACACTAGGAGAAGATAAGGAGCACACCCATTATCAAGAAATCACATTAGGATTCTCTTTTTAACCTGTTCCTTAAAACACTAGTGCTTAGGAAATCTATTGGAGGCAGAAGCAATCAAGTGTAGCTTAGGGTTAGGGTTAGAGTTAGGGTGAGGGTTAGGGTACGGCTTAGGGTACGGGTTCGGGGAGGGGTTTACGTAGGGCGTAGGGTATTGGTTAGGGTTAGGGTTAGGGTTAGTGTTAGTGTTAGGGCTCGGTTTAGGGTACGGGTTAGGATTAGGGTACGCGTTAGGGTTAGAGTAGCGGTTAGGGTTAGGGTACGCTTTAGGGTGAGAGTAGTTATTAAACCTATCCCACTCTCTAGATACCCCTTAGCACGTAAAGGAATATTGTTTGGGGGTCCAGCCATGGAGAAGAGCTTAGACACTAGGAGAAGATAAGGAACACACCCATTATCAAGAAATCACATTAGGATTCTCTTTTTAACCTGTTCCTTAAAACACTAGTGCTTAGGAAATCTATTGGAGTCAGAAGCAGTCAAGGGTAGCTTAGGGTTAGGGTTAGGTTTAGGGTGAGGGTTAGGGTACGGCTTAGGGTACGTGTTCGGGGAGGGGTTCGGGTAGGGCGTAGGGTATGGATTAGGGTTAGGGTTAGCGCTAGTGTTAGGGTTAGGGCTCGGTTTAGGGTACGGGTTAGGATTAGGGTACGCGTTAGGGTTAGGATAGGGGTTAGGGTTAGGGTACGCGTTAGGGTGAGGGTAGTTATTAAACCTATCCCACTCTCTAGATACCCCTTAGCACGTAAAGGAATATTATTTGGGGGTCCAGCCATGGAGAAGAGTTTAGACACTAGGAGAAGATAAAGAACACACCCATTATCAAGAAATCACATTAGGATTCTCTTTTTAACCTGTTCCTTAAAACACTAGTGCTTAGGAAATCTATTGGAGGCAGAAGCAGTCAAGGGTAGCTTAGGGTTAGGGTTAGGGTGAGGGTTAGGGTACGGCTTAGGGTACGGGTTCGGGGAGGGGTTCGGGTAAGGCGTAGGGTATGGTTTAGGGTTAGGGTTAGGGTTAGTGTTAGGGTTAGGGCTCGGTTTAGGGTACGGGTTAGGATTAGGGTATGCGTTAGTGTTAGGGGAGGGGTTAGGGTTAGGGTACGCGATAGGGTGAGGTTAGTTATTAAACCTATCCCACTCTCTAGATACCCCTTAGCACGTAAAGGAATATTATTTGGGGGTCCAGCCATGGAGAAGAGTTTAGACACTAGGAGAAGATAAGGAGCACACCCATTATCAAGAAATCACATTAGGATTCTCTTTTTAACCTGTTCCTTAAAACACTAGTGCTTAGGAAATCTATTGGAGGCAGAAGCAGTCAAGGGGAGCTTAGTGTTAGGGTTAGGGTTAGGGTGAGGGTTAGGGTACGGCTTAGGGTACGGGTTCGGGGAGGGGTTCGGGTAGGGCGTAGGGTATGGGTTAGGGTTAGTGTTAGGGTTAGTGTTAGGGTTAGGGCTCGGTTTAGGTTACGGGTTAGGATTAGGGTACGCATTAGGGTTAGGGTAGGTGTTAGGGTTAGGGTACGCGTTAGGGTGAGGGTAGTTATTAAACCTATCACACTCTCTAGATACCCCTTAGCACGTAAAGGAATATTATTTGGGGGTCCAGCCATGGAGAAGAGTTTAGACACTAGGAGAAGATAAGGAGCACACCCATTATCAAGAAATCACATTAGGATTCTCTTTTTAACCTGTTCCTTAAAACACTAGTGCTTAGGAAATCTATTGGAGGCAGAAGCAGTCAAGGGGAGCTTAGTGTTAGGGTTAGGGTTAGGGTGAGGGTTAGGGTACGGCTTAGGGTACGGGTTCGGGGAGGGGTTCGGGTAGGGCGTAGGGTATGGGTTAGGGTTAGGGTTAGGGTTAGTGTTAGGGTTAGGGCTCGGTTTAGGTTACGGGTTAGGATTAGGATACGCATTAGGGTTAGGGTAGGTGTTAGGGTTAGGGTACGCGTTAGGGTGAGGGTAGTTATTAAACCTATCACACTCTCTAGATACCCCTTAGCACGTAAAGGAATATTATTTGGGGGTCCAGCCATGGAGAAGAGTTTAGACACTAGGAGAAGATAAGGAACACACCCATTATCAAGAAATCACATTAGGATTCTCTTTTTAACCTGTTCCTTAAAACACTAGTGCTTAGGAAATCTATTGGAGGCAGAAGCAGTCAAGGGTAGCTTAGGGTTAGGGTTAGGGTTAGGGTGAGGTTTAGGGTACGGCTTAGGGTACGGGTTCGGGGAGGAGTTCGGGTAGGGCGTAGAGTATGGGTTAGGGTTAGGGTTAGGGTTAGTGTTAGGGTTAGGGCTCGGTTTAGGGTACGGGTTAGGATTAGGGTACGCGTTAGTGTTAGGGTAGGGGTTAGGGTTAGGGTACGCGATAGGGTGAGGTTAGTTATTAAACCTATCCCACTCTCTAGATACCCCTTAGCACGTAAAGGAATATTATTTGGGGGTCCAGCCATGAAGAAGAATTTAGACACGAGGAGAAGATAAGGAACACACCCATTATCAAGAAATCACATTAGGATCCTCTTTTTAACCTGTTCCTTAAAACACTAGTGCTAAGGAAATCTATTGGAGGCAGAAGCCGTCAAGGGTAGCTTAGGTTTAGGGTTAGGGTTAGGGTGAGGGTTAGGGTATGGCTTAGGGTACGGGTTCAGGGAGGGGTTCGGGTAGGGCGTAGGGTATGGGTTAGGGTTAGGGTTAGGGTTAGTGTTAGGGTTAGGGCTCGGTTTAGGGTACGGGTTAGGATTAGGGTACGCGTTAGGGTTAGGGTAGGTGTTAGGGTTAGGGTACGCGTTAGGGTGAAGGTAGTTTTTAAACCTATCCCACTCTCTAGATACCCCTTAGCACGTAAAGGAATATTATTTGGGGGTCCAGCCATGGAGAAGTGTTTAGACACTAGGAGAAGATAAGGAACACACCCATTATCACGAAATCACATTAGGATCCTCTTTTTATCCTGTTCCTTAAAACACTAGTGCTTAGGAAATCTATTGGAGGCAGAAGCAGTCAAGGGTAGCTTAGGGTTAGAGTGAGGGTTAGGGTATGGCTTAGGGTACGGGTTTCGGGGAGGGGTTCGGGTAGGGCGTAGGGTATGGGTTATGGTTAGGGTTAGTGTTAGGGTTCGGGCTCGGTTTAGGGTACGGGTTAGGATTAGGGTACGCGTTAGTGTTAGGGTAGGGGTTAGGGTTAGGTTACGCTTTAGGGTGAGGTTAGTTATTAAACCTATCCCACTCTCTAGATACCCCTTAGCACGTAAAGGAATATTATTTGGGGGTCCAGCCATGGAGAAGAGTTTAGACACTAGGAGAAGATAAGGAGCACACCCATTATCAAGAAATCACATTAGGATTCTCTTTTTAACCTGTTCCTTAAAACACTAGTGCTTAGGAAATCTATTGGAGGCAGAAGCAATCAAGTGTAGTTTAGGGTTAGGGTTAGAGTTAGGGTGAGGGTTAGGGTACGGCTTAGGGTACGGGTTCGGGGAGGGGTTTACGTAGGGCGTAGGGTATTGGTTAGGGTTAGGGTTAGTGTTAGTGTTAGTGTTAGGGCTCGGTTTAGGGTACGGGTTAGGATTAGGGTACGCGTTGGGGTTAGAGTAGCGGTTAGGGTTAGGGTACGCTTTAGGGTGAGAGTAGTTATTAAACCTATCCCACTCTCTAGATGCCCCTTAGCACGTAAAGGAATATTGTTTGGGGGTCCAGCCATGGAGAAGAGCTTAGACACTAGGAGAAGATAAGGAACACACCCATTATCAAGAAATCACATTAGGATTCTCTTTTTAACCTGTTCCTTAAAACACTAGTGCTTAGGAAATCTATTGGAGTCAGAAGCAGTCAAGGGTAGCTTAGGGTTAGGGTTAGGTTTAGGGTGAGGGTTAGGGTACGGGTTCGGGGAGGGGTTCGGGTATGGCGTAGGGTATGGGTTAGGGTTAGGGTTAGTGTTAGGGTTAGGGCTCGGTTTAGGGTACGGGTTAGGATTAGGGTACGCGTTAGGGTTAGGGTAGGTGTTAGGGTTAGGGTACGCGTTAGGGTGAGGGTAGTTATTAAACCTATCCCACTCTCTAGATACCCCCTAGCACGTAAAGGAATATTATTTGGGGGTCCAGCCATGGAGAAGAGTTTAGACACTAGGAGAAGATAAGGAACACACCCATTATCAAGAAATCACATTAGGATCCTCTTCTTAACCTGTTCCTTAAAACACTAGTGCTTAGGAAATCTATTGGAGGCAGAAGCCGTCAAGGGTAGCTTAGGTTTAGGGTTAGGGTTAGGGTGAGGGTTAGGGTACGGCTTAGGGTACGGGTTCAGGGAGGGGTTCGGGTAGGGCGTAGGGTATGTGTTAGGGTTAGGGTTAGGGTTAGTGTTAGGGTTAGGGCTCGGTTTAGGGTACGGGTTAGGATTAGGGTACGCGTTAGTGTTAGGGTAGGTGTTAGGGTTAGGTTACGCTTTAGGGTGAGGTTAGTTATTAAACCTATCCCACTCTCTAGATACCCGTTAGCACGTAAAGGAATATTATTTGGGGGTCCAGCCATGGAGAAGAGTTTAGACACTAGGAGAAGATAAGGAGCACACCCATTATCAAGAAATCACATTAGGATTCTCTTTTTAACCTGTACCTTAAAACACTAGTGCTTAGGAAATCTATTGGTGGCAGAAGCAGTCAAGGGTAGCTTAGGGTTAGGGTTAGGGTTAGGGTGAGGGTTACGGTACGGCTTAGGGTACGGATTCCGGGAGGGGTTCGGGTAGGGCGTAGGGTATGGGTTAGGGTTAGGGTTAGGGCTAGTGTTAGGGTTCGGGCTCGGTTTAGGGTACGGGTTAGGATTAGGGTACGCATTAGTGTTAGGGTAGTGGTTAGGGTTATGGTACACACTAGGGTGAGGGTAGTTATTAAACCTATCCCACTCTCTAGATACCCCCTAGCACGTAAAGGAATATTATTTGGGGGTCCAGCCATGGAGAAGTGTTTAGACACTAGGAGAAGATAAGGAACACACCCATTATCACGAAATCACATTAGGATCTTCTTTTTAACCTGTTCCTTAAAACACTAGTGCTTAGGAAATCTATTGGAGGCAGAAGCAGTCAAGGGTAGCTTAGGGTTAGGGTTAGGGTTAGGGTGAGGGTTAGGTTATGGCTTAGGGTACGGGTTTCGGGGAGGGGTTCGGGTAGGGCGTAGGGTATGGGTTAGGGTTAGGGTTAGTGTTAGGGTTCGGGCTCGGTTTAGGGTACGGGTTAGGATTAGGGTACGCGTTAGTGTTAGGGTAGGGGTTAGGGTAAGGTTACGCTTTAGGGTGAGGTTAGTTATTAAACCTATCCCACTCTCTAGATACCCCTTAGCACGTAAAGAAATATTATTTGGGGGTCCAGCCATGGAGAAGAGTTTAGACACGAGGAGAAGATAAGGAACACACCCATTA
Source organism: Balaenoptera acutorostrata (assembly GCF_949987535.1). Taxonomy (NCBI): domain Eukaryota; kingdom Metazoa; phylum Chordata; class Mammalia; order Artiodactyla; family Balaenopteridae; genus Balaenoptera; species Balaenoptera acutorostrata. The sequence goes on from NW_026646077.1 coordinate 821,920, forward strand.
TCAAGAAATCACATTAGGATCTTCTTTTTAACCTGTTCCTTAAAACACTAGTGCTTAGGAAATCTATTGGAGGCAGAAGCCGTCAAGGGTAGCTTAGGTTTAGGGTTAGGGTAAGGGTGAGGGTTAGGGTACAGCTTAGGGTACGGGTTCAGGGAGGGGTTCGGGTAGGGCGTAGGGTATGTGTTAGGGTTAGGGTTAGGGTTAGTGTTAGGGTTAGGGCTCGGTTTAGGGTACGGCTTAGGAGTAGGGTACGCGTTAGGGTTAGGGTAGGTGTTAGGGTTAGGGTACGCGTTAGGGTGAGGGTAGTTATTAAACCTATCCCACTCTCTAGATACCCCCTAGCACGTAAAGGAATATTATTTGGGGGTCCAGCCATGGAGAAGTGTTTAGACACTAGGAGAAGATAAGGAACACACCCATTATCACGAAATCACATTAGGATCCTCTTTTTAACCTGTTCCTTAAAACACTAGTGCTTAGGAAATCTATTGGAGGCAGAAGCAGTCAAGGGTAGCTTAGGGTTAGTGTTAGGGTTAGGGTGAGGGTTAGGGTATGGCTTAGGTTACGGGTTTCGGGGAGGGGTTCGGGTAGGGCGTAGGGTACGGGTTAGGGTTAGGGTTAGTGTTAGGGTTCGGGCTCGGTTTAGGGTACGGGTTAGGATTAGGGTACGCGTTAGTGTTAGGGTAGGGGTTAGGGTTAGGTTACGCTTTAGGGTGAGGTTAGTTATTAAACCTATCCCACTCTCTAGATACCCCATAGCACGTAAAGGAATATTATTTGGGGGTCCAGCCATGGAGAAGTGTTTAGACATTAGGAGAAGATAAGGAGCACACCCATTATCAAGAAATCACATTAGGATTCTCTTTTTAACCTGTACCTTAAAACACTAGTGCTTAGGAAATCTATTGGTGGCAGAAGCAGTCAAGGGTAGCTTAGGGTTAGGGTTAGGGTTAGGGTGAGGGTTAGGGTACGGCTTAGGGTACGGGTTCAGGGAGGGGTTCGGGTAGGGCGTAGGGTATGTGTTAGGGTTAGGGTTAGGGTTAGTGTTAGGGTTAGGGCTCGGTTTAGGTTACGGGTTAGGATTAGGGTACGCGTTAGTGTTAGGGTAGGTGTTAGGGTTAGGTTACGCTTTAGGGTGAGGTTAGTTATTAAACCTATCCCACTCTCTAGATACCCGTTAGCACGTAAAGGAATATTATTTGGGGGTCCAGCCATGGAGAAGAGTTTAGACACTAGGAGAAGATAAGGAGCACACCCATTATCAAGAAATCACATTAGGATTCTCTTTTTAACCTGTACCTTAAAACACTAGTGCTTAGGAAATCTATTGGTGGCAGAAGCAGTCAAGGGTAGCTTAGGGTTAGGGTTAGGGTTAGGGTGAGGGTTACGGTACGGCTTAGGGTACGGATTCCGGGAGGGGTTCGGGTAGGGCGTAGGGTATGGGTTAGGGTTAGGGTTAGGGCTAGTGTTAGGGTTCGGGCTCGGTTTAGGGTACGGGTTAGGATTAGGGTACGCATTAGTGTTAGGGTAGTGGTTAGGGTTATGGTACACACTAGGGTGAGGGTAGTTATTAAACCTATCCCACTCTCTAGATACCCCCTAGCACGTAAAGGAATATTATTTGGGGGTCCAGCCATGGAGAAGTGTTTAGACACTAGGAGAAGATAAGGAACACACCCATTATCACGAAATCACATTAGGATCTTCTTTTTAACCTGTTCCTTAAAACACTAGTGCTTAGGAAATCTATTGGAGGCAGAAGCAGTCAAGGGTAGCTTAGGGTTAGGGTTAGGGTGAGGGTGAGGGTTAGGTTATGGCTTAGGGTACGGGTTTCGGGGAGGGGTTCGGGTAGGGCGTAGGGTATGGGTTAGGGTTAGGGTTAGTGTTAGGGTTCGGGCTCGGTTTAGGGTACGGGTTAGGATTAGGGTACGCGTTAGTGTTAGGGTAGGGGTTAGGGTAAGGTTACGCTTTAGGGTGAGGTTAGTTATTAAACCTATCCCACTCTCTAGATACCCCTTAGCACGTAAAGAAATATTATTTGGGGGTCCAGCCATGGAGAAGAGTTTAGACACGAGGAGAAGATAAGGAACACACCCATTATCAAGAAATCACATTAGGATCTTCTTTTTAACCTGTTCCTTAAAACACTAGTGCTTAGGAAATCTATTGGAGGCAGAAGCCGTCAAGGGTAGCTTAGGTTTAGGGTTAGGGTAAGGGTGAGGGTTAGGGTACAGCTTAGGGTACGGGTTCAGGGAGGGGTTCGGGTAGGGCGTAGGGTATGTGTTAGGGTTAGGGTTAGGGTTAGTGTTAGGGTTAGGGCTCGGTTTAGGGTACGGCTTAGGAGTAGGGTACGCGTTAGGGTTAGGGTAGGTGTTAGGGTTAGGGTACGCGTTAGGGTGAGGGTAGTTATTAAACCTATCCCACTCTCTAGATACCCCCTAGCACGTAAAGGAATATTATTTGGGGGTCCAGCCATGGAGAAGTGTTTAGACACTAGGAGAAGATAAGGAACACACCCATTATCACGAAATCACATTAGGATCCTCTTTTTAACCTGTTCCTTAAAACACTAGTGCTTAGGAAATGTATTGGAGGCAGAAGCAGTCAAGGGTAGCTTAGGGTTAGTGTTAGGGTTAGGGTGAGGGTTAGGGTATGGCTTAGGTTACGGGTTTCGGGGAGGGGTTCGGGTAGGGCGTAGGGTATGGGTTAGGGTTAGGGTTAGTGTTAGGGTTCGGGCTCGGTTTAGGGTACGGGTTAGGATTAGGGTACGCGTTAGTGTTAGGGTAGGGGTTAGGGTTAGGTTACGCTTTAGGGTGAGGTTAGTTATTAAACCTATCCCACTCTCTAGATACCCCATAGCACGTAAAGGAATATTATTTGGGGGTCCAGCCATGGAGAAGTGTTTAGACATTAGGAGAAGATAAGGAGCACACCCATTATCAAGAAATCACATTAGGATTCTCTTTTTAACCTGTACCTTAAAACACTAGTGCTTAGGAAATCTATTGGTGGCAGAAGCAGTCAAGGGTAGCTTAGGGTTAGGGTTAGGGTTAGGGTGAGGGTTAGGGTACGGCTTAGGGTACGGGTTCGGGGAGGGGTTCGGGTAGGGCGTAGGGTATGGGTTAGGGTTAGGGTTAGGGCTAGTGTTAGGGTTAGGCCTCGGTTTAGGGTACGCGTTAGGGTTAGGGTAGGTGTTAGGGTTAGGGTACGCGTTAGGGTGAGGGTAGTTATTAAACCTATCCCACTCTCTAGATACCCCTTGGCACGTAAAGGAATATTATTTGGGGGTCCAGCCATGGAGAAGAGTTTAGACACTAGGAGAAGATAAGGAACACACCCATTATCAAGAAATCACATTAGGATTCTCTTTTTAACCTGTTCCTTAAAACACTAGTGCTTAGGAAATCTATTGGAGGCAGAAGCAGTCAAGGGTAGCTTAGTGTTAGGGTTAGGGTTAGGGTGAGGGTTAGGGTACGGCTTAGGGTACGGGTTCGGGGAGGAGTTCGGGTAGGGCGTAGGGTATGGGTTAGGGTTAGGTTTAGGGTTAGTGTTAGGGTTAGGGCTCGGTTTAGGGTACGGGTTAGTATTAGGGTACGCGTTAGTGTTAGGGTAGGGTTTAGGGTTAGGTTACGCGATAGGGTGAAGTTAGTTATTAAACCTATCCCACTCTCTAGATACCCCTTAGCACGTAAAGGAATATTATTTGGGGGTCCAGCCATGGAGAAGAGTTTAGACACGAGGAGAAGATAAGGAACACACCCATTATCAAGAAATCACATTAGGATCTTCTTTTTAACCTGTTCCTTAAAACACTAGTGCTTAGGAAATCTATTGGAGGCAGAAGCCGTCAAGGGTAGCTTAGGTTTAGGGTTAGGGTAAGGGTGAGGGTTAGGGTACAGCTTAGGGTACGGGTTCAGGGAGGGGTTCGGGTAGGGCGTAGGGTATGTGTTAGGGTTAGGGTTAGGGTTAGTGTTAGGGTTAGGGCTCGGTTTAGGGTACGGGTTAGGAGTAGGGTACGCGTTAGGGTTAGGGTAGGTGTTAGGGTTAGGGTACGCGTTAGGGTGAGGGTAGTTATTAAACCTATCCCACTCTCTAGATACCCCCTAGCACGTAAAGGAATATTATTTGGGGGTCCAGCCATGGAGAAGTGTTTAGACACTAGGAGAAGATAAGGAACACACCCATTATCACGAAATCACATTAGGATCCTCTTTTTAACCTGTTCCTTAAAACACTAGTGCTTAGGAAATGTATTGGAGGCAGAAGCAGTCAAGGGTAGCTTAGGGTTAGTGTTAGGGTTAGGGTGAGGGTTAGGGTATGGCTTAGGTTACGGGTTTCGGGGAGGGGTTCGGGTAGGGCGTAGGGTATGGGTTAGGGTTAGGGTTAGTGTTAGGGTTCGGGCTCGGTTTAGGGTACGGGTTAGGATTAGGGTACGCGTTAGTGTTAGGGTAGGGGTTAGGGTTAGGTTACGCTTTAGGGTGAGGTTAGTTATTAAACCTATCCCACTCTCTAGATACCCCATAGCACGTAAAGGAATATTATTTGGGGGTCCAGCCATGGAGAAGTGTTTAGACATTAGGAGAAGATAAGGAGCACACCCATTATCAAGAAATCACATTAGGATTCTCTTTTTAACCTGTACCTTAAAACACTAGTGCTTAGGAAATCTATTGGTGGCAGAAGCAGTCAAGGGTAGCTTAGGGTTAGGGTTAGGGTTAGGGTGAGGGTTAGGGTACGGCTTAGGGTACGGGTTCGGGGAGGGGTTCGGGTAGGGCGTAGGGTATGGGTTAGGGTTAGGTTTAGGGTTAGTGTTAGGGTTAGGGCTCGGTTTAGGGTACGGGTTAGTATTAGGGTACGCGTTAGTGTTAGGGTAGGGTTTAGGGTTAGGTTACGCGATAGGGTGAAGTTAGTTATTAAACCTATCCCACTCTCTAGATACCCCTTAGCACGTAAAGGAATATTATTTGGGGGTCCAGCCATGGAGAAGAGATTAGACACGAGGAGAAGATAAGGAACACACCCATTATCAAGAAATCACATTAGGATTCTCTTTTTAAACTTTTCCTTAAAACACTAGTGCTTAGGAAATCTATTGGAGGCAGAAGCAGTCAAGGGTAGCTTAGGGTTAGGGTTAGGGTGAGGGTGAGGGTTAGGGTCCGGCTTAGGGTACGGGTTCGGGGAGGGGTTCGGGTAGGGCGTAGGGTATGGTTTAGGGTTAGGGTTAGGGTTAGTGTTAGGGTTAGGGCTCGGTTTAGGGTACGGGTTAGGATTAGGGTACACGTTAGTGTTAGGGTAGGGGTTCGGGTTAGGGTACGCGATAGGGTGAGGGTAGTTATTAAACCTATCACACTCTCTAGATAACCCTTAGCACGTAAAGGAATATTATTTGGGGGTCCAGCCATGGAGAAGAGTTTAGACACTAGGAGAAGATAAGGAACACACCCATTATCACGAAATCACATTAGGATTCTCTTTTTAACCTGTTCCTTAAAACACTAGTGCTTAGGAAATCTATTGGAGGCAGAAGCAGTCAAGGGTAGCTTAGGGTTAGGGTTAGGGTTAAGGTGAGGGTTAGGGTACGGCTTAGGGTACGGGTTCGGGGAGGGGTTCGGGTAGGGCGTAGGGTATGGGTTAGGGTTAGGGTTAGGGTTAGTGTTAGGGTTAGGGCTCGGTTTAGGGTACGGGTTAGGATTAGGGTACGCGTTAGGCTTAGGGTAGGGGTTAGGGTTAGGGTACGCGATAGGGGGAGGTTAGTTATTAAACCTATCCCACTCTCTAGATACCCCTTAGCACGTAAAGGAATATTATTTGGGGGTCCCGCCATGGAGAAGAGTTTAGACACTAGGAGAAGATAAGGAACACACCATTATCAAGAAATCACATTAGGATTCTCTTTTTAACCTGTTCCTTAAAACACTAGTGCTTAGGAAATCTATTGGAGGCAGAAGCAGTCAAGGGTAGCTTAGGGTTAGGGTTAGGGTTAGGGTGAGGGTTAGGGTACGGCTTAGGGTACGGGTTCGGGGAGGGGTTCGGGTAGGGCGTAGGGTATGGGTTAGGTTTAGGGTTAGCGCTAGTGTTAGGGTTAGGGCTCGGTTTAGGGTACGGGTTAGGATTAGGGTATGCGTTAGGGTTAGGGTAGGGGTTAGGGTTAGGGTACGCGTTAGGGTGAGGGTAGTTATTAAACCTATCCCGCTCTCTAGATAACCCTTAGCACGTAAAGGAATATTATTTGGGGGTCCAGCCATGGAGAAGAGTTTAGACACTAGGAGAAGATAAAGAACACACCCATTATCAAGAAATCACATTAGGATTCTCTTTTTAACCTGTTCCTTAAAACACTAGTGCTTAGGAAATCTATTGGAGGCAGAAGCAGTCAAGTGTAGCTTAGGGTTAGGGTTAGGGTGAGGGTTAGGGTACGGCTTAGGGTACGGGTTCGGGGAGGGGTTCGGGTAGGGCGTAGGGTATGGTTTAGGGTTAGGGTTAGGGTTAGTGTTAGGGTTAGGGCTCGGTTTAGGGTACGGGTTAGGATTAGGGTATGCGTTAGTGTTAGGGGAGGGGTTAGGGTTAGGGTACGCGATAGGGTGAGGTTAGTTATTAAACCTATCCCACTCTCTAGATACCCCTTAGCACGTAAAGGAATATTATTTGGGGGTCCAGCCATGGAGAAGAGTTTAGACACGAGGAGAAGATAAGGAACACACCCATTATCAAGAAATCACATTAGGATCCTCTTTTTAACCTGTTCCTTAAAACACTAGTGCTAAGGAAATCTATTGGAGGCAGAAGCCGTCAAGGGTAGCTTAGGTTTAGGGTTAGGGTTAGGGTGAGGGTTAGGGTATGGCTTAGGGTACGGGTTCAGGGAGGGGTTCGGGTAGGGCGTAGGGTATGGGTTAGGGTTAGGGGTAGGGTTAGTGTTAGGGTTAGGGCTCGGTTTAGGGTACGGGTTAGGATTAGGGTACGCGTTAGGGTTAGGGTAGGTGTTAGGGTTAGGGTACGCGTTAGGGTGAAGGTAGTTTTTAAACCTATCCCACTCTCTAGATACCCCTTAGCACGTAAAGGAATATTATTTGGGGGTCCAGCCATGGAGAAGTGTTTAGACACTAGGAGAAGATAAGGAACACACCCATTATCACGAAATCACATTAGGATCCTCTTTTTAACCTGTTCCTTAAAACACTAGTGCTTAGGAAATCTATTGGAGGCAGAAGCAGTCAAGGGTAGCTTAGGGTTAGGGTGAGGGTTAGGGTATGGCTTAGGGTACGGGTTTCGGGGAGGGGTTCGGGTAGGGCGTAGGGTATGGGTTATGGTTAGGGTTAGTGTTAGGGTTCGGGCTCGGTTTAGGGTACGGGTTAGGATTAGGGTACGCGTTAGTGTTAGGGTAGGGGTTAGGGTTAGGTTACGCTTTAGGGTGAGGTTAGTTATTAAACCTATCCCACTCTCTAGATACCCCTTAGCACGTAAAGGAATATTATTTGGGGGTCCAGCCATGGAGAAGAGTTTAGACACTAGGAGAAGATAAGGAGCACACCCATTATCAAGAAATCACATTAGGATTCTCTTTTTAACCTGTTCCTTAAAACACTAGTGCTTAGGAAATCTATTGGAGGCAGAAGCAATCAAGTGTAGCTTAGGGTTAGGGTTAGAGTTAGGGTGAGGGTTAGGGTACGGCTTAGGGTACGGGTTCGGGGAGGGGTTTACGTAGGGCGTAGGGTATTGGTTAGGGTTAGGGTTAGGGTTAGTGTTAGTGTTAGGGCTCGGTTTAGGGTACGGGTTAGGATTAGGGTACGCGTTAGGGTTAGAGTAGCGGTTAGGGTTAGGGTACGCTTTAGGGTGAGAGTAGTTATTAAACCTATCCCACTCTCTAGATACCCCTTAGCACGTAAAGGAATATTGTTTGGGGGTCCAGCCATGGAGAAGAGCTTAGACACTAGGAGAAGATAAGGAACACACCCATTATCAAGAAATCACATTAGGATTCTCTTTTTAACCTGTTCCTTAAAACACTAGTGCTTAGGAAATCTATTGGAGTCAGAAGCAGTCAAGGGTAGCTTAGGGTTAGGGTTAGGTTTAGGGTGAGGGTTAGGGTACGGCTTAGGGTACGTGTTCGGGGAGGGGTTCGGGTAGGGCGTAGGGTATGGATTAGGGTTAGGGTTAGCGCTAGTGTTAGGGTTAGGGCTCGGTTTAGGGTACGGGTTAGGATTAGGGTACGCGTTAGGGTTAGGATAGGGGTTAGGGTTAGGGTACGCGTTAGGGTGAGGGTAGTTATTAAACCTATCCCACTCTCTAGATACCCCTTAGCACGTAAAGGAATATTATTTGGGGGTCCAGCCATGGAGAAGAGTTTAGACACTAGGAGAAGATAAGGAACACACCCATTATCACGAAATCACATTAGGATTCTCTTTTTAACCTGTTCCTTAAAACACTAGTGCTTAGGAAATCTATTGGAGGCAGAAGCAGTCAAGGGTAGCTTAGGGTTAGGGTTAGGGTTAGGGTGAGGGTTAGGGTACGGCTTAGGGTACGGGTTCGGGGAGGGGTTCGGGTAGGGCGTAGGGTATGGGTTAGGGTTAGGGTTAGGGTTAGTGTTAGGGTTAGGGCTCGGTTTAGGGTACGGGTTAGGATTAGGGTACGCATTAGTGTTAGGGTAGGGGTTAGGGTTAGGGTACGCGATAGGGTGAGGTTAGTTATTAAACCTATCCCACCCTCTAGATACCCCTTAGCACGTAAAGGAATATTATTTGGGGGTCCAGCCATGGAGAAGAGTTTAGACACTAGGAGAAGATAAGGAACACACCCATTATCAAGAAATCACATTAGGATTCTCTTTTTAACCTGTTCCTTAAAACACTAGTGCTTAGGAAATCTATTGGAGGCAGAAGCAGTCAAGGGTAGCTTAGGGTTAGGGTTAGGGTTAGGGTACGGCTTAGGGTACGGGTTCGGGGAGGGGTTCGGGTATGGCGTAGGGTATGGGTTAGGGTTAGGGTTAGTGTTAGGGTTAGGGCTCGGTTTAGGGTACGGGTTAGGATTAGGGTACGCATTAGGGTTAGGGTAGGTGTTAGGGTTAGGGTACGCGTTAGGGTGAGGGTAGTTATTAAACCTATCCCACTCTCTAGATACCCCCTAGCACGTAAAGGAATATTATTTGGGGGTCCAGCCATGGAGAAGAGTTTAGACACTAGGAGAAGATAAGGAACACACCCATTATCAAGAAATCACATTAGGATCCTCTTCTCAACCTGTTCCTTAAAACACTAGTGCTTAGGAAATCTATTGGAGGCAGAAGCCGTCAAGGGTAGCTTAGGTTTAGGGTTAGGGTTAGGGTGAGGGTTAGGGTACGGCTTAGGGTACGGGTTCAGGGAGGGGTTCGGGTAGGGCGTAGGGTATGTGTTAGGGTTAGGGTTAGGGTTAGTGTTAGGGTTAGGGCTCGGTTTAGGGTACGGGTTAGGATTAGGGTACGCGTTAGTGTTAGGGTAGGTGTTAGGGTTAGGTTACGCTTTAGGGTGAGGTTAGTTATTAAACCTATCCCACTCTCTAGATACCCGTTAGCACGTAAAGGAATATTATTTGGGGGTCCAGCCATGGAGAAGAGTTTAGACACTAGGAGAAGATAAGGAGCACACCCATTATCAAGAAATCACATTAGGATTCTCTTTTTAACCTGTACCTTAAAACACTAGTGCTTAGGAAATCTATTGGTGGCAGAAGCAGTCAAGGGTAGCTTAGGGTTAGGGTTAGGGTTAGGGTGAGGGTTACGGTACGGCTTAGGGTACGGATTCCGGGAGGGGTTCGGGTAGGGCGTAGGGTATGGGTTAGGGTTAGGGTTAGGGCTAGTGTTAGGGTTAGGGCTCGGTTTAGGGTACGGGTTAGGATTGGGGTACGCATTAGTGTTAGGGTAGGGGTTAGGGTTATGGTACACACTAGGGTGAGGGTAGTTATTAAACCTATCCCACTCTCTAGATACCCCCTAGCACGTAAAGGAATATTATTTGGGGGTCCAGCCATGGAGAAGTGTTTAGACACTAGGAGAAGATAAGGAACACACCCATTATCACGAAATCACATTAGGATCTTCTTTTTAACCTGTTCCTTAAAACACTAGTGCTTAGGAAATCTATTGGAGGCAGAAGCAGTCAAGGGTAGCTTAGGGTTAGGGTTAGGGTTAGGGTGAGGGTTAGGTTATGGCTTAGGGTACGGGTTTCGGGGAGGGGTTCGGGTAGGGCGTAGGGTATGGGTTAGGGTTAGGGTTAGTGTTAGGGTTCGGGCTCGGTTTAGGGTACGGGTTAGGATTAGGGTACGCGTTAGTGTTAGGGTAGGGGTTAGGGTAAGGTTACGCTTTAGGGTGAGGTTAGTTATTAAACCTATCCCACTCTCTAGATACCCCTTAGCACGTAAAGGAATATTATTTGTGGGTCCAGCCATGGAGAAGAGTTTAGACACTAGGAGAAGATAAGGAACACACCCATTATCAAGAAATCACATTAGGATTCTCTTTTTAACCTGTACCTTAAAACACTAGTGCTTAGGAAATCTATTGGTGGCAGAAGCAGTCAAGGGTAGCTTAGGGTTAGGTTTAGGGTTAGGGTGAGGGTTAGGGTACGGCTTAGGGTACGGGTTCGGGGAGGGGTTCGGGTAGGGCGTAGGGTATGGGATAGGGTTACGGTTAGGGTTAGTGTTAGGGTTAGGCCTCGGTTTACGGGTACGGGTTAGGATTAGCGTACGCGTTAGTCTTAGGGGAGGGGTTAGGTTTAGGGTACGTGATAGGGTGAGGTTAGTTATTAAACCTATCACACTCTCTAGATACCCCTTAGCACGTAAAGGAATATTATTTGGCGGTCCAGCCATGGAGAAGAGTTTAGACACTAGGAGAAGATAAGGAATACACCCATTATCAAGAAATCACATTAGGATTCTCTTTTTAACCTGTTCCTTAAAACAGTAGTGCTTAGGAAATCTATTGGAGGCAGAAGCAATCAAGGGTAGCTTAGGTTTAGGGTTAGAGTTAGGGTGAGGGTTAGGGTACGGCTTAGGGTACGGGTTCGGGGAGGGGTTTGGGTAGGGCGTAGGGTATGGGTTAGGGTTAGGGTTAGTGTTAGTGTTAGGGCTCGGTTTAGGGTACGGGTTAGGATTAGGGTACGCGTTAGGGTTAGGGTAGCGGTTAGGGTTAGGGTACGCTTTATGGTGAGAGTAGTTATTAAACCTATCCCACTCTGTAGATACCCCTTAGCACGTAAAGGAATATTATTTGGGGGTCAAGCCATGGAGAAGAGCTTAGACACTAGGAGAAGATAAGGAACACACCCATTATCAAGAAATCACATTAGGAATCTCTTTTTAACCTGTTCCTTAAAACACTAGTGCTTAGGAAATCTATTGGAGGCAGAAGCAGTCAAGGGTAGCTTAGGGTTAGTGTTAGGTTTAGGGTGAGGGTTAGGGTACGGCTTAGGGTACGGGTTCGGGCAGGGGTTCGGGTAGGGCGTAGGGTATGGGTTAGGGTTAGGGTTAGCGCTAGTGTTAGTGTTAGGGCTCGGTTTAGGGTACGGGTTAGGATTAGGGTACGCGTTAGGGTTAGGGTAGGGGTTAGGGTTAGGTTACACGTTAGGGTGAGGTTAGTTATTAAACCTATCCCACTCTATAGATACCCCTTAGCACGTAAAGGAATATTATTTGGGGGTCCAGCCATGGAGAAGAGTTTAGACACTAGGAGAAGATAAGGAACACACCCATTATCAAGAAATCACATTAGGATTCTCTTTTTAACCTGTTCCTTAAAACACTAGTGCTTAGGAAATCTATTGGAGGCAGAAGCCGTCAAGGGTAGCTTAGGTTTAGGGTTAGGGTAAGGGTGAGGGTTAGGGTACAGCTTAGGGTACGGGTTCAGGGAGGGGTTCGGGTAGGGCGTAGGGTATGTGTTAGGGTTAGGGTTAGGGTTAGTGTTAGGGTTAGGGCTCGGTTTAGGGTACGGCTTAGGAGTAGGGTACGCGTTAGGGTTAGGGTAGGTGTTAGGGTTAGGGTACGCGTTAGGGTGAGGGTAGTTATTAAACCTATCCCACTCTCTAGATACCCCCTAGCACGTAAAGGAATATTATTTGGGGGTCCAGCCATGGAGAAGTGTTTAGACACTAGGAGAAGATAAGGAACACACCCATTATCACGAAATCACATTAGGATCCTCTTTTTAACCTGTTCCTTAAAACACTAGTGCTTAGGAAATGTATTGGAGGCAGAAGCAGTCAAGGGTAGCTTAGGGTTAGTGTTAGGGTTAGGGTGAGGGTTAGGGTATGGCTTAGGTTACGGGTTTCGGGGAGGGGTTCGGGTAGGGCGTAGGGTATGGGTTAGGGTTAGGGTTAGTGTTAGGGTTCGGGCTCGGTTTAGGGTACGGGTTAGGATTAGGGTACGCGTTAGTGTTAGGGTAGGGGTTAGGGTTAGGTTACGCTTTAGGGTGAGGTTAGTTATTAAACCTATCCCACTCTCTAGATACCCCATAGCACGTAAAGGAATATTATTTGGGGGTCCAGCCATGGAGAAGTGTTTAGACATTAGGAGAAGATAAGGAGCACACCCATTATCAAGAAATCACATTAGGATTCTCTTTTTAACCTGTACCTTAAAACACTAGTGCTTAGGAAATCTATTGGTGGCAGAAGCAGTCAAGGGTAGCTTAGGGTTAGGGTTAGGGTTAGGGTGAGGGTTAGGGTACGGCTTAGGGTACGGGTTCGGGGAGGGGTTCGGGTAGGGCGTAGGGTATGGGTTAGGGTTAGGGTTAGGGCTAGTGTTAGGGTTAGGCCTCGGTTTAGGGTACGGGTTAGGATTAGGGTACGCGTTAGGGTTAGGGTATGTGTTAGGGTTAGGGTACGCGTTAGGGTGAGGGTAGTTATTAAACCTATCCCACTCTCTAGATACCCCTTAGCACGTAAAGGAATATTATTTGGGGGTCCAGCCATGGAGAAGAGTTTAGACACTAGGAGAAGATAAGGAACACACCCATTATCAAGAAATCACATTAGGATTCTCTTTTTAACCTGTTCCTTAAAACACTAGTGCTTAGGAAATCTATTGGAGGCAGAAGCAGTCAAGGGTAGCTTAGTGTTAGGGTTAGGGTTAGGGTGAGGGTTAGGGTACGGCTTAGGGTACGGGTTCGGGGAGGAGTTCGGGTAGGGCGTAGGGTATGGGTTAGGGTTAGGTTTAGGGTTAGTGTTAGGGTTAGGGCTCGGTTTAGGGTACGGGTTAGTATTAGGGTACGCGTTAGTGTTAGGGTAGGTTTTAGGGTTAGGTTACGCGATAGGGTGAAGTTAGTTATTAAACCTATCCCACTCTCTAGATACCCCTTAGCACGTAAAGGAATATTATTTGGCGGTCCAGCCATGGAGAAGAGTTTAGACACGAGGAGAAGATAAGGAACACACCCATTATCAAGAAATCACATTAGGATCTTCTTTTTAACCTGTTCCTTAAAACACTAGTGCTTAGGAAATCTATTGGAGGCAGAAGCCGTCAAGGGTAGCTTAGGTTTAGGGTTAGGGTAAGGGTGAGGGTTAGGGTACAGCTTAGGGTACGGGTTCAGGGAGGGGTTCGGGTAGGGCGTAGGGTATGTGTTAGGGTTAGGGTTAGGGTTAGTGTTAGGGTTAGGGCTCGGTTTAGGGTACGGGTTAGGAGTAGGGTACGCGTTAGGGTTAGGGTAGGTGTTAGGGTTAGGGTACGCGTTAGGGTGAGGGTAGTTATTAAAACTATCCCACTCTCTAGATACCCCCTAGCACGTAAAGGAATATTATTTGGGGGTCCAGCCATGGAGAAGTGTTTAGACACTAGGAGAAGATAAGGAACACACCCATTATCACGAAATCACATTAGGATCCTCTTTTTAACCTGTTCCTTAAAACACTAGTGCTTAGGAAATGTATTGGAGGCAGAAGCAGTCAAGGGTAGCTTAGGGTTAGTGTTAGGGTTAGGGTGAGGGTTAGGGTATGGCTTAGGTTACGGGTTTCGGGGAGGGGTTCGGGTAGGGCGTAGGGTATGGGTTAGGGTTAGGGTTAGTGTTAGGGTTCGGGCTCGGTTTAGGGTACGGGTTAGGATTAGGGTACGCGTTAGTGTTAGGGTAGGGGTTAGGGTTAGGTTACGCTTTAGGGTGAGGTTAGTTATTAAACCTATCCCACTCTCTAGATACCCCATAGCACGTAAAGGAATATTATTTGGGGGTCCAGCCATGGAGAAGTGTTTAGACATTAGGAGAAGATAAGGAGCACACCCATTATCAAGAAATCACATTAGGATTCTCTTTTTAACCTGTACCTTAAAACACTAGTGCTTAGGAAATCTATTGGTGGCAGAAGCAGTCAAGGGTAGCTTAGGGTTAGGGTTAGGGTTAGGGTGAGGGTTAGGGTACGGCTTAGGGTACGGGTTCGGGGAGGGGTTCGGGTAGGGCGTAGGGTATGGGTTAGGGTTAGGGTTAGGGCTAGTGTTAGGGTTAGGCCTCGGTTTAGGGTACGGGTTAGGATTAGGGTACGCGTTAGGGTTAGGGTAGGTGTTAGGGTTAGGGTACGCGTTAGGGTGAGGGTAGTTATTAAACCTATCCCACTCTCTAGATACCCCTTAGCACGTAAAGGAATATTATTTGGGGGTCCAGCCATGGAGAAGAGTTTAGACACTAGGAGAAGATAAGGAACACACCCATTATCAAGAAATCACATTAGGATTCTCTTTTTAACCTGTTCCTTAAAACACTAGTGCTTAGGAAATCTATTGGAGGCAGAAGCAGTCAAGGGTAGCTTAGTGTTAGGGTTAGGGTTAGGGTGAGGGTTAGGGTACGGCTTAGGGTACGGGTTCGGGGAGGAGTTCGGGTAGGGCGTAGGGTATGGGTTAGGGTTAGGTTTAGGGTTAGTGTTAGGGTTAGGGCTCGGTTTAGGGTACGGGTTAGTATTAGGGTACGCGTTAGTGTTAGGGTAGGGTTTAGGGATAGGTTACGCGATAGGGTGAAGTTAGTTATTAAACCTATCCCACTCTCTAGATACCCCTTAGCACGTAAAGGAATATTATTTGGGGGTCCAGCCATGGAGAAGAGTTTAGACACGAGGAGAAGATAAGGAACACACCCATTATCAAGAAATCACATTAGGATCTTCTTTTTAACCTGTTCCTTAAAACACTAGTGCTTAGGAAATCTATTGGAGGCAGAAGCCGTCAAGGGTAGCTTAGGTTTAGGGTTAGGGTAAGGGTGAGGGTTAGGGTACAGCTTAGGGTACGGGTTCAGGGAGGGGTTCGGGTAGGGCGTAGGGTATGTGTTAGGGTTAGGGTTAGGGTTAGTGTTAGGGATAGGGCTCGGTTTAGGGTACGGGTTAGGAGTAGGGTACGCGTTAGGGTTAGGGTAGGTGTTAGGGTTAGGGTACGCGTTAGGGTGAGGGTAGTTATTAAACCTATCCCACTCTCTAGATACCCCCTAGCACGTAAAGGAATATTATTTGGGGGTCCAGCCATGGAGAAGTGTTTAGACACTAGGAGAAGATAAGGAACACACCCATTATCACGAAATCACATTAGGATCCTCTTTTTAACCTGTTCCTTAAAACACTAGTGCTTAGGAAATCTATTGGAGGCAGAAGCAGTCAAGGGTAGCTTAGGGTTAGTGTTAGGGTTAGGGTGAGGGTTAGGGTATGGGTTAGGTTACGGGTTTCGGGGAGGGGTTCGGGTAGGGCGTAGGGTATGGGTTAGGGTTAGGGTTAGTGTTAGGGTTCGGGCTCGGTTTAGGGTACGGGTTAGGATTAGGGTACGCGTTAGTGTTAGGGTAGGGGTTAGGGTTAGGTTACGCTTTAGGGTGAGGTTAGTTATTAAACCTATCCCACTCTCTAGATACCCCATAGCACGTAAAGGAATATTATTTGGGGGTCCAGCCATGGAGAAGTGTTTAGACATTAGGAGAAGATAAGGAGCACACCCATTATCAAGAAATCACATTAGGATTCTCTTTTTAACCTGTACCTTAAAACACTAGTGCTTAGGAAATCTATTGGTGGCAGAAGCAGTCAAGGGTAGCTTAGGGTTAGGGTTAGGGTTAGGGTGAGGGTTAGGGTACGGCTTAGGGTACGGGTTCGGGGAGGGGTTCGGGTAAGGCGTAGGGTATGGGTTAGGGTTAGGGTTAGGGCTAGTGTTAGGGTTAGGCCTCGGTTTAGGGTACGGGTTAGGATTAGGGTACGCGTTAGGGTTAGGGTAGGTGTTAGGGTTAGGGTACGCGTTAGGGTGAGGGTAGTTATTAAACCTATCCCACTCTCTAGATACCCCTTAGCACGTAAAGGAATATTATTTGGGGGTCCAGCCATGGAGAAGAGTTTAGACACTAGGAGAAGATAAGGAACACACCCATTATCAAGAAATCACATTAGGATTCTCTTTTTAACCTGTTCCTTAAAACACTAGTGCTTAGGAAATCTATTGGAGGCAGAAGCAGTCAAGGGTAGCTTAGTGTTAGGGTTAGGGTTAGGGTGAGGGTTAGGGTACGGCTTAGGGTACGGGTTCGGGGAGGAGTTCGGGTAGGGCGTAGGGTATGGGTTAGGGTTAGGTTTAGGGTTAGTGTTAGGGTTAGGGCTCGGTTTAGGGTACGGGTTAGTATTAGGGTACGCGTTAGTGTTAGGGTAGGGTTTAGGGTTAGGTTACGCGATAGGGTGAAGTTAGTTATTAAACCTATCCCACTCTCTAGATACCCCTTAGCACGTAAAGGAATATTATTTGGGGGTCCAGCCATGGAGAAGAGTTTAGACACGAGGAGAAGATAAGGAACACACCCATTATCAAGAAATCACATTAGGATCTTCTTTTTAACCTGTTCCTTAAAACACTAGTGCTTAGGAAATCTATTGGAGGCAGAAGCCGTCAAGGGTAGCTTAGGTTTAGGGTTAGGGTAAGGGTGAGGGTTCGGGTACAGCTTAGGGTACGGGTTCAGGGAGGGGTTCGGGTAGGGCGTAGGGTATGTGTTAGGGTTAGGGTTAGGGTTAGTGTTAGGGATAGGGCTCGGTTTAGGGTACGGGTTAGGAGTAGGGTACGCGTTAGGGTTAGGGTAGGTGTTAGGGGTAGGGTACGCGTTAGGGTGAGGGTAGTTATTAAACCTATCCCACTCTCTAGATACCCCCTAGCACGTAAAGGAATATTATTTGGGGGTCCAGCCATGGAGAAGTGTTTAGACACTAGGAGAAGATAAGGAACACACCCATTATCACGAAATCACATTAGGATCCTCTTTTTAACCTGTTCCTTAAAACACTAGTGCTTAGGAAATCTATTGGAGGCAGAAGCAGTCAAGGGTAGCTTAGGGTTAGTGTTAGGGTTAGGGTGAGGGTTAGGGTATGGGTTAGGTTACGGGTTTCGGGGAGGGGTTCGGGTAGGGCGTAGGGTATGGGTTAGGGTTAGGGTTAGTGTTAGGGTTCGGGCTCGGTTTAGGGTACGGGTTAGGATTAGGGTACGCGTTAGTGTTAGGGTAGGGGTTAGGGTTAGGTTACGCTTTAGGGTGAGGTTAGTTATTAAACCTATCCCACTCTCTAGATACCCCATAGCACGTAAAGGAATATTATTTGGGGGTCCAGCCATGGAGAAGAGTTTAGACATTAGGAGAAGATAAGGAGCACACCCATTATCAAGAAATCACATTAGGATTCTCTTTTTAACCTGTACCTTAAAACACTAGTGCTTAGGAAATCTATTGGTGGCAGAAGCAGTCAAGGGTAGCTTAGGGTTAGGGTTAGGGTTAGGGTGAGGGTTAGGGTACGGCTTAGGGTACGGGTTCGGGGAGGGGTTCGGGTAGGGCGTAGGGTATGGCTTAGGGTTAGGGTTAGCGCTAGTGTTAGGGTTAGGGCTCGGTTTAGGGTACGGGTTAGGATTAGGGTACGCGTTAGTGTTAGGGTAGGGGTTAGGGTTAGGGTACGCGTTAGGGTGAGGGTAGTTATTAAACCTATCCCACTCTCTAGATACCCCTTAGCACGTAAAGGAATATTATTTGGGGGTCCAGCCATGGAGAAGAGTTTAGACACTAGGAGAAGATATGGAACACACCCATTATCAAGAAATCACATTAGGATCCTCTTTTTAACCTGTTCCTTAAAACACTAGTGCTTAGGAAATCTATTGGAGGCAGAAGCCGTCAAGCGTAGCTTAGGGTTAGTGTTAGGGTGAGGGTGAGGGTTAGGGTACGGCTTAGGGTACGGGTTTGGGGAGGGGTTCGGGTAGGGCGTAGGGTATGGTTTAGGGTTAGGGTTAGGGTTAGTGTTAGGGTTAGGGCTCGGTTTAGGGTACGGGTTAGGATTAGGGTACGCGTTAGGGTTAGGGTAGGGGTTAGGGTTAGGGTACGCGAAAGGGTGAGGTTAGTTATTAAACCTATCACACTCTCTAGATACCCCTTAGCACGTAAAGGAATATTATTTGTGGGTCCAGCCATGGAGAAGAGTTTAGACACTAGGAGAAGATAAGGAACACACCCATTATCACGAAATCACATTAGGATTCTCTTTTTAACCTGTTCCTTAAAACACTAGTGCTTAGGAAATCTATTGGTGGCAGAAGCACTCAAGGGTAGCTTAGGGTTAGGGTTAGGGTGAGGGTGAGGGTTAGGGTACGGCTTAGGGTACGGGTTCGGGGAGGGGTTCGGGTAGGGCGTAGGGTATGGGTTAGGGTTAGGGTTAGGGTTAGTGTTAGGGTTAGGGCTCGGTTTAGGGTACGGGTTAGGATTAGGGTACGCGTTAGGGTTAGGGTAGGTGTTAGGGTTAGGGTACGCGTTAGGGTGAGGGTAGTTATTAAACCTATCCCACTCTCTAGATACCCCTTAGCACGTAAAGGAATATTATTTGGGGGTCCAGCCATGGAGAAGAGTTTAGACACTAGGAGAAGATAAGGAACACACCCATTATCAAGAAATCACATTAGGATTCTCTTTTTAACCTGTTCCTTAAAACACTAGTACTTAGGAAATCTCTTGGAGGCAGAAGCAGTCAAGGGTAGCTTAGTGTTAGGGTGAGGGTTAGGGTGAGGGTTAGGGTACGGCTTAGGGTACTGGTTCGGGGAGGAGTTCGGGTAGGGCGTAGGGTATGGGTTAGGGTTAGGGTTAGGGTTAGTGTTAGGGTTAGGGCTCGGTTTAGGGTACGGGTTAGGATTAGGGTACGGGTTAGGGTTAGGGTACGCGAAAGGTGAGGTTAGTTATTAAACCTATCACACTCTCTAGATACCCCTTAGCACGTAAAGGAATATTATTTGTGGGTCCAGCCATGGAGAAGAGTTTAGACACTAGGAGAAGATAAGGAACACACCCATTATCACGAAATCACATTAGGATTCTCTTTTTAACCTGTTCCTTAAAACACTAGTGCTTAGGAAATCTATTGGTGGCAGAAGCACTCAAGGGTAGCTTAGGATTAGGGTTAGGGTTAGGGTGAGGGTTAGGGTACGGCTTAGGGTACGGGTTCGGGGAGGGGTTCGGGTAGGGCGTAGGGTATGGGTTAGGGTTAGGGTTAGGGTTAGTGTTAGGGTTAGGGCTCGATTTAGGGTACGGGTTAGGATTAGGGTACGCGTTAGGGTTAGGGTAGGTGTTAGGGTTAGGGTACGCGTTAGGGTGAGGGTAGTTATTAAACCTATCCCACTCTCTAGATACCCCTTAGCACGTAAAGGAATATTATTCGGGGGTCCAGCCATGGAGAAGAGTTTAGACACGAGGAGAAGATAAGGAACACACCCATTATCAAGAAATCACATTAGGATTCTCTTTTTAACCTGTTCCTTAAAACACTAGTGCTTAGGAAATCTATTGGAGGCAGAAGCAGTCAAGGGTAGCTTAGGGTTTGGGTTAGGGTTAGGGTACGGCTTAGGGTACGGGTTCGGGGAGGGGTTCGGGTAGGGCGTAGGGTATGGGTTAGGGTTACGGTTAGGGTTAGTGTTAGGGTTAGGGCTCGATTTAGGGTACGGGTTAGGATTAGGGTACGCGTTAGGGTTAGGGTAGGTGTTAGGGTTAGGGTACGCGTTAGGGTGAGGGTAGTTATTAAACCTATCCCACTCTCTAGATACCCCCTAGCACGTAAAGGAATATTATTTGGGGGTCCAGCCCTGGAGAAGAGTTTAGACACTAGGAGAAGATAAGGAACACACCCATTATCAAGAAATCACATTAGGATTCTCTTTTTAACCTGTTCCTTAAAACACTAGTACTTAGGAAATCTCTTGGAGGCAGAAGCAGTCAAGGGTAGCTTAGTGTTAGGGTTAGGGTTAGGGTGAGGGTTAGGGTACGGCTTAGGGTACTGGTTCGGGGAGGAGTTCGGGTAGGGCGTAGGGTATGGGTTAGGGTTAGGGTTAGGGTTAGTGTTAGGGTTAGGGCTCGGTTTAGGGTACGGGTTAGGATTAGGGTACGCGTTAGTGTTAGGTTAGGGGTTAGGGTTAGGGTACGCGATAGGGTGAAGTTAGTTATTAAACCTATCCCACTCTCTAGATACCCCTTAGCACGTAAAGGAATATTATTTGGGGGTCCAGCCATGGAGAAGAGTTTAGACACGAGGAGAAGATAAGGAACACACCCATTATCAAGAGATCACATTAGGATCCTCTTTTTAACCTGTTCCTTAAAACACTAGTGCTTAGGAAATCTATTGGAGGCAGAAGCCGTCAAGGGTAGCTTAGGTTTAGGGTTAGGGTTAGGGTGAGGGTTAGGGTACGGCTTAGGGTACGGGTTCAGGGAGGGGTTCGGGTAGGGCGTAGGGTATGGGTTAGGGTTAGGGTTAGTGTTAGGGTTCGGGCTCGGTTTAGGGTATGGGTTAGGATTAGGGTACGCGTTAGTGTTAGGGTAGGGGTTAGGGTTAGGTTACGCTTTAGGGTGAGGTTAGTTATTAAACC
This sequence comes from Balaenoptera acutorostrata, assembly GCF_949987535.1. NCBI lineage: Eukaryota > Metazoa > Chordata > Mammalia > Artiodactyla > Balaenopteridae > Balaenoptera > Balaenoptera acutorostrata. Next base: position 842,767 of record NW_026646077.1, read on the forward strand.
TATCCCACTCTCTAGATACCCCCTAGCACGTAAAGGAATATTATTTGGGGGTCCAGCCATGGAGAAGAGTTTAGACACTAGGAGAAGATAAGGAGCACACCCATTATCAAAAAATCACATTAGGATTCTCTTTTTAACCTGTACCTTAGAACACTAGTGCTTAGGAAATCTATTGGAGGCAGAAGCAGTCAAGGGTAGCTTAGGGTTAGGGTTAGGGTTAGGGTACGGCTTAGGGTACGGGTTCAGGGAGGGGTTCGGGTAGGGCGTAGGGTATGGGTTAGGGTTAGGGTTAGGGTTAGTGTTAGGGTTAGGGCTCGGTTTAGGGTACGGGTTAGGATTAGGGTACGCGTTAGGGTTAGGGTAGGTGTTAGGGTTAGGGTACGCATTAGGGTGAGGGTAGTTATTAAACCTATCCCACTCTCTAGATACCCCCTAGCACGTAAAGGAATATTATTTGGGGGTCCAGCCATGGAGAAGTGTTTAGACACTAGGAGAAGATAAGGAACACACCCATTATCACGAAATCACATTAGTATCCTCTTTTTAACCTGTTCCTTAAAACACTAGTGCTTAGGAAATCTATTGGAGGCAGAAGCAGTCAAGGGGAGCTTAGGGTTAGGGTTAGGGTTAGGGTGAGGGTTAGGGTATGGCTTAGGGTACGGGTTTCGGGGAGGGGTTCGGGTAGGGCGTAGGGTATGGGTTAGGGTTAGGGTTAGTGTTAGGTTTCGGGCTCGGTTTAGGGTACGGGTTAGGATTAGGGTACACGTTAGTGTTAGGGTAGGGGTTAGGGTTAGGTTACGCTTTATGGTGAGGTTAGTTATTAAACCTATCCCACTCTCTAGATACCCCTTAGCACGTAAAGGAATATTATTTGGGGGTCCAGCCATGGAGAAGAGTTTAGACACTAGGAGAAGATAAGGAGCACACCCATTATCAAGAAATCACATTAGGATTCTCTTTTTAACCTGTACCTTAAAACACTAGTGCTTAGGAAATCTATTGGTGGCAGAAGCACTCAAGGGTAGCTTAGGGTTAGGGTTAGGGTTAGGGTGAGGGTTAGGGTACGGCTTAGGGTACGGGTTCGGGGAGGGGTTCGGGTAGGGCGTAGGGTATGGGTTAGGGTTAGGGTTAGGGCTAGTGTTAGGGTTAGGGCTCGGTTTAGGTTACGGGTTAGGATTAGGGTACGCATTAGTGTTAGGGTAGGCGTTAGGGTTATGGTACGCACTAGGGTGAGGGTAGTTATTAAACCTATCCCACTCTCTAGATACCCCTTAGCACGTAAAGGAATATTATTTGGGGGTCCAGCCATGGAGAAGAGTTTAGACACTAGGAGAAGATAAGGAACACACCCATTATCAAGAAATCACATTAGGATTCTCTTTTTAATCTGTTCCTTAAAACACTAGTGCTTAGGAAATGTATTGGAGGCAGAAGCAATCAAGGGTTGCTTAGGGTTAGGGTTAGAGTTAGGGTGAGGGTTAGGGTACGGCTTAGGGTACGGGTTCGGGGAGGGGTTCGGGTAGGGCGTAGGGTATGGGTTAGGGTTAGGGTTAGGGTTAGTGTTAGGGTTAGGGCTCGGTTTAGCGTACGGGTTAGGATTAGGGTACGCGTTAGTGTTAGGGTAGGAGTTAGGGTTAGGGTACACTTTAGGGTGAGAGTAGTTATTAAACCTATCCCACTCTCTAGATACCCCTTAGCACGTAAAGGAATATTATTTGTGGGTCCAGCCATGGAGAAGAGTTTAGACACTAGGAGAAGATAAGGAACACACCCATTATCAAGAAATCACATTAGGATTCTCTTTTTAACCTGTTCCTTAAAACACTAGTGCTTAGGAAATCTATTGGTGGCAGAAGCACTCAAGGGTAGCTTAGGGTTAGGGTTAGGGTTAGGGTGAGGGTTAGGGTACGGCTTAGGGTACGGGTTCGGGTAGGGCGTAGGGTATGGGTTAGGGTTAGGGTTAGGGTTAGTGTTAGGGTTAGGGCTCGGTTTAAGGTACGGGTTAGGATTAGGGTACGCGTTAGGGTTAGGGTAGGGGTTAGGGTTAGGGTACGCGTTAGGGTGAGGGTAGTTATTAAACCTATCACACTCTCTAGATACCCCTTAGCACGTAAAGGAATATTATTTGGGGGTCCAGCCATGGAGAAGAGTTTAGACACGAGGAGAAGATAAGGAACACACCCATTATCAAGAAATCACATTAGGATTCTCTTTTTAACCTGTTCCTTAAAACACTAGTGCTTAGGAAATCTATTGGAGGCAGAAGCAGTCAAGGGTAGCTTAGGGTTAGGGTTAGGGTTAGGGTACGGCTTAGGGTACGGGTTCAGGGAGGGGTTCGGGTAGGGCGTAGGGTATGGGTTAGGGTTAGGGTTAGGGTTAGGGTTAGTGTTAGGGTTAGGTCTCGGTTTAGGGTACGGGTTAGGATTAGAGTACGCGTTAGGGTTAGGGTAGGTGTTAGGGTTAGGGTACGCGTTAGGGTGAGGGTAGTTTTTAAACCTATCCCACTCTCTAGATACCCCCTAGCACGTAAAGGAATATTATTTGGGGGTCCAGCCATGGAGAAGAGTTTAGACACTAGGAGAAGATAAGGAACACACCCATTAACAAGAAATCAAATTAGGATTCTCTTTTTAACCTGTTCCTTAAAACACTAGTGCTTAGGAAATCTATTGGAGGCAGAAGCAGTCAAGGGTAGCTTAGTGTTAGGGTTAGGGTTAGGGTGAGGGTTAGGGTACGGCTTAGGGTACGGGTTCGGGGAGGAGTTCGGGTAGGGCGTAGGGTATGGGTTAGGGTTAGGGTTAGGGTTAGTGTTAGGGTTAGGGCTCGGTTTAGGTTACGGGTTAGGATTAGGGTACGCGTTAGTGTTAGGGTAGGGGTTAGGGTTAGGGTACGCGATAGGGTGAGGTTAGTTATTAAACCTATCCCACTCTCTAGATACCCCTTAGCACGTAAAGGAATATTATTTGGGGGTCCAGCCATGGAGAAAAGTTTAGACACGAGGAGAAGATAAGGAACACACCCATTATCAAGAAATCACATTAGGATCCTCTTTTTAACCTGTTCCTTAAAACACTAGTGCTTAGGAAATCTATTGGAGGCAGAAGCCATCAAGGGTAGCTTAGGTTTAGGGTTAGGGTTAGGGTGAGGGTTAGGGTACGGCTTAGGGTACGGGTTCAGGGAGGGGTTCGGGTAGGGCGTAGGGTATGGGTTAGGGTTAGGGTTAGGGTTAGTGTTAGGGTTAGGGCTCGGTTTAGGGTACGGGTTAGGATTAAGGTACGCGTTAGTGTTAGGGTAGGTGTTAGGGTTAGGGTACACATTAGGGTGAGGGTAGTTATTAAACCTATCCCACTCTCTAGATACCCCCTAGCACGTAAAGGAATATTATTTGGGGGTCCAGCCATGGAGAAGTGTTTAGACACTAGGAGAAGATAAGGAACACACCCATTATCACGAAATCACATTAGGATCCTCTTTTTAACCTGTTCCTTAAAACACTAGTGCTTAGGAAATCTATTGGAGGCAGAAGCAGTCAAGGGTAGCTTAGGGTTAGGGTTAGGGTTAGGGTGAGGGTTAGGGTTTGGCTTAGGGTACGGGTTTCGGGGAGGGGTTCGGGTAGGGCGTAGGGTATGGGTTAGGGTTAGGGTTAGTGTTAGGGTTCGGGCTCGGTTTAGGGTACGGGTTAGGATTAGGGTACGGGTTAGTGTTAGGGTAGGGGTTAGGGTTAGGTTACGCTTTATGGTGAGGTTAGTTATTAAACCTATCCCACTCTCTAGATACCCCTTAGCACGTAAAGGAATATTATTTGGGGGTCCAGCCATGGAGAAGAGTTTAGACACTAGGAGAAGATAAGGAGCACACCCATTATCAAGAAATCACATTAGGATTCTCTTTTTAACCTGTACCTTAAAACACTAGTGCTTAGGAAATCTATTGGTGGCAGAAGCACTCAAGGGTAGCTTAGGGTTAGGGTTAGGGTTAGGGTGAGGGTTAGGGTACGGCTTAGGGTACGGGTTCGGGGAGGGGTTCGGGTAGGGCGTAGGGTATGGGTTAGGGTTAGGGCTAGTGTTAGGGTTAGGGCTCGGTTTAGGGTACGGGTTAGGATTAGGGTACGCGTTAGGGTTAGGGTAGGGGTTAGGGTTAGGGTACGCGTTAGGGTGAGGGTAGTTATTAAACCTATCCCACTCTCTAGATACCCCCTAGCACGTAAAGGAATAGTATTTGGGGGTCCAGCCATGGAGAAGAGTTTAGACACTAGGAGAAGATAAGGAACACACCCATTATCAAGAAATCACATTAGGATTCTCTTTTTAACCTGTTCCTTAAAACACTAGTACTTAGGAAATCTCTTGGAGGCAGAAGCAGTCAAGGGTAGCTTAGTGTTAGAGTTAGGGTTAGGATGAGGATTAGGGTACGGCTTAGGGTACGGGTTCGGGGAGTAGTTCGGGTAGGGCGTAGGGTATGGGTTAGGGTTAGGGTTAGGGTTAGTGTTAGGTTTAGGGCTCGGTTTAGGGTACGGGTTAGGATTAGGGTACGCGTTAGTGTTAGGGTAGGGGTTAGGGTTAGGGTACGCGATAGGGTGAAGTTAGTTATTAAACCTATCCCACTCTCTAGATACCCCTTAGCACGTAAAGGAATATTATTTGGGGGTCCAGCCATGGAGAAGAGTTTAGACACGAGGAGAAGATAAGGAACACACCCATTATCAACAAATCACATTAGGATCCTCTTTTTAACCTGTTCCTTAAAACACTAGTGCTTAGGAAATCTATTGGAGGCAGAAGCCGTCAAGGGTAGCTTAGGTTTAGGGTTAGGGTTAGGGTTAGGGGGAGGGTTAGGGTACGGCTTAGGGTACGGGTTTAGCGAGGGGTTCGGGTAGGGCGTAGGGTATGGGTTAGGGTTAGGGTTAGTGTTCGGGTTCGGGCTCGGTTTAGGGTACGGGTTAGGATTAGGATACGCGTTAGGGTTAGGGTAGCGGTTAGGGTTAGGGTACGCTTTAGGGTGAGAGTAGTTATTAAACCTATCCCACTCTCTAGATACCCCTTAGCACGTAAAAGAATATTATTTGGGGGTCCAGCCATGGAGAAGAGCTTAGACACTAGGAGAAGATAAGGAACACACCCATTATCAAGAAATCACATTAGGATTCTCTTTTTAACCTGTTCCTTAAAACACTAGTGCTTAGGAAATCTATTGGAGGCAGAAGCAGTCAAGGGTAGCTTAGGGTTAGGGTTAGGTTTAGGGTGAGGGTTAGGGTACGGCTTAGGGTACGGGTTCGGGGAGGGGTTCGGGTAGGGCGTAAGGTATGGGTTAGGGTTAGGGTTAGCGCTGGTGTTAGGGTTAGGGCTCGGATTAGGGTACGGGTTAGGATTAGGGTAGGGGTTAGGGTTAGGGTACGCGTTAGGGTGAGGGTAGTTATTAAACCTATCACACTCTCTAGATACCCCTTAGCACGTAAAGGAATATTATTTGGGGATCCAACCATGGAGAAGAGTTTAGACACTAGGAGAAGATAAGGAACACACCCATTATCAAGAAATCACATTAGGATTCTCTTTTTAACCTGTTCCTTAAAACACTAGTGCTTAGGAAATCTGTTGGAGGCAGAAGCCGTCAAGGGTAGCTTAGGGTTAGGGTTAGGGTTAGGATGAGTGTTAGGGTACGGCTTAGGGTACTGGTTGGGGGAGGGGTTCGGGTAGGGCGTAGGGTATGGGTTAGGGTTAGGGTTAGTGTTAGTGTTAGGGTTAGGGCTCGGTTTAGGCTACGGGTTAGGATTAGGGTACGCGTTAGTGTTAGGGTAGGGGTTAGGGTTAGGGTACGCGATAGGGTGAGGTTAGTTATTAAACCTATCCCACTCTCTAGATACCCCTTAGCACGTAAAGGAATATTATTTGGGGGTCCAGCCATGGAGAAGAGTTTAGACACGAGGAGAAGATAAGGAACACACCCATTATCAAGAAATCACATTAGGATTCTCTTTTTAACCTGTTCCTTAAAACACTAGTGCTTAGGAAATCTATTGGAGGCAGAAGCAGTCTAGGGTAGCTTAGGGTTAGGGTTAGGGTTAGGGTACGGCTTAGGGTTCGGTTTCGGGGAGGGGTTCGGGTAGGGCGTAGTGTATGGGTTAGGGTTAGGGTTAGTGTTAGGGTTAGGGCTCGGTTTAGGGTATGGGTTAGGATTAGGGTACGCGTTAGGGTTAGGGTAGGGGTTAGGGTTAGGGTATGCGATAGGGTGAGGTTAGTTATTAAACCTATCACACTCTCTAGATACCCCTTAGCACGTAAAGGAATATTATTTGTGGGTCCAGCCATGGAGAAGAGTTTAGACACTAGGAGAAGATAAGGAACACACCCATTATCACGAAATCACATTAGGATTCTCTTTTTAACCTGTTCCTTAAAACACTAGTGCTTAGGAAATTTATTGGAGGCAGAAGCAGTTAAGGGTAGCTTAGGGTTAGGGTTAGGGTTAGGGTGAGGGTTAGGGTTTGGCTTAGGGTACGGGTTTCGGGGAGGGGTTCGGGTAGGGCGTAGGGTATGGGTTAGGGTTAGGGTTAGTGTTAGGGTTCGGGCTCGGTTTAGGGTACGGGTTAGGATTAGGGTACGGGTTAGTGTTAGGGTAGGGGTTAGGGTTAGGTTACGCTTTATGGTGAGGTTAGTTATTAAACCTATCCCACTCTCTAGATACCCCTTAGCACGTAAAGGAATATTATTTGGGGGTCCAGCCATGGAGAAGAGTTTAGACACTAGGAGAAGATAAGGAGCACACCCATTATCAAGAAATCACATTAGGATTCTCTTTTTAACCTGTACCTTAAAACACTAGTGCTTAGGAAATCTATTGGTGGCAGAAGCACTCAAGGGTAGCTTAGGGTTAGGGTTAGGGTTAGGGTGAGGGTTAGGGTACGGCTTAGGGTACGGGTTCGGGGAGGGTTTCGGGTAGGGCGTAGGGTATGGGTTAGGGTTAGGGCTAGTGTTAGGGTTAGGGCTCGGTTTAGGGTACGGGTTAGGATTAGGGTACGCGTTAGGGTTAGGGTAGGGGTTAGGGTTAGGGTACGCGTTAGGGTGAGGGTAGTTATTAAACCTATCCCACTCTCTAGATACCCCCTAGCACGTAAAGGAATAGTATTTGGGGGTCCAGCCATGGAGAAGAGTTTAGACACTAGGAGAAGATAAGGAACACACCCATTATCAAGAAATCACATTAGGATTCTCTTTTTAACCTGTTCCTTAAAACACTAGTACTTAGGAAATCTCTTGGAGGCAGAAACAGTCAAGGGTAGCTTAGTGTTAGAGTTAGGGTTAGGATGAGGGTTAGGGTACGGCTTAGGGTACGGGTTCGGGGAGGAGTTCGGGTAGGGCGTAGGGTATGGGTTAGGGTTAGGGTTAGGGTTAGTGTTAGGGTTAGGGCTCGGTTTAGGTTACGGGTTAGGATTAGGGTACGCGTTAGTGTTAGGGTAGGGGTTAGGGTTAGGGTACGCGATAGGGTGAAGTTAGTTATTAAACCTATCCCACTCTCTAGATACCCCTTAGCACGTAAAGGAATATTATTTGGGGGTCCAGCCATGGAGAAGAGTTTAGACACGAGGAGAAGATAAGGAACACACCCATTATCAACAAATCACATTAGGATCCTCTTTTTAACCTGTTCCTTAAAACACTAGTGCTTAGGAAATCTATTGGAGGCAGAAGCCGTCAAGGGTAGCTTAGGTTTAGGGTTAGGGTTAGGGTTAGGGGGAGGGTTAGGGTACGGCTTAGGGTACGGTTTCAGGGAGGGGTTCGGGTAGGGCGTAGGGTATGGGTTAGGGTTAGGGTTAGTGTTCGGGTTCGGGCTCGGTTTAGGGTACGGGTTAGGATTAGGATACGCGTTAGGGTTAGGGTAGCGGTTAGGGTTAGGGTACGCTTTAGGGTGAGAGTAGTTATTAAACCTATCCCACTCTCTAGATATCCCTTAGCACGTAAAAGAATATTATTTGGGGGTCCAGCCATGGAGAAGAGCTTAGACACTAGGAGAAGATAAGGAACACACCCATTATCAAGAAATCACATTAGGATTCTCTTTTTAACCTGTTCCTTAAAACACTAGTGCTTAGGAAATCTATTGGAGGCAGAAGCAGTCAAGGGTAGCTTAGGGTTAGGGTTAGGTTTAGGGTGAGGGTTAGGGTACGGCTTAGGGTACGGGTTCGGGGAGGGGTTCGGGTAGGGCGTAAGGTATGGGTTAGGGTTAGGGTTAGCGCTGGTGTTAGGGTTAGGGCTCGGATTAGGGTACGGGTTAGGATTAGGGTAGGGGTTAGGGTTAGGGTACGCGTTAGGGTGAGGGTAGTTATTAAACCTATCACACTCTCTAGATACCCCTTAGCACGTAAAGGAATATTATTTGGGGATCCAACCATGGAGAAGAGTTTAGACACTAGGAGAAGATAAGGAACACACCCATTATCAAGAAATCACATTAGGATTCTCTTTTTAACCTGTTCCTTAAAGCACTAGTGCTTAGGAAATCTGTTGGAGGCAGAAGCCGTCAAGGGTAGCTTAGGGTTAGGGTTAGGGTTAGGATGAGTGTTAGGGTACGGCTTAGGGTACTGGTTGGGGGAGGGGTTCGGGTAGGGCGTAGGGTATGGGTTAGGGTTAGGGTTAGTGTTAGTGTTAGGGTTAGGGCTCGGTTTAGGCTACGGGTTAGGATTAGGGTACGCGTTAGTGTTAGGGTAGGGGTTAGGGTTAGGGTACGCGATAGGGTGAGGTTAGTTATTAAACCTATCCCACTCTCTAGATACCCCTTAGCACGTAAAGGAATATTATTTGGGGGTCCAGCCATGGAGAAGAGTTTAGACACGAGGAGAAGATAAGGAACACACCCATTATCAAGAAATCACATTAGGATTCTCTTTTTAACCTGTTCCTTAAAACACTAGTGCTTAGGAAATCTATTGGAGGCAGAAGCAGTCAAGGGTAGCTTAGGGTTAGGGTTAGGGTTAGGGTACGGCTTAGGGTTCGGTTTCGGGGAGGGGTTCGGGTAGGGCGTAGTGTAAGGGTTAGGGTTAGGGTTAGTGTTAGGGTTAGGGCTCGGTTTAGGGTACGGGTTAGGATTAGGGTACGCGTTAGGGTTAGGGTAGGGGTTAGGGTTAGGGTATGCGATAGGGTGAGGTTAGTTATTAAACCTATCACACTCTCTAGATACCCCTTAGCACGTAAAGGAATATTATTTGTGGGTCCAGCCATGGAGAAGAGTTTAGACACTAGGAGAAGATAAGGAACACACCCATTATCACGAAATCACATTAGGATTCTCTTTTTAACCTGTTCCTTAAAACACTAGTGCTTAGGAAATTTATTGGAGGCAGAAGCAGTTAAGGGTAGCTTAGGGTTAGGGTTAGGGTTAGGGTGAGGGTTAGGGTTTGGCTTAGGGTACGGGTTTCGGGGAGGGGTTCGGGTAGGGCGTAGGGTATGGGTTAGGGTTAGGGTTAGTGTTAGGGTTCGGGCTCGGTTTAGGGTACGGGTTAGGATTAGGGTACGGGTTAGTGTTAGGGTAGGGGTTAGGGTTAGGTTACGCTTTATGGTGAGGTTAGTTATTAAACCTATCCCACTCTCTAGATACCCCTTAGCACGTAAAGGAATATTATTTGGGGGTCCAGCCATGGAGAAGAGTTTAGACACTAGGAGAAGATAAGGAGCACACCCATTATCAAGAAATCACATTAGGATTCTCTTTTTAACCTGTACCTTAAAACACTAGTGCTTAGGAAATCTATTGGTGGCAGAAGCACTCAAGGGTAGCTTAGGGTTAGGGTTAGGGTTAGGGTGAGGGTTAGGGTACGGCTTAGGGTACGGGTTCGGGGAGGGTTTCGGGTAGGGCGTAGGGTATGGGTTAGGGTTAGGGCTAGTGTTAGGGTTAGGGCTCGGTTTAGGGTACGGGTTAGGATTAGGGTACGCGTTAGGGTTAGGGTAGGGGTTAGGGTTAGGGTACGCGTTAGGGTGAGGGTAGTTATTAAACCTATCCCACTCTCTAGATACCCCCTAGCACGTAAAGGAATAGTATTTGGGGGTCCAGCCATGGAGAAGAGTTTAGACACTAGGAGAAGATAAGGAACACACCCATTATCAAGAAATCACATTAGGATTCTCTTTTTAACCTGTTCCTTAAAACACTAGTACTTAGGAAATCTCTTGGAGGCAGAAACAGTCAAGGGTAGCTTAGTGTTAGAGTTAGGGTTAGGATGAGGGTTAGGGTACGGCTTAGGGTACGGGTTCGGGGAGGAGTTCGGGTAGGGCGTAGGGTATGGGTTAGGGTTAGGGTTAGGGTTAGTGTTAGGGTTAGGGCTCGGTTTAGGTTACGGGTTAGGATTAGGGTACGCGTTAGTGTTAGGGTAGGGGTTAGGGTTAGGGTACGCGATAGGGTGAAGTTAGTTATTAAACCTATCCCACTCTCTAGATACCCCTTAGCACGTAAAGGAATATTATTTGGGGGTCCAGCCATGGAGAAGAGTTTAGACACGAGGAGAAGATAAGGAACACACCCATTATCAACAAATCACATTAGGATCCTCTTTTTAACCTGTTCCTTAAAACACTAGTGCTTAGGAAATCTATTGGAGGCAGAAGCCGTCAAGGGTAGCTTAGGTTTAGGGTTAGGGTTAGGGTTAGGGGGAGGGTTAGGGTACGGCTTAGGGTACGGTTTCAGGGAGGGGTTCGGGTAGGGCGTAGGGTATGGGTTAGGGTTAGGGTTAGTGTTCGGGTTCGGGCTCGGTTTAGGGTACGGGTTAGGATTAGGATACGCGTTAGGGTTAGGGTAGCGGTTAGGGTTAGGGTACGCTTTAGGGTGAGAGTAGTTATTAAACCTATCCCACTCTCTAGATATCCCTTAGCACGTAAAAGAATATTATTTGGGGTTCCAGCCATGGAGAAGAGCTTAGACACTAGGAGAAGATAAGGAACACACCCATTATCAAGAAATCACATTAGGATTCTCTTTTTAACCTGTTCCTTAAAACACTAGTGCTTAGGAAATCTATTGGAGGCAGAAGCAGTCAAGGGTAGCTTAGGGTTAGGGTTAGGTTTAGGGTGAGGGTTAGGGTACGGCTTAGGGTACGGGTTCGGGGAGGGGTTCGGGTAGGGCGTAAGGTATGGGTTAGGGTTAGGGTTAGCGCTGGTGTTAGGGTTAGGGCTCGGATTAGGGTACGGGTTAGGATTAGGGTAGGGGTTAGGGTTAGGGTACGCGTTAGGGTGAGGGTAGTTATTAAACCTATCACACTCTCTAGATACCCCTTAGCACGTAAAGGAATATTATTTGGGGATCCAACCATGGAGAAGAGTTTAGACACTAGGAGAAGATAAGGAACACACCCATTATCAAGAAATCACATTAGGATTCTCTTTTTAACCTGTTCCTTAAAGCACTAGTGCTTAGGAAATCTGTTGGAGGCAGAAGCCGTCAAGGGTAGCTTAGGGTTAGGGTTAGGGTTAGGATGAGTGTTAGGGTACGGCTTAGGGTACTGGTTGGGGGAGGGGTTCGGGTAGGGCGTAGGGTATGGGTTAGGGTTAGGGTTAGTGTTAGTGTTAGGGTTAGGGCTCGGTTTAGGCTACGGGTTAGGATTAGGGTACGCGTTAGTGTTAGGGTAGGGGTTAGGGTTAGGGTACGCGATAGGGTGAGGTTAGTTATTAAACCTATCCCACTCTCTAGATACCCCTTAGCACGTAAAGGAATATTATTTGGGGGTCCAGCCATGGAGAAGAGTTTAGACACGAGGAGAAGATAAGGAACACACCCATTATCAAGAAATCACATTAGGATTCTCTTTTTAACCTGTTCCTTAAAACACTAGTGCTTAGGAAATCTATTGGAGGCAGAAGCAGTCAAGGGTAGCTTAGGGTTAGGGTTAGGGTTAGGGTACGGCTTAGGGTTCGGTTTCGGGGAGGGGTTCGGGTAGGGCGTAGTGTAAGGGTTAGGGTTAGGGTTAGTGTTAGGGTTAGGGCTCGGTTTAGGGTACGGGTTAGGATTAGGGTACGCGTTAGGGTTAGGGTAGGGGTTAGGGTTAGGGTATGCGATAGGGTGAGGTTAGTTATTAAACCTATCACACTCTCTAGATACCCCTTAGCACGTAAAGGAATATTATTTGTGGGTCCAGCCATGGAGAAGAGTTTAGACACTAGGAGAAGATAAGGAACACACCCATTATCACGAAATCACATTAGGATTCTCTTTTTAACCTGTTCCTTAAAACACTAGTGCTTAGGAAATTTATTGGTGGCAGAAGCACTCAAGGGTAGCTTAGGGTTAGGGTTAGGGTTAGGGTGAGGGTTAGGGTATGGCTTAGGGTACGTGTTCGGGGAGGGGTTCGGGTAGGGCGTAGGGTATGGGTTAGGGTTAGGGTTAGGGTTAGTGTTAGGGTTAGGGCTCGGTTTAGGGTACGGGTTAGGATTAGGGTACACGTTAGGGTTAGGGTAGGGGTTAGGGTTAGGGTACGCGTTAGGGTGAGGGTAGTTATTAAACCTATCACACTCTTTAGATACCCCTTAGCACGTAAAGGAATATTATTTGGGGGTCCAGCCATGGAGAAGAGTTTAGACACGAGGAGAAGATAAGGAACACACCCATTATCAAGAAATCACATTAGGATTCTCTTTTTAACCTGTTCCTTAAAACACTAGTGCTTAGGAAATCTATTGGAGGCAGAAGCAGTCAAGGGTAGCATAGGGTTAGGGTTACGGTTAGGGTACGCCTTAGGGTACGGGTTCGGGGAGGGGTTCGGGTAGGGCGTAGGGTATGGGTTAGGGTTAGGGTTAGGGTTAGTGTTAGGGTTAGGTCTCGGTTTAGGGTACGGGTTAGGATTAGGGTACGCATTAGGGTTAGGGTAGGTGTTAGGGTTAGGGTACGCGTTAGGGTGAGGGTAGTTATTAAACCTATCCCACTCTCTAGATACCCCCTAGCACGTAAAGGAATATTATTTGGGGGTCCAGCCATGGAGAAGAGTTTAGACACTAGGAGAAGATAAGGAACACACCCATTATCAAGAAATCACATTAGGATTCTCTTTTTAACCTGTTCCTTAAAACACTAGTACTTAGGAAATCTCTTGGAGGCAGAAGCAGTCAAGGGTAGCTTAGTGTTAGGGTTAGGGTTAGGGTGAGGGTTAGGGTACGGCTTAGGGTACGGGTTCGGGGAGGAGTTTTGGTAGGGCGTAGGGTATGGGTTAGGGTTAGGGTTAGGGTTAGTGTTAGGGTTAGGGCTCGGTTTAGGGTACGGGTTAGGATTAGGGTACGCGTTAGTGTTAGGGTAGGGGTTAGGGTTAGGTTACGCTTTAGGGTGAGGTTAGTTATTAAACCTATCCCACTCTCTAGATACCCCTTAGCACGTAAAGGAATATTATTTGGGGGTCCAGCCATGGAGAAGAGTTTAGACACTAGGAGAAGCTAAGGAGCACACCCATCATCAAGAAATCACATTAGGATTCTCTTTTTAACCTGTACCTTAAAACACTAGTGCTTAGGAAATCTATTGGTGGCAGAAGCAGTCAAGGGTAGCTTAGGGTTAGGGTTAGGGTTAGGGTGAGGGTTAGGGTACGGCTTAGGGTACGGGTTCGGGGAGGGGTTCGGGTAGGGCGTAGGGTATGGGTTAGGGTTAGGGTTAGGGTTAGTGTTAGGGTTAGGGCTCGGTTTAGGGTACGGGTTAGGATTAGGGTACGCGTTAGGGTTAGGGTAGCGGTTAGGGTTAGGGTACGCTTTAGGGTGAGAGTAGTTATTAAACCTATCCCACTCTCTAGATACCCCTTAGCACGTAAAGGAATATTATTTGGGGGTCCAGCCATGGAGAAGAGCTTAGACACTAGGAGAAGATAAGGAACACACCCATTATCAAGAAATCACATTAGGATTCTCTTTTTAACCTGTTCCTTAAAACACTAGTGCTTAGGAAATCTATTGGAGACAGAAGCAGTCAAGGATAGCTTAGGGGTAGGGTTAGGGTGAGGGTGAGGGTTAGGGTACAGCTTAGGGTACGGGTTCGGGGAGGGGTTCGGGTAGGGCGTAGGGTATGGTTTAGGGTTAGGGTTAGGGTTAGTGTTAGGGTTAGGGCTCGGTTTAGGGTACGGGTTAGGATTAGGGTACGCGTTAATGTTAGGGTAGGGGTTAGGGTTAGGGTACGCGATAGGGTGAGGTTAGTTATTAAACCTATCACACTCTCTAGATACCCCTTAGCACGTAAAGGAATATTATTTGTGGGTCCAGCCATGGAGAAGAGTTTAGACACTAGGAGAAGATAAGGAACACACCCATTATAACGAAATCACATTAGGATTCTCTTTTTAACCTGTTCCTTAAAACACTAGTGCTTAGGAAATCTATTGGTGGCAGAAGCACTCAAGGGTAGCTTAGGGTTAGGGTTAGGGTTAGGGTGAGGGTTAGGGTACGGCTTAGGGTACGGGTTCGGGTAGGGCGTAGGGTATGGGTTAGGGTTAGGTTTAGGGTTAGTGTTAGGGTTAGGGCTCGGTTTAGGTTACGGGTTAGGATTAGGGTACGCGTTAGGGTTAGGGTAGGGGTTAGGGTTAGGGTACGCGTTAGGGTGAGGGTAGTTATTACACCTATCACACTCTCTAGATACCCCTTAGCACGTAAAGGAATATTATTTGGGGGTCCAGCCATGGAGAAGAGTTTAGACACGAGGAGAAGATAAGGAACACACCCATTATCAAGAAATCACATTAGGATTCTTTTTTAACCTGTTCCTTAAAACACTAGTGCTTAGGAAATCTATTGGAGGCAGAAGCAGTCAAGGGTAGCTTAGGGTTAGGGTTAGGGTTAGGGTACGGCTTAGTGTACGGGTTCAGGGAGGGGATCGGGTAGGGCGTAGGGTATGGTTTAGGGTTAGGGTTAGTGTTAGGGTTAGGGCTCGGTTTAGGGTACGGGTTAGGATTAGGGTACGCGTTAGAGTTAGGGTAGGTGTTAGGGTTAGGGTACGCGTTAGGGTGAGGGTAGTTATTAAACCTATCCCACTCTCTAAATACCCCCTAGCACGTAAAGGAATATTATTTGGGGGTCCAGCCATGGAGAAGAGTTTAGACACTAGGAGAAGATAAGGAACACACCCATTATCACGAAATCACATTAGGATCCTCTTTTTAACCTGTTCCTTAAAACACTAGTGCTTAGGAAATCTATTGGAGGCAGAAGCAGTCAAGGGTAGCTTAGGGTTAGGGTTAGGGTTAGGGTTAGGGTGAGGGTTAGGGTATGGCTTAGGGTACGGGTTTCGGGGAGAGGTTCGAGTAGGGCGTAGGGTATGGGTTAGGGTTAGGGTTAGTGTTAGGGTTCGGGCTCGGTTTAGGGTACGGGTTAGGATTAGGGTAGGCGTTAGTGTTAGGGTAGGGGTTAGGGTTAGGTTACGCTTTAGGGTGAGGTTAGTTATTAAACCTATCCCACTCTCTAGATACCCCTTAGCACATAAAGGAATATTATTTGGGGGTCCAGCCATGGAGAAGAGTTTAGACACTAGGAGAAGATAAGGAGCACACCCATTATCAAGAAATCACATTAGGATTCTCTTTTTAACCTGTACCTTAAAACACTAGTGCTTAGGAAATCTATTGGTGGCAGAAGCAGTCAAGGGTAACTTAGGTTTAGGGTTAGGGTTAGGGTGAGGGTTAGGTTACGGCTTAGGGTACGGGTTCGGGGAGGGGTTCGGGTAGGGCGTAGGGTATGGGTTAGGGTTAGGGTTAGGGCTAGTGTTAGGGTTAGGGCTCGGTTTAGGGTACGGGTTAGGATTAGGGTACGCGTTAGTGCTAGGGTAGGGGTTAGGGTTATGGTACGCACTAGGGTGAGGGTAGTTATTAAACCTATCCCACTCTCTAGATACCCCTTAGCCCGTAAAGGTATATTATTTGGGGGTCCAGCCATGGAAAAGAGTTTAGACACTAGGAGAAGATAAGGAACACACCCATTATCAAGAAATCACATTAGGATTCTCTTTTTAATCTGTTCCTTAAAACACTATTGCTTAGGAAATCTATTGGAGGCAGAAGCAATCAAGGGTAGCTTAGGGTTAGGGTTAGAGTTAGGGTGAGTGTTAGGGTACGGATTAGGGTACGGGTTCGGGGAGGGGTTTGGGTAGGGCGTAGGGTATGTGTTAGGGTTAGGGTTAGGGTTAGTGTTAGTGTTAGGGCTCGGTTTAGGGTACGGGTTAGGATTAGGGTACGCGTTAGGGTTAGGGTAGGGGTTAGGGTTAGTGTACGCGTTAGGGAGAGGGTAGTTATTAAACCTATCCCACTCTCTAGATACCCCTTAGCACGTAAAGGAATATTATTTGGGGGTCCAGCCATGGAGAAGAGTTTAGACACTAGGAGAAGATCAGGAACACACCCGTTATCAAGAAATCACATTAGGATTCTCTTTTTAACCTGTTCCTTAAAACACTAGTGCTTAGGAAATCTATTGGAGGCAGAAGCAGTCAAGGGTAGCTTAGTGTTAGGGTTAGGGTTAGGGTGAGGGTTAGGGTACGGCTTAGGGTACGGGTTCGGGGAGGGGTTCGGGTAGGGCGTAGGGTATGGGTTAGGGTTAGGGTTAGTGTTAGGGTTCGGGCTCGGTTTAGGGTACGGGTTAGGATTAGGGTACGCGTTAGTGTTAGGGTAGGGGTTAGGGTTAGGTTACGCTTTAGGTGAGGTTAGTTATTAAACCTATCCCACTCTCTAGATACCCCTTAGCACGTAAAGGAATATTATTTGGGGGTCCAGCCATGGAGAAGAGTTTAGACACTAGGAGAAGATAAGGAGCACACCCATTATCAAGAAATCACATTAGGATTCTCTTTTTAACCTGTACCTTAAAACACTAGTGCTTAGGAAATCTATTGGTGGCAGAAGCAGTCAAGGGTAGCTTAGGTTTAGGGTTAGGGTTAGGGTGAGTGTTAGGGTACGGCTTAGGGTACGGGTTCGGGGAGGGGTTCGGGTAGGGCGTAGGGTATGGGTTAGGGTTAGGGTTAGGGCTAGTGTTAGGGTTAGGGCTCGGTTTAGGGTACGGGTTAGGATTAGGGTACGCGTTAGTGTTAGGGTAGGGGTTAGGGTTATGGTACGCACTAGGGTGAGGGTAGTTATTAAACCTATCCCACTCTCTAGATACCCCTTAGCACGTAAAGGAATATTATTTGGGGGTCCAGCCATGGAGAAGAGTTTAGACACTAGGAGAAGATAAGGAACACACCCATTATCAAGAAATCACATTAGGATTCTCTTTTTAACCTGTTCCTTAAAACACTAGAGCTTAGGAAATCTATTGGAGGCAGAAGCAATCAAGGGTAGCTTAGGGTTAGGGTTAGAGTTAGGGTGAGGGTTAGGGTACGGCTTAGGGTATGGGTTCGGGGAGGGGTTTGGGTAGGGCGTAGGGTATGGGTTAGGGTTAGGGTTAGGGTTAGTGTTAGTGTTAGGGCTCGGTTTAGGGTACGGGTTAGGATTAGGGTACGCGTTAGGGTTAGGGTAGCGGTTAGGGTTAGGGTACGCTTTAGGGTGAGAGTAGTTATTAAACCTATCCCACTCTCTAGATACCCCTTAGCACGTAAAGGAATATTATTTGGGGGTCCAGCCATGGAGAAGAGCTTAGACACTAGGAGAAGGTAAGGAACACAGCCATTATCAAGAAATCACATTAGGATTCTCTTTTTAACCTGTTCCTTAAAACACTAGTGCTTAGGAAATCTATTGGAGGCAGAAGCAGTCAAGGGTAGCTTAGGGTTGGTGTTAGGTTTAGGGTGAGGGTTAGGGTACGGCTTAGGGTACGGGTTCGGGGAGGGGTTTGGGTAGGGCGTAGGGTATGGGTTAGGGTTAGGGTTAGGGTTAGTGTTAGGGTTAGGGCTCGGTTTAGGTTACGGGTTAGGATTAGAGTATGCGTTAGTGTTAGGGTAGGGGTTAGGGTTAGGGTACGCGAGAGGGTGAGGTTAGTTATTAAACCTATCCCACTCTCTAGATACCCCTTAGCACGTAAAGGAATATTATTTGGGGGTCCAGCCATGGAGAAGAGTTTAGACACGAGGAGAAGATAAGGAACACACCCATTATCAAGAAATCACATTAGGATTCTCTTTTTAACCTGTTCCTTAAAACACTAGTGCTTAGGAAATCTATTGGAGGCAGAAGCAGTCAAGGGTAGCTTAGGGTTAGGGTTAGGGTTAGGGTGAGGGTTAGGGTATGGCTTAGGGTACGGGTTCGGGGAGGGGTTCGTGTAGGGCGTAGGGTATGGGTTAGGGTTAGGGTTAGGGTTAGTGTTAGGGTTAGGGCTCGGTTTAGGGTACGGGTTAGGATTAGGGTACGCGTTAGGGTTAGGGTAGGGGTTAGGGTTAGGGTACGCGTTAGGGTGAGGGTAGTTATTAAACCTATCACACTCTCTAGATACCCCTTAGCACGTAAAGGAATATTATTTGGGGGTCCAGCCATGGAGAAGAGTTTAGACACGAGGAGAAGATAAGGAACACACCCATTATCAAGAAATCACATTAGGATTCTCTTTTTAACGTGTTCCTTAAAACACTAGTGCTTAGGAAATCTATTGGAGGCAGAAACAGTCAAGGGTAGCTTAGGGTTAGGGTTAGGGTTAGGGTACGGCTTAGGGTACGGGTTCGGGGAGGGGTTCGGGTAGGGCGTAGGGTATGTGTTAGGGTTAGGGTTAGGGTTAGGGTTAGGTTTAGGGCTCGGTTTAGGGTACGGGTTAGGATTAGGGTACGCGTTAGTGTTAGGGTAGGGGTTAGGGTTAGGGTACGCGTTAGGGTGAGGGTAGTTATTAAACCTATCACACTCTCTAGATACCCCTTAGCACGTAAACGAATATTATTTGGGGGTCCAGCCATGGAGAAGAGTTTAGACACGAGGAGAAGATAAGGAACACACCCATTATCAAGAAAACACATTAGGATTCTCTTTTTAACCTGTTCCTTAAAACACTAGTGCTTAGGAAATCTATTGGAGGCAGAAGCAGTCAAGGGTAGCTTAGGGTTAGGGTTAGGGTTAGGGTGAGGGTTAGGGTATGGCTTAGGGTACGGGTTCGGGGAGGGGTTCGGGTAGGGCGTAGGGTATGGGTTAGGGTTAGGGTTAGGGTTAGTGTTAGGGTTAGGGCTCGGTTTAGGGTACGGGTTAGGATTAGGGTACGCGTTAGGGTTAGGGTAGGGGTTAGGGTTAGGGTAAGCGATAGGGTGAGGTTAGTTATTAAACCTGTCACACTCTCTAGATACCCCTTAGCACGTAAAGGAATATTATTTGGGGGTCCAGCCATGGAGAACAGTTTAGACACGAGGAGAAAATAAGGAACACACCCATTATCAAGAAATCACATTAGGATTCTCTTTTTAACCTGTTCCTTAAAACACTAGTGCTTAGGAAATCTATTGGAGGCAGAAGCAGTCAAGGGTAGCTTAGTGTTAGGATTAGGGTTAGGGTGAGGGTTAGGGTACGGGTTAGGATTAGGGTACGCGTTAGTGTTAGGGTAGGGGTTAGGGTTAGGGTACGCGATAGGGTGAGGTTAGTTATTAAACCTATCCCACTCTCTAGATACCCCGTAGAACGTAAAGGAATATTATTTGGGGGTCCAGCCATGGAGAAGAGATTAGACACGAGGAGAAGATAAGGAACACACCCATTATCAAGAAATCACATTAGGATTCTCTTTTTAACCTGTTCCTTAAAACACTAGTGCTTAGGAAATCTATTGGAGGCAGAAGCAGTCAAGGGTAGCTTAGGGTTAGGGTTAGGTTTAGGGTGAGGCTTAGTGTACGGCTTAGGGTACGGGTTCGGGGAGGGGTTCGGGTAGGGCGTAGGGTATGGGTTAGGGTTAGGGTTAGCGCTAGTGTTAGGGTTAGGGCTCGGTTTAGGGTACGGGTTAGGATTAGGTTACGCGTTAGGGTTAGGGTAGGGGTTAGGGTTAGGGTACGCGTTAGGGTGAGGGTAGTTATTAAACCTATCCCACTCTCTAGATACCCCTTAGCACGTAAAGGAATATTATTTGGGGGTCCAGCCATGGAGAAGAGTTTAGACACTAGGAGAAGATAAGGAACACACCCATTATCAAGAAATCACATTAGGATTCTCTTTTTAACCTGTTCCTTAAAATATTAGTGCTTAAGAAATCTATTGGAGGCAGAAGCAGTCAAGGGTAGCTTAGTGTTAGGGTGAGGGTGAGGGTTAGGGTACGGGTTAGGGTACGGGTTCGGGGAGGGGTTCGGGTAGGGCGTAGGGTATGGTTTAGGGTTAGGGTTAGGGTTAGTGTTAGGGTTAGGGCTCGGTTTAGGGTACGGGTTAGGATTAGGTTACACGTTAGAGTTAGGGTAGGGGTTAGGGTTAGGGTACGCGATAGGGTGAGGTTAGTTATTAAACCTATCACACTCTTTAGATACCCCTTAGCACGTAAAGGAATATTATTTGTTGGTCCAGCCATGGAGAAGAGTTTAGACACTAGGAGAAGATAAAGAACACACCCATTATCACGAAATCACATTAGGATTCTCTTTTTAACCTGTTCCTTAAAACACTATTGCTTAGGAAATCTATTGGAGGCAGAAGCAGTCAAGGGTATCTTAGGGTTAGGGTTAGGGTTAGGGTGAGGGTTAGGGTACGGCTTAGGGTACGGGTTCGGGGAGGGGTTCGGGTAGGGCGTAGGGTATGGGTTAGGGTTAAGGTTAGTGTTAGGGTTACGGCTCGGTTTAGGGTACGGGATAGGATTAGGGTATGCGTTAGTGTTAGGGTAGGGGTTAGGGTTAGGGTACGCGATAGGGTGAGGTTAGTTATTAAACCTATCCCACTCTCTAGATACCCCTTAGCACGTAAAGGAATATTATTTGGGAGTCCAGCCATGGAGAAGAGTTTAGACACTAGGAGAAGATAAGGAACACACCCATTATCAAGAAATCACATTAGGATTCTCTTTTTAACCTGTTCCTTAAAACACTAGTGCTTAGGAAATCTATTGATGGCAGAAGCAGTCAAGGGTAGCTTAGTGTTAGGGTTAGGGTTAGGGTGAGGTTTAGGGTACGGCTTAGGGTACGGGTTCGGGGAGGGGTTTGGGTAGGGCGTAGGGTATGGGTTAGGGTTAGGGTTAGGGTTAGTGTTAGGGTTCGGGCTCGGTTTAGGGTAAGGGTTAGGATTAGGGTACGCGTTAGTGTTAGGGTAGGGGTTAGGGTTAGGGTACGCGATAGTGTGAGGTTAGTTATTAAACCTATCCCACTCTCTAGATACCCCTTATCACGTAAAGGAATATTATTTGGGGGTCCAGCCATGGAGAAGAGTTTAGACACGAGGAGAAGATAAGGAACACACCCATTATCAAGAAATCACATTAGGATTCTCTTTTTAACCTGTTCCTTAAAACACTAGTGCTTAGGAAATCTATTGGAGGCAGAAGCCGTCAAGGGTAGCTTAGGTTTAGGGTTAGGGTTAGGGTGAGGGTTAGGGTACGGCTTAGTGTACGGGTTCAGGGAGGGGATCGGGTAGGGCGTAGGGTATGGTTTAGGGTTAGGGTTAGTGTTAGGGTTAGGGCTCGGTTTAGGGTACGGGTTAGGATTAGGGTACGCGTTAGGGTTAGGGTAGGTGTTAGGGTTAGGGTACGCGTTAGGGTGAGGGTAGTTATTAAACCTATCCCACTCTCTAAATACCCCCTAGCACGTAAAGGAATATTATTTGGGGGTCCAGCCATGGAGAAGAGTTTAGACACTAGGAGAAGATAAGGAACACACCCATTATCACGAAATCACATTAGGATCCTCTTTTTAACCTGTTCCTTAAAACACTAGTGCTTAGGAAATCTATTGGAGGCAGAAGCAGTCAAGGGTAGCTTAGGGTTAGGGTTAGGGTTAGGGTTAGGGTGAGGGTTAGGGTATGGCTTAGGGTACGGGTTTCGGGGAGAGGTTCGAGTAGGGCGTAGGGTATGGGTTAGGGTTAGGGTTAGTGTTAGGGTTCGGGCTCGGTTTAGGGTACGGGTTAGGATTAGGGTACGCGTTAGTGTTAGGGTAGGGGTTAGGGTTAGGTTACGCTTTAGGGTGAGGTTAGTTATTAAACCTATCCCACTCTCTAGATACCCCTTAGCACGTAAAGGAATATTATTTGGGGGTCCAGCCATGGAGAAGAGTTTAGACACTAGGAGAAGATAAGGAGCACACCCATTATCAAGAAATCACATTAGGATTCTCTTTTTAACCTGTACCTTAAAACACTAGTGCTTAGGAAATCTATTGGTGGCAGAAGCAGTCAAGGGTAACTTAGGTTTAGGGTTAGGGTTAGGGTGAGGGTTAGGTTACGGCTTAGGGTACGGGTTCGGGGAGGGGTTCGGGTAGGGCGTAGGGTATGGGTTAGGGTTAGGGTTAGGGCTAGTGTTAGGGTTAGGGCTCGGTTTAGGGTACGGGTTAGGATTAGGGTACGCATTAGTGCTAGGGTAGGGGTTAGGGTTATGGTACGCACTAGGGTGAGGGTAGTTATTAAACCTATCCCACTCTCTAGATACCCCTTAGCACGTAAAGGAATATTATTTGGGGGTCCAGCCATGGAGAAGAGTTTAGACACTAGGAGAAGATAAGGAACACACCCATTATCAAGAAATCACATTAGGATTCTCTTTTTAATCTGTTCCTTAAAACACTAGTGCTTAGGAAATCTATTGGAGGCAGAAGCAATCAAGGGTAGCTTAGGGTTAGGGTTAGAGTTAGGGTGAGTGTTAGGGTACGGCTTAGGGTACGGGTTCGGGGAGGGGTTTGGGTAGGGCGTAGGGTATGTGTTAGGGTTAGGGTTAGGGTTAGTGTTAGTGTTAGGGCTCGGTTTAGGGTACGGGTTAGGATTAGGGTACGCGTTAGGGTTAGGGTAGGGGTTAGGGTTAGTGTACGCGTTAGGGAGAGGGTAGTTATTAAACCTATCCCACTCTCTAGATACCCCTTAGCACGTAAAGGAATATTATTTGGGGGTCCAGCCATGGAGAAGAGCTTAGACACTAGGAGAAGATAAGGAACACACCCATTATCAAGAAATCACATTAGGATTCTGTTTTTAACCTGTTCCTTAAAACACTAGTGCTTAGGAAATCTATTGGAGGCAGAAGCAGTCAAGGGTAGCTTAGGGTTAGGGTTAGGTTTAGGGTGAGGGTTAGGGTACGGCTTAGGGTACGGGTTCGGGGAGGGGTTCGGGTAGGGCGTAGGGTATGGGTTAGGGTTAGGGTTAGCGCTAGTGTTAGGGTTAGGGCTGGGTTTAGGGTACGGGTTAGGATTAGGGTACGCGTTAGGGTTAGGGTAGGGGTTAGGGTTAGGGTACGCGTTAGGGTGAGGGTAGTTATTAAACCTATCCCACTCTCTAGATACCCCTTAGCACGTAAAGGAATATTATTTGGGGGTCCAGCCATGGAGAAGAGTTTAGACACTAGGAGAAAATAAGGAACACACCCATTATCAAGAAATCACATTAGGATTCTCTTTTTAACCTGTTCCTTAAAATACTAGTGCTTAGAAAATCTTTTGGAGGCAGAAGCAGTCAAGGGTAGCTTAGGGATAGGGTTAGGGTGAGGGTGAGGGTTAGGGTACGGCTTAGGGTACGGGTTCGGGGAGGGGTTCGGGTAGGGCGTAGGGTATGGTTTAGGGTTAGGGTTAGGGTTAGTGTTAGGGTTAGGGCTCGGTTTAGGGTACGGGTTAGGATTAGGGTACCCGTTAGTGTTAGGGTAGTGGTTAGGTTTATGGTACGCACTAGGGTGAGGGTAGTTATTAAACCTATCCCACTCTCTAGATACCCCTTAGCACGTAAAGGAATATTATTTGGGGGTCCAGCCATGGAGAAGAGTTTAGACACTAGGAGAAGATAAGGAACACACCCATTATCAAGAAATCACATTAGGATTCTCTTTTTAACCTGTTCCTTAAAACACTAGAGCTTAGGAAATCTATTGGAGGCAGAAGCAATCAAGGGTAGCTTAGGGTTAGGGTTAGAGTTACGGTGAGGGTTAGGGTACGGCTTAGGGTATGGGTTCGGGGAGGGGTTTGGGTAGGGCGTAGGGTATGGGTTAGTGTTAGGGTTAGGGTTAGTGTTAGTGTTAGGGCTCGGTTTAGGGTACGGGTTAGGATTAGGGTACGCGTTAGGGTTAGGGTAGGGGTTAGGGTTAGGGTACGCTTTAGGGTGAGAGTAGTTATTAAACCTATCCCACTCTCTAGATACCCCTTAGCACGTAAAGGAATATTATTTGGGGGTCCAGCCATGGAGAAGAGCTTAGACACTAGTAGAAGATAAGGAACACACCCATTATCAAGAAATCACATTAGGATTCTCTTTTTAACCTGTTCCTTAAAACACTAGTGCTTAGGAAATCTATTGGAGGCAGAAGCAGTCAAGGGTAGCTTAGTGTTAGGGTTAGGGTTAGGGTGAGGGTTAGGGTACGGGTTAGGATTAGGGTACGCGTTAGTGTTAGGGTAGGGGTTAGGGATAGGGTACGCGATAGGGTGAGGTTAGTTATTAAACCTATCCCACTCTCTAGATACCCCGTAGCACGTAAAGGAATATTATTTGGGGGTCCAGCCATGGAGAAGAGATTAGACACGAGGAGAAGATAAGGAACTCACGCATTATCAAGAAATCACATTAGGATTCTCTTTTTAACCTGTTCCTTAAAACACTAGTGCTTAGGAAATCTATTGGAGGCAGAAGCAGTCAAGGGTAGCTTAGGTTTAGGGTTAGGGTTAGGGTGAGGGTTAGGGTACGGCTTAGGGTACGGGTTCGGGGAGGGGTTCGGGTAGGGCGTAGGGTATGGGTTAGGGTTAGGGTTAGGGCTAGTGTTAGGGTTAGGGCTCGGTTTAGGGTACGGGTTAGGATTAGGGTAGGCGTTAGTGTTAGGGTAGGGGTTAGGGTTATGGTACGCACTAGGGTGAGGGTAGTTATTAAACCTATCCCACTCTCTCGATACCCCTTAGCACGTAAAGGAATATTATTTGGGTGTCCAGCCATGGAGAAGAGTTTAGACACGAGGAGAAGATAAGGAACACACCCATTATCAAGAAATCACATTAGGATTCTCTTTTTAACCTGTTCCTTAAAACACTAGTGCTTAGGAAATCTATTGGAGGCAGAAGCCGTCAAGGGTAGCTTAGGTTTAGGGTTAGGGTTAGGGTGAGGGTTAGGGTACGGCTTAGGGGACGGGTTCAGGGAGGGTTTCGGGTAGGGCGTAGGGTATGTGTTAGGGTTAGGGTTAGGGTTAGTGTTAGGGTTAGGGCTCGGTTTAGGGTACGGGTTAGGATTAGGGTACGCGTTAGGGTTAGGGTAGGTGTTAGGGTTAGGTTACGCGTTAGGGTGAGGGTAGTTATTAAACCTATCCCACTGTCTAGATACCCCCTAGCA
This sequence comes from Balaenoptera acutorostrata, assembly GCF_949987535.1. Classification (NCBI taxonomy): domain Eukaryota; kingdom Metazoa; phylum Chordata; class Mammalia; order Artiodactyla; family Balaenopteridae; genus Balaenoptera; species Balaenoptera acutorostrata. The sequence goes on from NW_026646077.1 coordinate 868,079, forward strand.
CGTAAAGGAATATTATTTGGGGGTCCAGCCATGGAGAAGTGTTTAGACACTAGGAGAAGATAAGGAACACACCCATTATCACGAAATCACATTAGGATCCTCCTTTTAACCTGTTCCTTAAAACACTAGTGCTTAGGAAATCTATTGGAGGCAGAAGCAGTCAAGGGTAGCTTAGGGTTAGGGTATGGCTTAGGGTACGGGTTTCGGGGAGGGGTTCCTGTAGGGCGTAGGGTATGGGTTAGGGTTAGTGTTAGGGTTCGGCCTCGGTTTAGGGTACGGGTTAGGATTAGGGTACGCGTTAGTGTTAGGGTAGGGGTTAGGGTTAGGTTACGCTTTAGGGTGAGGTTAGTTATTAAACCTATCCTACTCTCTAGATACCCCTTAGCACGTAAAGGAATATTATTTGGGGGTCCAGCAATGGAGAAGAGTTTAGACACGAGGAGAAGATAAGGAACACACCCATTATCAAGAAATCACATTAGGATTCTCTTTTAAACCTGTTCCTTAAAACACTAGTGCTTAGGAAATCTATTGGAGGCAGAAGCAGTCAAGGGTAGCTTAGGGTTAGGGTTAGGGTTAGGGTATGGCTTAGGGTACGGGTTCGGGGAGGGGTTCGGGTAGGGCGTAGTGTATGGGTTAGGGTTAAGGTTAGGGTTAGTGTTAGGGTTAGGGCTCGGTTTAGGGTACGGGTTAGGATTAGGGTACGCGTTAGGGTTAGGGTAGGGGTTAGGGTTAGGGTATGCGATAGGGTGAGGTTACTTATTAAACCTATCCCACTCTCTAGATACCCCTTAGCACGTAAAGGAATATTATTTGGGGGTCCAGCCATGGAGAAGAGTTTAGACACTAGGAGAAGATAAGGAACACACCCATTATCAAGAAATCACATTAGGATTCTCTTTTTAACCTGTTCCTTAAAACACTAGTGCTTAGGAAATCTATTGGAGGCAGAAGCAGTCAAGAGTAGCTTAGGGTTAGGGTTAGGGTTAGGGTGAGGGTTAGGGTATGGCTTAGGGTACAGGTTCGGGTAGGGCGTTGGGTATGGGTTAGGGTTAGGGTTAGGGTTAGTGTTAGGGTTAGGGCTCGGTTTAGGGTACGGGTTAGGATTAGGGTACGCGTTAGGGTTAGGGTAGGGGTTAGGGTTAGCGTACGCGTTAGGGTGAGGGTAGTTATTAAACCTATCACACTCTCTAGATACCCCTTAGCACGTAAAGTAATATTATTTGGGGTCCAGCCATGGAGAAGAGTTTAGACACTAGGAGAAGATAAGGAACACACCCATTATCAAGAAATCACATTAGGATTCTCTTTTTAACCTGTTCCTTAAAACACAAGTGCTTAGGAAATCTATTGGAGGCAGAAGCAGTCAAGGGTAGCTTAGGGTTAGGTTTAGGGTTAGGGTACGGCTTAGGGTACGGGTTCGGGGAGGGGTTCGGGTAGGGCGTAGGGTATGGGTTAGGGTTAGGGTTAGAGTAAGTGTTAGGGTTAGGGCTCGGTTTAGGGTACGGGTTAGGATTAGGGTACGCGTTAGGGTTAGGGTAGGGGTTAGGGTTAGCGTACGCGTTAGGGTGAGGGTAGTTATTAAACCTATCACACTCTCTAGATACCCCTTAGCACGTAAAGGAATATTATTTGGGGGTCCAGCCATGGAGAAGAGTTTAGACACTAGGAGAAGATAAGGAGCACACCCATTATCAAGAAATCACTTTAGGATTCTCTTTTTAACCTGTACCTTAAAACACTAGTGCTTAGGAAATCTATTGGTGGCAGAAGCAGTCAAGGGTAGCTTAGGGTTAGGGTTAGGGTTAGGGTGAGGGTTAGGGTACGGCTTAGGTTACGGGTTCGGGGAGGGTTTCGGGTTGGGCGTAAGGTATGGGTTAGGGTTAGGGTTAGGGCTAGAGTTAGGGTTAGGGCTCGGTTTAGGGTACGAGTTAGGATTAGGGTACGCGTTAGTGTTAGGGTAGGGGTTAGGGTTATGGTACGCACTAGGGTGAGGGTAGTTATTAAACCTATCCCACTCTCTAGATACCCCTTAGCACGTAAAGGAATATTATTTGGGGGTCCAGCCATGGAGAAGAGCTTAGACACTAGGAGAAGATAAGGAACACACCCATTATCAAGAAATCACATTAGGATTCTCTTTTTAACCTGTTCCTGAAAACACTAGTGCTTAGGAATCCTATTGGAGGCAGAAGCAGTCAAGGGTAGCTTAGGGTTAGGGTTAGGTTTAGGGTGAGGGTTAGGGTACGGCTTAGGGTACGGGTTCGGGGAGGGCGTAGGGTATGGGTTAGGGTTAGGGTTAGGGTTAGTGTTAGGGTTAGGGCTCGGTTTAGGGTACGGGTTAGGATTAGGGTACGCGTTAGGGTTAGGGTAGGGGTTAGGGTTAGCGTACGCGTTAGGGTGAGGGTAGTTATTAAACCAATCACACTCTCTAGATACCCCTTAGCACGTAAAGGAATATTATTTGGGGGTCCAGCCATGGAGAAGAGTTTAGACACAAGGAGAAGATAAGGAGCACACCGATTATCAAGAAATCACATTAGGATTCTCTTTTTAACCTGTACCTTAAAACACTAGTGCTTAGGAAATCTATTGGTGGCAGAAGCAGTCAAGGGTAGCTTAGGGTTAGGGTTAGGGTTAGGGTGAGGGTTAGGGTACGGCTTAGGGTACGGGTTCGGGGAGGGGTTCGGGTAGGGCGTAGGGTATGGGTTAGGGTTAGGGTTAGGGCTAGAGTTAGGGTTTGCGCTCGGTTTAGGGTACGGGTTAGGATTAGGGTACGCGTTAGTGTTAGGGTAGGGGTTACGGTTATGGTACGCACTAGGGTGAGGGTAGTTATTAAACCTATCCCACTCTCTAGATACCCCTTAGCACGTAAAGGAATATTATTTGGGGGTCCAGCCATGGAGAAGAGTTTAGACACTAGGAGAAGATAAGGAACACACCCATTATCAAGAAATCACATTAGGATTCTCTTTTTAACCTGTTCCTTAAAACACTAGTGCTTAGGAAATCTTTTGGAGGCAGAAGCAATCAAGGGTAGCTTAGGGTTAGGGTTAGAGTTAGGGTGAGGGTTAGGGTACGGCTTAGGGTACGGGTTCGGGGAGGGGTTTGGGTAGGGCGTAGGGTATGGGTTAGGTTTAGGGTTAAGGTTAGTGTTAGTGTTAGGGCTCGGTTTAGGGTACGGGTTAGGATTAGGGTACGCGTTAGGGTTAGGGTAGCGGTTAGGGTTAGGGTACGCTTTAGGGTGAGAGTAGTTATTAAACCTATCCCACTCTCTAGATACCCCTTAGCACGTAAAGGAATATTATTTGGGGGTCCAGCCATGGAGAAGTGTTTAGACACTAGTAGAAGATAAGGAACACACCCATTATCAAGAAATCACATTAGGATTCTCTTTTTAACCTGTACCTTAAAACACTAGTGCTTAGGAAATCTATTGGTGGCAGAAGCAGTCAAGGGTAGCTTAGGTTTAGGGTTAGGGTTAGGGTGAGTGTTAGGGTACGGCTTAGGGTACGGGTTCGGGGAGGGGTTCGGGTAGGGCGTAGGGTATGGGTTAGGGTTAGGGTTAGGGCTAGTGTTAGGGTTAGGGCTCGGTTTAGGGTACGGGTTAGGATTAGGGTACGCGTTAGTGTTAGGGTAGGGGTTAGGGTTATGGTACGCACTAGGGTGAGGGTAGTTATTAAACCTATCCCACTCTCTAGATACCCCTTAGCACGTAAAGGAATATTATTTGGGGGTCCAGCCATGGAGAAGAGTTTAGACACTAGGAGAAGATAAGGAACACACCCATTATCAAGAAATCACATTAGGATTCTCTTTTTAACCTGTTCCTTAAAACACTAGATCTTAGGAAATCTATTGGAGGCAGAAGCAATCAAGGGTAGCTTAGGGTTAGGGTTAGGTTTAGGGTGAGGGTTAGGGTACGGCTTAGGGTACGGGTTCGGGGAGGGCGTAGGGTATGGGTTAGGGTTAGGGTTAGGGTTAGTGTTAGGGTTAGGGATCGGTTTAGGGTACGGGTTAGGATTAGGGTACGCGTTAGGGTTAGGGTAGGGGTTAGGTTTAGCGTACGCGTTAGGGTGAGGGTAGTTATTAAACCAATCACACTCTCTAGATACCCCTTAGCACGTAAAGGAATATTATTTGGGGGTCCAGCCATGGAGAAGAGTTTAGACACTAGGAGAAGATAAGGAACACACCCATTATCAAGAAATCACATTAGGATTCTCTTTTTAACCTGTTCCTTAAAACACTAGATCTTAGGAAATCTATTGGAGGCAGAAGCAATCAAGGGTAGCTTAGGGTTAGGGTTAGAGTTAGGGTGAGGGTTAGGGTACGGCTTAGGGTATGGGTTCGGGGAGGGGTTTGGGTAGGGCGTAGGGTATGGGTTAGGGTTAGGGTTAGGGTTAGTGTTAGTGTTAGGGCTCGGTTTAGGGTACGGGTTAGGATTAGGGTACGCGTTAGGGTTAGGGTAGCGGTTAGGGTTAGGGTACGCTTTAGGGTGAGAGTAGTTATTAAACCTATCCCACTCTCTAGATACCCCTTAGCACGTAAAGGAATATTATTTGGGGGTCCAGCCATGGAGAAGAGCTTAGACACTAGGAGAAGATAAGGAACACACCCATTATCAAGAAATCACATTAGGATTCTCTTTTTAACCTGTTCCTTAAAACACTAGTGCTTAGGAAATCTATTGGAGGCAGAAGCAGTCAAGGGTAACTTAGGGTTAGGGTTAGGTTTAGGGTGAGGGTTAGGGTACGGCTTAGGGTACGGGTTCGGGGAGGGGTTCGGGTAGGGCGTAGGGTATGGGTTAGGGTTAGGGTTAGCGCTAGTGTTAGGGTTAGGGCTCGGTTTAGGGTACGGGTTAGGATTAGGGTACGCGTTAGTGTTAGGGTAGGGGTTAGGGTTAGGGTACGCGATAGGGTGAGGGTAGTTATTAAACCTATCCCACTCTCTAGATACCCCTTAGCACGTAAAGGAATATTATTTGGGTGTCCAGCCATGGAGAAGAGTTTAGACACGAGGAGAAGATAAGGAACACACCCATTATCAAGAAATCACATTAGGATTCTCTTTTTAACCTGTTCCTTAAAACACTAGTGCTTAGGAAATCTATTGGAGGCAGAAGCCGTCAAGGGTAGCTTAGGTTTAGGGTTAGGGTTAGGGTGAGGGTTAGGGTATGGCTTAGGGTACGGGTTTCGGGGAGGGGTTCGTGTAGGGCGTAGGGTATGGGTTAGGGTTAGTGTTAGGGTTCGGCCTCGGTTTAGGGTAAGGGTTAGGATTAGGGTACGCGTTAGTGTTAGGGTAGGGGTTAGGGTTAGGGTACGCGATAGTGTGAGGTTAGTTATTAAACCTATCCCACTCTCTAGATACCCCTTAGCACGTAAAGGAATATTATTTGGGGGTCCAGCCATGGAGAAGATTTTAGACACGAGGAGAAGATAAGGAACACACCCATTATCAAGAAATCACATTAGGATTCATTTTTTAACCTGTTCCTTAAAACACTAGTGCTTGGGAAATCTATTGGAGGCAGAAGCAGTCAAGGGTAGCTTAGGGTTAGGGTTAGGGTTAGGGTATGGCTTAGGGTACGGGTTCAGGGAGGGGTTCGGGTAGGGCGTAGTGTATGGGTTAGGGTTAGGGTTAGGGTTAGTGTTAGGGTTAGGGCTGGGTTTAGGGTACGGGTTAGGATTAGGGTATGCGTTAGGGTTAGGGTAGGTGTTAGGGTTAGGGTACGCATTAGGGTGAGGGTAGTTATTAAACCTATCCCACTCTCTAGATACCCCCTAGCACGTAAAGGAATATTATTTGGGGGTCCAGCCATGGAGAAGTGTTTAGACACTAGGAAAATATAAGGAACACACCCATTATCACGAAATCACATTAGGATTCTCTTTTTAACCTGTTCCTTAAAACACTAGTGCTTAGGAAATCAATTGGAGGCAGAAGCAGTCAAGGGTAGCTTAGGGTTAGGGTTAGGGTTAGGGTTAGGGTTAGGGTTAGGGTTAGGGTTCGGGCTCGGTTTAGGGTACGGGTTAGGATTAGGGTACGCGTTAGGGTTAGGGTAGGGGTTAGGGTTAGGTTACACGTTAGGGTGAGGGTAGTTATTAAACCTATCCCACTCTCTAAATACCCCTGAGCACGTAAAGGAATATTATTTGGGGGTCCAGCCATGGAGAAGAGTTTAGACACTAGGAGAAGATAAGGAACACAGCCATTATCAAGAAATCACATTAGGATTCTCTTTTTAACCTGTTCCTTAAAACACTAGTGCTTAGGAAATCTATTGGAGGCAGAAGCAGTCAAGAGTAGCTTAGGGTTAGGGTTAGGGTTAGGGTGAGGGTTAGGGTATGGCTTAGGGTACAGGTTCGGGTAGGGCGTTGGGTATGGGTTAGGGTTAGGGTTAGGGTTAGTGTTAGGGTTAGGGCTCGGTTTAGGGTACGGGTTAGGATTAGGGTACGCGTTAGGGTTAGGGTAGGGGTTAGGGTTAGCGTACGCGTTAGGGTGAGGGTAGTTATTAAACCTATCCCACTCTCTAGATACCCCTTAGCACGTACAGGAATATTATTTGGGGGTCCAGCCATGGAGAAGAGTTTAGACACGAGGAGAAGATAAGGAACACACCCATTATCAAGAAATCACATTAGGATTCTCTTTTTAACCTGTTCCTTAAAACACAAGTGCTTAGGAAATCTATTGGAGGCAGAAGCAGTCAAGGGTAGCTTAGGGTTAGGTTTAGGGTTAGGGTACGGCTTAGGGTACGGGTTCGGGGAGGGGTTCGGGTAGGGCGTAGGGTATGGGTTAGGGTTAGGGTTAGGGTAAGTGTTAGGGTTAGGGCTCGGTTTAGGGTACGGGTTAGGATTAGGGTACGCGTTAGGGTTAGTGTAGGGGTTAGGGTTAGCGTACGCGTTAGGGTGAGGGTAGTTATTAAAACTATCACACTCTCTAGATACCCCTTAGCACGTAAAGGAATATTATTTGGGGGTCCAGCCATGGAGAAGAGTTTAGACACTAGGAGAAGATAAGGAGCACACCCATTATCAAGAAATCACTTTAGGATTCTCTTTTTAACCTGTACCTTAAAATACTAGTGCTTAGGAAATCTATTGGTGGCAGAAGCAGTCAAGGGTGGCTTAGGGTTAGGGTTAGGGTTAGGGTGAGGGTTAGGGTACGGCTTAGGTTACGGGTTCGGGGAGGGTTTCGGGTTGGGCGTAAGGTATGTGTTAGGGTTAGGGTTAGGGCTAGAGTTAGGGTTAGGGCTCGGTTTAGGGTACGGGTTAGGATTAGGGTACGCGTTAGTGTTAGGGTAGGGGTTAGGGTTATGGTACGCACTAGGGTGAGGGTAGTTATTAAACCTATCCCACTCTCTAGATACCCCTTAGCACGTAAAGGAATATTATTTGGGGGTCCAGCCATGGAGAAGAGTTTAGACACTAGGAGAAGATAAGGAACACACCCATTATCAAGAAATCACATTAGGATTCTCTTTTTAACCTGTTCCTTAAAACACTAGTGCTTAGGAAATCTTTTGGAGGCAGAAGCAATCAAGGGTAGCTTCAGGTTAGGGTTAGAGTTAGGGTGAGGGTTAGGGTACGGCTTAGGGTACGGGTTCGGGGAGGGGTTTGGGTAGGGCGTAGTGTATGGGTTAGGTTTAGGGTTAAGGTTAGTGTTAGTGTTAGGGCTCGGTTTAGGGTACGGGTTAGGATTAGGGTACGCGTTAGGGTTAGGGTAGCGGTTAGGGTTAGGGTACGCTTTAGGGTGAGAGTAGTTATTAAACCTATCCCACTCTCTAGATACCCCTTAGCACGTAAAGGAATATTATTTGGGGGTCCAGCCATGGAGAAGAGCTTAGACACTAGGAGAAGATAAGGAACACACCCATTATCAAGAAATCACATTAGGATTCTCTTTTTAACCTGTTCCTGAAAACACTAGTGCTTAGGAATCCTATTGGAGGCAGAAGCAGTCAAGGGTAGCTTAGGGTTAGGGTTAGGTTTAGGGTGAGGGTTAGGGTACGGCTTAGGGTACGGGTTCGGGGAGGGCGTAGGGTATGGGTTAGGGTTAGGGTTAGGGTTAGTGTTAGGGTTAGGGATCGGTTTAGGGTACGGGTTAGGATTAGGGTACGCGTTAGGGTTAGGGTAGGGGTTAGGGTTAGCGTACGCGTTAGGGTGAGGGTAGTTATTAAACCAATCACACTCTCTAGATACCCCTTAGCACGTAAAGGAATATTATTTGGGGGTCCAGCCATGGAGAAGAGTTTAGACACTAGGAGAAGATAAGGAGCACACCCATTATCAAGAAATCACATTAGGATTCTCTTTTTCACCTGTACCTTAAAACACTAGTGCTTAGGAAATCTATTGGTGGCAGAAGCAGTCAAGGGTAGCTTAGGGTTAGGGTTAGGGTTAGGGTGAGGGTTAGGGTACGGCTTAGGGTACGGGTTCGGGGAGGGGTTCGGGTAGGGCGTAGGGTATGGGTTAGGGTTAGGGTTAGGGCTAGAGTTAGGGTTTGCGCTCGGTTTAGGGTACGGGTTAGGATTAGGGTACGCGTTAGTGTTAGGGTAGGGGTTACGGTTATGGTACGCACTAGGGTGAGGGTAGTTATTAAACCTATCCCACTCTCTAGATACCCCTTAGCACGTAAAGGAATATTATTTGGGGGTCCAGCCATGGAGAAGAGTTTAGACACTAGGAGAAGATAAGGAACACACCCATTATCAAGAAATCACATTAGGATTCTCTTTTTAACCTGTTCCTTAAAACACTAGTGCTTAGGAAATCTTTTGGAGGCAGAAGCAATCAAGGGTAGCTTAGGGTTAGGGTTAGAGTTAGGGTGAGGGTTAGGGTACGGCTTAGGGTACGGGTTCGGGGAGGGGTTTGGGTAGGGCGTAGGGTATGGGTTAGGTTTAGGGTTAAGGTTAGTGTTAGTATTAGGGCTCGGTTTAGGGTACGGGTTAGGATTAGGGTACGCGTTAGGGTTAGGGTAGCGGTTAGGGTTAGGGTACGCTTTAGGGTGAGAGTAGTTATTAAACCTATCCCACTCTCTAGATACCCCTTAGCACGTAAAGGAATATTATTTGGGGGTCCAGCCATGGAGAAGAGTTTAGACACTAGGAGAAGATAAGGAACACACCCATTATCAAGAAATCACATTAGGATTCTCTTTTTAACCTGTTCCTTAAAACACTAGAGCTTAGGAAATCTATTGGAGGCAGAAGCAATCAAGGGTAGCTTAGGGTTAGGGTTAGAGTTAGGGTGAGGGTTAGGGTACGGCTTATGGTATGGGTTCGGGGAGGGGTTTGGGTAGGGCGTAGGGTATGGGTTAGGGTTAGGGTTAGGGTTAGTGTTAGTGTTAGGGCTCGGTTTAGGGTACGGGTTAGGATTAGGGTACGCGTTAGGGTTAGGGTAGCGGTTAGGGTTAGGGTACGCTTTAGGGTGAGAGTAGTTATTAAACCTATCCCACTCTCTAGATACCCCTTAGCACGTAAAGGAATATTATTTGGGGGTCCAGCCATGGAGAAGAGCTTAGACACTAGGAGAAGATAAGGAACACACCCATTATCAAGAAATCACATTAGGATTCTCTTTTTAACCTGTTCCTTAAAACACTAGTGCTTAGGAAATCTATTGGAGGCAGAAGCAGTCAAGGGTAACTTAGGGTTAGGGTTAGGTTTAGGGTGAGGGTTAGGGTACGGCTTAGGGTACGGGTTCGGGGAGGGGTTCGGGTAGGGCGTAGGGTATGGGTTAGGGTTAGGGTTAGCGCTAGTGTTAGGGTTAGGGCTCGGTTTAGGGTACGGGTTAGGATTAGGGTACGCGTTAGTGTTAGGGTAGGGGTTAGGGTTAGGGTACGCGATAAGGTGAGGGTAGTTATTAAACCTATCCCACTCTCTAGATACCCCTTAGCACGTAAAGGAATATTATTTGGGTGTCCAGCCATGGAGAAGAGTTTAGACACGAGGAGAAGATAAGGAACACACCCATTATCAAGAAATCACATTAGGATTCTCTTTTTAACCTGTTCCTTAAAACACTAGTGCTTAGGAAATCTATTGGAGGCAGAAGCCGTCAAGGGTAGCTTAGGTTTAGGGTTAGGGTTAGGGTGAGGGTTAGGGTACGGCTTAGGGTACGGGTTCAGGGAGGGTTTCGGGTAGGGCGTAGGGTATGTGTTAGGGTTAGGGTTAGGGTTAGTGTTAGGGTTAGGGCTCGGTTTAGGGTACGGGTTAGGATTAGGGTACGCGTTAGGGTTAGGGTAGGTGTTAGGGTTAGGGTACGCGTTAGGGTGAGGTTAGTTATTAAACCTATCCCACTGTCTAGATACCCCCTAGCACGTAAAGGAATATTATTTGGGGGTCCAGCCATGGAGAAGTGTTTAGACACTAGAAGAAGATAAGGAACACACCCATTATCACGAAATCACATTAGGATCCTCCTTTTAACCTGTTCCTTAAAACACTACTGCTTAGGAAATGTATTGGAGGCAGAAGCAGTCAAGGGTAGCTTAGGGTTAGGGTTAGGGTTAGGGTGAGGGTTAGGGTATGGCTTAGGGTACGGGTTTCGGGGAGGGGTTCGTGTAGGGCGTAGGGTATGGGTTAGGGTTAGTGTTAGGGTTCGGCCTCGGTTTAGGGTAAGGGTTAGGATTAGGGTACGCGTTAGTGTTAGGGTAGGGGTTAGGGTTAGGGTACGCGATAGTGTGAGGTTAGTTATTAAACCTATCCCACTCTCTAGATACCCCTTAGCACGTAAAGGAATATTATTTGGGGGTCCAGCCATGGAGAAGATTTTAGACACGAGGAGAAGATAAGGAACACACCCATTATCAAGAAATCACATTAGGATTCTCTTTTTAACCTGTTCCTTAAAACACTAGTGCTTGGGAAATCTATTGGAGGCAGAAGCAGTCAAGGGTAGCTTAGGGTTAGGGTTAGGGTTAGGGTATGGCTTAGGGTACGGGTTCGGGGAGGGGTTCGGGTAGGGCGTAATGTATGGGTTAGGGTTAGGGTTAGGGTTAGTGTTAGGGTTAGGGCTCGGTTTAGGGTACGGGTTAGGATTAGGGTATGCGTTAGGGTTAGGGTAGGTGTTAGGGTTAGGGTACGCATTAGGGTGAGGGTAGTTATTAAACCTATCCCACTCTCTAGATACCCCCTAGCACGTAAAGGAATATTATTTGGGGGTCCAGCCATGGAGAAGTGTTTAGACACTAGGAAAATATAAGGAACACACCCATTATCACGAAATCACATTAGAATTCTCTTTTTAACCTGTTCCTTAAAACACTAGTGCTTAGGAAATCAATTGGAGGCAGAAGCAGTCAAGGGTAGCTTAGGGTTAGGGTTAGGGTTAGGGTTAGGGTTAGGGTTAGGGTTAGGGTTCGGGCTCGGTTTAGGGTACGGGTTAGGATTAGGGTACGCGTTAGTGTTAGGGTAGGGGTTAGGGTTATGGTACGCACTAGGGTGAGGGTAGTTATTAAACCTATCCCACTCTCTAGATACCCCTGAGCACGTAAAGGAATATTATTTGGGGGTCCAGCCATGGAGAAGAGTTTAGACACTAGGAGAAGATAAGGAACACACCCATTATCAAGAAATCACATTAGGATTCTCTTTTTAACCTGTTCCTTAAAACACTAGTTCTTAGGAAATCTATTGGAGGCAGAAGCAGTCAAGGGTAACTTAGGGTTAGGGTTAGGTTTAGGGTGAGGGTTAGGGTACGGCTTAGGGTACGGGTTCGGGGAGGGGTTCGGGTAGGCGTAGGGTATGGGTTAGGGTTAGGGTTAGCGCTAGTGTTAGGGTTAGGGCTCGGTTTAGGGTACGGGTTAGGATTAGGGTACGCGTTAGTGTTAGGGTAGGGGTTAGGGTTAGGGTACGCGATAAGGTGAGGGTAGTTATTAAACCTATCCCACTCTCTAGATACCCCTTAGCACGTAAAGGAATATTATTTGGGTGTCCAGCCATGGAGAAGAGTTTAGACACGAGGAGAAGATAAGGAACACACCCATTATCAAGAAATCACATTAGGATTCTCTTTTTAACCTGTTCCTTAAAACACTAGTGCTTAGGAAATCTATTGGAGGCAGAAGCCGTCAAGGGTAGCTTAGGTTTAGGGTTAGGGTTAGGGTGAGGGTTAGGGTACGGCTTAGGGTACGGGTTCAGGGAGGGTTTCGGGTAGGGCGTAGGGTATGTGTTAGGGTTAGGGTTAGGGTTAGTGTTAGGGTTAGGGCTCGGTTTAGGGTACGGGTTAGGATTAGGGTACGCGTTAGGGTTAGGGTAGGTGTTAGGGTTAGGGTACGCGTTAGGGTGAGGGTAGTTATTAAACCTATCCCACTGTCTAGATACCCCCTAGCACGTAAAGGAATATTATTTGGGGGTCCAGCCATGGAGAAGTGTTTAGACACTAGGAGAAGATAAGGAACACACCCATTATCACGAAATCACATTAGGATCCTCCTTTTAACCTGTTCCTTAAAACACTAGTGCTTAGGAAATCTATTGGAGGCAGAAGCAGTCAAGGGTAGCTTAGGGTTAGGGTTAGGGTTAGGGTGAGGGTTAGGGTATGGCTTAGGGTACGGGTTTCGGGGAGGGGTTCGTGTAGGGCGTAGGGTATGGGTTAGGGTTAGTGTTAGGGTTCGGCCTCGGTTTAGGGTACGGGTTAGGATTAGGGTACGCGTTAGTGTTAGGGTAGGGGTTAGGGTTAGGTTACGCTTTAGGGTGAGGTTAGTTATTAAACCTATCCTACTCTCTAGATACCCCTTAGCACGTAAAGGAATATTATTTGGGGGTCCAGCCATGGAGAAGAGTTTAGACACGAGGAGAAGATAAGGAACACACCCATTATCAAGAAATCACATTAGGATTCTCTTTTTAACCTGTTCCTTAAAACACTAGTGCTTAGGAAATCTATAGGAGGCAGAAGCAGTCAAGGGTAGCTTAGGGTTAGGGTTAGGGTTAGGGTATGGCTTAGGGTACGGGTTCGGGGAGGGGTTCGGGTAGGGCGTAGTGTATGGGTTAGGGTTAGGGTTAGGGTTAGTGTTAGGGTTAGGGCTCGGTTTAGGGTACGGGTTAGGATTAGGGTACGCGTTAGGGTTAGGGTAGGGGTTAGGGTTAGGGTATGCGATAGGGTGAGGTTACTTATTAAACCTATCCCACTCTCTAGATACCCCTTAGCACGTAAAGGAATATTATTTGGGGGTCCAGCCATAGAGAAGAGTTTAGATACTAGGAGAAGATAAGGAACACACCCATTATCAAGAAATCACATTAGGATTCTCTTTTTAACCTGTTCCTTAAAACACTAGTGCTTAGGAAATCTATTGGAGGCAGAAGCAGTCAAGAGTAGCTTAGGGTTAGGGTTAGGGTTAGGGTGAGGGTTAGGGTATGGCTTAGGGTACGGGTTCGGGTAGGGCGTTGGGTATGGGTTAGGGTTAGGGTTAGGGTTAGTGTTAGGGTTAGGGCTCGGTTTAGTGTACGGGTTAGGATTAGGGTACGCGTTAGGGTTAGGGTAGGGGTTAGGGTTAGCGTACGCGTTAGGGTGAGGGTAGTTATTAAACCTATCACACTCTCTAGATACCCCTTAGGACGTAAAGTAATATTATTTGGGGGTCCAGCCATGGAGAAGAGTTTAGACACGAGGAGAAGATAAGGAACACACCCATTATCAAGAAATCACATTAGGATTCTCTTTTTAACCTGTTCCTTAAAACACAAGTGCTTAGGAAATCTATGGGAGGCAGAAGCAGTCAACGGTAGCTTAGGGTTAGGGTTAGGGTTAGGGTGAGGGTTAGGGTACGGCTTAGGGTACGGGTTCGGGGAGGGTTTCGGGTTGGGCGTAAGGTATGGGTTAGAGTTAGGGTTAGGGCTAGAGTTAGGGTTAGGGCTCGGTTTAGGGTACGGGTTAGGATTAGGGTACGCGTTAGTGTTAGGGTAGGGGTTAGGGTTATGGTACGCACTAGGGTGAGGGTAGTTATTAAACCTATCCCACTCTCTAGATACCCCTTAGCACGTAAAGGAATATTATTTGGGGGTCCAGCCATGGAGAAGAGTTTAGACACTAGGAGAAGATAAGGAGCACACCCATTATCAAGAAATCACTTTAGGATTCTCTTTTTAACCTGTACCTTAAAACACTAGTGCTTAGGAAATCTATTGGTGGCAGAAGCAGTCAAGGGTAGCTTAGGGTTAGGGTTAGGGTTAGGGTGAGGGTTAGGGTACATCTTAGGGTACGGGTTCGGGGAGGGGTTCGGGTTGGGCGTAAGGTATGGGTTAGGGTTAGGGTTAGGGCTAGAGTTAGGGTTAGGGCTCGGTTTAGGGTACGGGTTAGGATTAGGGTACGCGTTAGTGTTAGGGTAGGGGTTAGGGTTATGGTACGCACTAGGGTGAGGGTAGTTATTAAACCTATCCCACTCTCTAGATACCCCTTAGCACGTAAAGGAATATTATTTGGGGGTCCAGCCATGGAGAAGAGTTTAGACACTAGGAGAAGATAAGGAACACACCCATTATCAAGAAATCACATTAGGATTCTCTTTTTAACCTGTTCCTTAAAACACTAGTGCTTAGGAAATCTTTTGGAGGCAGAAGCAATCAAGGGTAGCTTCGGGTTAGGGTTAGAGTTAGGGTGAGGGTTAGGGTACGGCTTAGGGTACGGGTTCGGGGAGGGGTTTGGGTAGGGCGTAGTGTATGGGTTAGGTTTAGGGTTAAGGTTAGTGTTAGTGTTAGGGCTCGGTTTAGGGTACGGGTTAGGATTAGGGTACGCGTTAGGGTTAGGGTAGCGGTTAGGGTTAGGGTACGCTTTAGGGTGAGAGTAGTTATTAAACCTATCCCACTCTCTACATACCCCTTAGCACGTAAAGGAATATTATTTGGGGGTCCAGCCATGGAGAAGAGCTTAGACACTAGGAGAAGATAAGGAACACACCCATTATCAAGAAATCACATTAGGATTCTCTTTTTAACCTATTCCTGAAAACACTAGTGCTTAGGAATCCTATTGGAGGCAGAAGCAGTCAAGGGTAGCTTAGGGTTAGGGTTAGGTTTAGGGTGAGGGTTAGGGTACGGCTTAGGGTACGGGTTCGGGGAGGGCGTAGGGTATGGGTTAGGGTTAGGGTTAGGGTTAGTGTTAGGGTTAGGGCTCGGTTTAGGGTACGGGTTAGGATTAGGGTACGCGTTAGGGTTAGGGTAGTGGTTAGGGTTAGCGTACGCGTTAGGGTGAGGGTAGTTATTAAACCAATCACACTCTCTAGATACCCCTTAGCACGTAAAGGAATATTATTTGGGGGTCCAGCCATGGAGAAGAGTTTAGACACTAGGAGAAGATAAGGAGCACACCCATTATCAAGAAATCACATTAGGATTCTCTTTTTAACCTGTACCTTAAAACACTAGTGCTTAGGAAATCTATTGGTGGCAGAAGCAGTCAAGGGTAGCTTAGGGTTAGGGTTAGGGTTAGGGTGAGGGTTAGGGTACGGCTTAGGGTACGGGTTCGGGGAGGGGTTCGGGTAGGGCGTAGGGTATGGGTTAGGGTTAGGGTTAGGGCTAGAGTTAGGGTTTGCGCTCGGTTTAGGGTACGGGTTAGGATTAGGGTACGCGTTAGTGTTAGGGTAGGGGTTACGGTTATGGTACGCACTAGGGTGAGGGTAGTTATTAAACCTATCCCACTCTCTAGATACCCCTTAGCACGTAAAGGAATATTATTTGGGGGTCCAGCCATGGAGAAGAGTTTAGACACTAGGAGAAGATAAGGAACACACCCATTATCAAGAAATCACATTAGGATTCTCTTTTTAACCTGTTCCTTAAAACACTAGTGCTTAGGAAATCTTTTGGAGGCAGAAGCAATCAAGGGTAGCTTAGGGTTAGGGTTAGAGTTAGGGTGAGGGTTAGGGTAAGGCTTAGGGTACGGGTTCGGGGAGGGGTTTGGGTAGGGCGTAGGGTATGGGTTAGGTTTAGGGTTAAGGTTAGTGTTAGTGTTAGGGCTCGGTTTAGGGTACGGGTTAGGATTAGGGTACGCGTTAGGGTTAGGGTAGCGGTTAGGGTTAGGGTACGCTTTAGGGTGAGAATAGTTATTAAACCTATCCCACTCTCTAGATACCCCTTAGCACGTAAAGGAATATTATTTGGGGGTCCAGCCATGGAGAAGTGTTTAGACACTAGGAGAAGATAAGGAGCACACCCATTATCAAGAAATCACTTTAGGATTCTCTTTTTAACCTGTACCTTAAAACACTAGTGCTTAGGAAATCTATTGGTGGCAGAAGCAGTCAAGGGTAGCTTAGGTTTAGGGTTAGGGTTAGGGTGAGTGTTAGGGTACGGCTTAGGGTACGGGTTCGGGGAGGGGTTCGGGTAGGGCGTAGGGTATGGGTTAGGGTTAGGGTTAGGGCTAGTGTTAGGGTTAGGGCTCGGTTTAGGGTACGGGTTAGGATTAGGGTACGCGTTAGTGTTAGGGTAGGGGTTAGGGTTATGTTACGCACTAGGGTGAGGGTAGTTATTAAACCTATCCCACTCTCTAGATACCCCTTAGCACGTAAAGGAATATTATTTGGGGGTCCAGCCATGGAGAAGAGTTTAGACACTAGGAGAAGATAAGGAACACACCCATTATCAAGAAATCACATTAGGATTCTCTTTTTAACCTGTTCCTTAAAACACTAGAGCTTAGGAAATCTATTGGAGGCAGAAGCAATCAAGGGTAGCTTAGGGTTAGGGTTAGAGTTAGGGTGAGGGTTAGGGTACGGCTTAGGGTATGGGTTCGGGGAGGGGTTTGGGTAGGGCGTAGGGTATGGGTTAGGGTTAGGGTTAGGGTTAGTGTTAGTGTTAGGGCTCGGTTTAGGGTACGGGTTAGGATTAGGGTACGCGTTAGGGTTAGGGTAGCGGTTAGGGTTAGGGTACGCTTTAGGGTGAGAGTAGTTATTAAACCTATCCCACCCTCTAGATACCCCTTAACACGTAAAGGAATATTATTTGGGGGTCCAGCCATGGAGAAGAGCTTAGACACTAGGAGAAGATAAGGAACACACCCATTATCAAGAAATCACATTAGGATTCTCTTTTTAAACTGTTCCTTAAAACACTAGTGCTTAGGAAATCTATTGGAGGCAGAAGCAGTCAAGGGTAACTTAGGGTTAGGGTTAGGTTTAGGGTGAGGGTTAGGGTACGGCTTAGGGTACGGGTTCGGGGAGGGGTTCGAGTAGGGCGTAGGGTATGGGTTAGGGTTAGGGTTAGCGCTAGTGTTAGGGTTAGGGCTCGGTTTAGGGTACGGGTTAGGATTAGGGTACGCGTTAGTGTTAGGGTAGGGGTTAGGGTTAGGGTACACGATAGGGTGAGGGTAGTTATTAAACCTATCCCACTCTCTAGATACCCCTTAGCACGTAAAGGAATATTATTTGGGTGTCCAGCCATGGAGAAGAGTTTAGACACGAGGAGAAGATAAGGAACACACCCATTATCAAGAAATCACATTAGGATTCTCTTTTTAACCTGTTCCTTAAAACACTAGTGCTTAGGAAATCTATTGGAGGCAGAAGCCGTCAAGGGTAGCTTAGGTTTAGGGTTAGGGTTAGGGTGAGGGTTAGGGTACGGCTTAGGGTACGGGTTCAGGGAGGGTTTCGGGTAGGGCGTAGGGTATGTGTTAGGGTTAGGGTTAGGGTTAGTGTTAGGGTTAGGGCTCGGTTTAGGGTACGGGTTAGGATTAGGGTACGCGTTAGGGTTAGGGTAGGTGTTAGGGTTAGGGTACGCGTTAGGGTGAGGGTAGTTATTAAACCTATCCCACTGTCTAGATACCCCCTAGCATGTAAAGGAATATTATTTGGGGGTCCAGCCATGGAGAAGTGTTTAGACACTAGGAGAAGATAAGGAACACACCCATTATCACGAAATCACATTAGGATCCTCCTTTTAACCTGTTCCTTAAAACACTAGTGCTTAGGAAATCTATTGGAGGCAGAAGCAGTCAAGGGTAGCTTAGGGTTAGGGTTAGGGTTAGGGTGAGGGTTAGGGTATGGCTTAGGGTACGGGTTTCGGGGAGGGGTTCGTGTAGGGCGTAGGGTATGGGTTAGGGTTAGTGTTAGGGTTCGGCCTCGGTTTAGGGTAAGGGTTAGGATTAGGGTACGCGTTAGTGTTAGGGTAGGGGTTAGGGTTAGGGTACGCGATAGTGTGAGGTTAGTTATTAAACCTATCCCACTCTCTAGATACCCCTTAGCACGTAAAGGAATATTATTTGGGGGTCCAGCCATGGAGAAGATTTTAGACACGAGGAGAAGATAAGGAACACACCCATTATCAAGAAATCACATTAGGATTCTCTTTTTAACCTGTTCCTTAAAACACTAGTGCTTGGGAAATCTATTGGAGGCAGAAGCAGTCAAGGGTAGCTTAGGGTTAGGGTTAGGGTTAGGGTATGGCTTAGGGTACGGGTTCGGGGAGGGGTTCGGGTAGGGCGTAGTGTATGGGTTAGGGTTAGGGTTAGGGTTAGTGTTAGGGTTAGGGCTCGGTTTAGGGTACGGTTTAGGATTAGGGTATGCGTTAGGGTTAGGGTAGGTGTTAGGGTTAGGGTACGCATTAGGGTGAGGGTAGTTATTAAACCTATCCCACTCTCTAGATACCCCCTAGCACGTAAAGGAATATTATTTGGGGGTCCAGCCATGGAGAAGTGTTTAGACACTAGGAAAATATAAGGAACACACCCATTATCACGAAATCACATTAGGATTCTCTTTTTAACCTGTTCCTTAAAACACTAGAGCTTAGGAAATCAATTGGAGGCAGAAGCAGTCAAGGGTAGCTTAGGGTTAGGCTTAGGGTTAGGGTTAGGGTTAGGGTTAGGGTTAGGGTTAGGGTTCGGGCTCGGTTTAGGGTACGGGTTAGGATTAGGGTACGCGTTAGTGTTAGGGTAGGGGTTAGGGTTATGGTACGCACTAGGGTGAGGGTAGTTATTAAACCTATCCCACTCTCTAGATACCCCTGAGCACGTAAAGGAATATTATGTGGGGGTCCAGCCATGGAGAAGAGTTTAGACACTAGGAGAAGATAAGGAACACACCCATTATCAAGAAATCACATTAGGATTCTCTTTTTAACCTGTTCCTTAAAACACTAGTGCTTAGGAAATCTATTGGAGGCAGAAGCAGTCAAGAGTAGCTTAGGGTTAGGGTTAGGGTTAGGGTGAGGGTTAGGGTATGGCTTAGGGTACGGGTTCGTGTAGGGCGTAGGGTATGGGTTAGGGTTAGGTTTAGGGTTAGTGTTAGGGTTAGGGCTCGGTTTAGGGTACGGGTTAGGATTAGGGTACGCGTTAGTGTTAGGGTAGGGGTTAGGGTTAGCGTACGCGTTAGGGTGAGGGTAGTTATTAAACCTATCACACTCTCTAGATACCCCTTAGCACGTAAAGGAATATTATTTGGGGGTCCAGCCATGGAGAAGAGTTTAGACACTAGGAGAAGATAAGGAGCACACCCATTATCAAGAAATCACTTTAGGATTCTCTTTTTAACCTGTACCTTAAAACACTAGTGCTTAGGAAATCCATTGGTGGCAGAAGCAGTCAAGGGTAGCTTAGGGTTAGGGTTAGGGTTAGGGTGAGGGTTAGGGTACGGCTTAGGGTACGGGTTCGGGGAGGGTTTCGGGTAGGGCGTAAGGTATGGGTTAGGGTTAGGGTTAGGGCTCGGTTTAGGGTACGGGTTAGGATTAGGGTACGCGTTAGTGTTAGGGTAGGGGTTAGGGTTATGGTACGCACTAGGGTGAGGGTAGTTATTAAACCTATCCCACTCTCTAGATACCCCTTAGCACGTAAAGGAATATTATTTGGGGGTCCAGCCATGGAGAAGAGTTTAGACACTAGGAGAAGATAAGGAACACACCCATTATCAAGAAATCACATTAGGATTCTCTTTTTAACCTGTTCCTTAAAACACTAGTGCTTAGGAAATCTTTTGGAGGCAGAAGCAATCAAGGGTAGCTTAGGGTTAGGGTTAGAGTTAGGGTGAGGGTTAGGGTACGGCTTAGGGTACGGGTTCGGGGAGGGGTTTGGGTAGGGCGTAGTGTATGGGTTAGGTTTAGGGTTAAGGTTAGTGTTAGTGTTAGGGCTCGGTTTAGGGTGCGGGTTAGGATTAGGGTACGCGTTAGGGTTAGGGTAGCGGTTAGGGTTAGGGTACGCTTTAGGGTGAGAGTAGTTATTAAACCTATCCCACTCTCTAGATACCCCTTAGCACGTAAAGGAATATTATTTGGGGGTCCAGCCATGGAGAAGAGCTTAGACACTAGGAGAAGATAAGGAACACACCCATTATCAAGAAATCACATTAGGATTCTCTTTTTAACCTGTTCCTGAAAACACTAGTGCTTAGGAATCTTATTGGAGGCAGAAGCAGTCAAGGGTAGCTTAGGGTTAGGGTTAGGTTTAGGGTGAGGGTTAGGGTACGGCTTAGGGTACGGGTTCAGGGAGGGGTTCGGGTAGGGCGTAGGGTATGGGTTAGGGTTAGGGTTAGCGCTAGTGTTAGGGTTAGGGCTCGGTTTAGGGTACGGGTTAGGATTAGGTTACGCGTGAGTGTTAGGGTAGGGGTTAGGGTTAGGGTACGCAATAGGGTGAGGTTAGTTATTAAACCTATCCCACTCTCTAGATACCCCTTAGCACGTAAAGGAATATTATTTGGGGGTCCAGCCATGGAGAAGAGCTTAGACACTAGGAGAAGATAAGGAACACACCCATTATCAAGAAATCACATTAGGATTCTCTTTTTAACCTGTTCCTGAAAACACTGGTGCTTAGGAATCCTATTGGAGGCAGAAGCAGTCAAGGGTAGCTTAGGGTTAGGGTTAGGTTTAGGGTGAGGGTTAGTGTACGGCTTAGGGTACGGGTTCGGGGAGGGCGTAGGGTATGGGTTAGGGTTAGGGTTAGGGTTAGTGTTAGGGTTAGGGCTCGGTTTAGGGTACGGGTTAGGATTAGGGTACGCGTTAGGGTTAGGGTAGGTGTTAGGGTTAGGGTACGCGTTAGGGTGAGGGTAGTTATTAAACCTATCCCACTGTCTAGATACCCCCTAGCACGTAAAGGAATATTATTTGGGGGTCCAGCCATGGAGAAGTGTTTAGACACTAGGAGAAGATAAGGAACACACCCATTATCACGAAATCACATTAGGATCCTCCTTTTAACCTGTTCCTTAAAACACTAGTGCTTAGGAAATCTATTGGAGGCAGAAGCAGTCAAGGGTAGCTTAGGGTTAGGGTTAGGGTTAGGGTGAGGGTTAGGGTATGGCTTAGGGTACGGGTTTCGGGGAGGGGTTCGTGTAGGTCGTAGGGTATGGGTTAGGGTTAGTGTTAGGGTTCGGCCTCGGTTTAGGGTAAGGGTTAGGATTAGGGTACGCGTTAGTGTTAGGGTAGGGGTTAGGGTTAGGGTACGCAATAGTGTGAGGTTAGTTATTAAACCTATCCCACTCTCTAGATACCCCTTAGCACGTAAAGGAATATTATTTGGGGGTCCAGCCATGGAGAAGATTTTAGACACGAGGAGAAGATAAGGAACACACCCATTATCAAGAAATCACATTAGGATTCTCTTTTTAACCTGTTCCTTAAAACACTAGTGCTTAGGAAATCTATTGGAGGCAGAAGCAGTCAAGGGTAGCTTAGGGTTAGGGTTAGGGTTAGGGTATGGCTTAGGGTACGGGTTCGGGGAGGGGTTCGGGTAGGGCGTAGTGTATGGGTTAGGGTTAGGGTTAGGGTTAGTGTTAGGGTTAGGGCTCGGTTTAGGGTACGGGTTAGGATTAGGGTACACGTTAGGGTTAGGGTAGGGGTTAGGGTTAGGGTATGCGATAGGGTGAGGTTACTTATTAAACCTATCCCACTCTCTAGATACCCCTTAGCACGTAAAGGAATATTATTTGGGGGTCCAGCCATGGAGAAGAGTTTAGACACTAGGAGAAGATAAGGAACACACCCATTATCAAGAAATCACCTTAGGATTCTCTTTTTAACCTGTTCCTTAAAACACTAGTGCTTAGGAAATTTATTGGAGGCAGAAGCAGTCAAGAGTAGCTTAGGGTTAGGGTTAGGGTTAGGGTGAGGGTTAGGGTATGGCTTAGGGTACGGGTTCGGGTAGGGCGTTGGGTATGGTTTAGGGTTAGGGTTAGGGTTAGTGTTAGGGTTAGGGCTCGGTTTAGGGTACGGGTTAGGATTAGGGTATGCGTTAGGGTTAGGGTAGCGGTTAGGGTTAGGGTACGCTTTAGGTTGAGAGTAGTTATTAAACCTATCCCACTCTCTAGATACCCCTTAGCACGTAAAGGAATATTATTTGGGGGTCCAGCCATGGAGAAGAGTTTAGACACGAGGAGAAGATAAGGAACACACCCATTATCAAGAAATCACATTAGGATTCTCTTTTTAACCTGTTCCTTAAAACACTAGTGCTTAGGAAATCTATTGGAGGCAGAAGCCGTCAAGGGTAGCTTAGGTTTCGGGTTAGGGTTAGGGTGAGGGTTAGGGTACGGCTTAGGGTACGGGTTCGGGGAGGGGTTCGGGTAGGGCTTAGGGTATGGGTTAGGGTTAGGGTTAGGGTTAGTGTTAGGGTTAGGGCTCGGTTTAGGATACGGGTTAGGATTAGGGTACGCGTTAGTGTTAGGGTAGGGGTTAGGGTTAGGGTACGCGATAGGGTGAGGTTAGTTATTAAACCAATCCCACTCTCTAGATACCCCTTAGCACGTAAAGGAATATTATTTGGGGGTCCAGCCATGGAGAAGTGTTTAGACACTAGGAGAAGATAAGGAACACACCCATTATCACGAAATCACATTAGGATCCTCTTTTTAACCTGTTCTTTAAAACACTAGTGCTTAGGAAATCTATTGGAGGCAGAAGCAGTCAAGGGTAGCTTAGGGTTAGGGTTAGGGTTAGGGTTAGGGTTAGGGTATGGCTTACGGTACGGGTTTAGGGGAGGGGTTCGGGTAGGGCGTAGGGTATGGGTTAGGGTTAGGGTTAGTGTTAGGGTTCGGGCTCGGTTTAGGGTACGGGTTAGGATTAGGGTACGCGTTAGTGTTAGGGTAGGGGTTAGGGTTATGGTACGCACTAGGGTGAGGGTAGTTATTAAACCTATCCCACTCTCTAGATACCCCTTAGCACGTAAAGGAATATTATTTGGGGGTCCAGCCATGGAGAAGATTTTAGACACTAGGAGAAGATAAGGAACACACCCATTATCAAGAAATCACATTAGGATTCTCTTTTTAACCTATTCCTTAAAACACTAGTGCTTAGGAAATCTATTGGAGGCAGAAGCAATCAAGGGTAGCTTAGGATTAGGGTTAGAGTTAGGGTGAGGGTTAGGGTACGGCTTAGGGTACGGGTTCGGGGAGGGGTTTGGGTAGGGCGTAGGGTATGGGTTAGGGTTAGGGTTAGGGTTAGTGTTAGTGTTAGGGCTCGGTTTAGGGTACGGGTTAGGATTAGGGTATGCGTTATGGTTAGGGTAGCGGTTAGGGTTAGGGTACGCTTTAGGGTGAGAGTAGTTATTAAACCTATCCCACTCTCTAGATACCCCTTAGCACGTAAAGGAATATTATTTGGGGGTCCTGCAATGGAGAATAGCTTAGACACTAGGAGAAGATAAGGAAAACACCCATTATCAAGAAATCACATTAGGATTCTCTTTTTAACCTGTTCCTTAAAACACTAGTGCTTAGGAAATCTATTGGAGGCAGAAGCAGTCAAGGGGAACTTAGGGTTAGGGTCAGGTTTAGGGTGAGGGTTAGGGTACGGCTTAGGGTACGGGTTCGGGGAGGGGTTCGGGTAGGGCGTAGGGTATGGGTTAGGGTTAGGGTTAGCGCTAGTGTTAGGGTTAGGGCTCGGTTTAGGGTACGGGTTAGGATTAGGGTACGCATTAGGGTTAGGGTAGGGGTTAGGGTTAGGGTACGCATTAGGGTTAGGGTTAGGGTTAGGGCTCGGTTTAGGGTAAGGGTTAGGATTAGGGTACGCGTTAGTGTTAGGGTAGGGGTTAGGGTTAGGGTACGCGATAGTGTGAGGTTAGTTATTAAACCTATCCCACTCTCTAGATACCCCTTAGCACGTAAAGGAATATTATTTGGGGGTCCAGCCATGGAGAAGAGTTTAGACACTAGGAGAAGATAAGGAACACACCCATTATCAAGAAATCACATTAGGATTCTCTTTTTAACCTGTTCCTTAAAACACTAGTGCTTAGGAAATCTATTGGAGGCAGAAGCAGTCAAGGGTAGCTTAGGGTTAGGTTTAGGGTTAGGGTACGGCTTAGGGTACGGGTTCGGGGAGGGGTTCGGGTAGGGCGTAGGGTATGTGTTAGGGTTAGGGTTAGGGTAAGTGTTAGGGTTAGGGCTCGGTTTAGGGTACGGGTTAGGATTAGGGTATGCGTTAGGGTTAGGGTAGGTGTTAGGGTTAGGGTACGCATTAGGGTGAGGGTAGTTATTAAACCTATCCCACTCTCTAGATACCCCCTAGCACGTAAAGGAATATTATTTGGGGGCCCAGCCATGGAGAAGTGTTTAGACACTAGGAAAATATAAGGAACACACCCATTATCACGAAATCACATTAGGATTCTCTTTTTAACCTGTTCCTTAAAACACTAGTGCTTAGGAAATCAATTGGAGGCAGAAGGAGTCAAGGGTAGCTTAGGGTTAGGGTTAGGTTTAGGGTTAGGGTTAGGGTTAGGGTTAGGGTTCGGGCTCGGTTTAGGGTACGGGTTAGGATTAGGGTACGCGTTAGTGTTAGGGTAGGGGTTAGGGTTATGGTACGCACTAGGGTGAGGGTAGTTATTAAACCTATCCCACTATTTAGATACCCCTGAGCACGTAAAGGAATATTATTTGGGGGTCCAGCCATGGAGAAGAGTTTAGACACTAGGAGAAGATAAGGAACACACCCATTATCAAGAAATCACATTAGGATTCTCTTTTTAACCTGTTCCTTAAAACACTAGTGCTTAGGAAATCTTTTGGAGGCAGAAGCAATCAAGGGTAGCTTAGGGTTAGGGTTAGAGTTAGGGTGAGGGTTAGGGTACGGCTTAGGGTACGGGTTCGGGGAGGGGTTTGGGTAGGGCGTAGTGTATGGGTTAGGTTTAGGGTTAAGGTTAGTGTTAGTGTTAGGGCTCGGTTTAGGGTGCGGGTTAGGATTAGGGTACGCGTTAGGGTTAGGGTAGCGGTTAGGGTTAGGGTACGCTTTAGGGTGAGAGTAGTTATTAAACCTATCCCACTCTCTAGATACCCCTTAGCACGTAAAGGAATATTATTTGGGGGTCCAGCCATGGAGAAGAGCTTAGACACTAGGAGAAGATAAGGAACACACCCATTATCAAGAAATCACATTAGGATTCTCTTTTTAACCTGTTCCTGAAAACACTAGTGCTTAGGAATCCTATTGGAGGCAGAAGCAGTCAAGGGTAGCTTAGGGTTAGGGTTAGGTTTAGGGTGAGGGTGAGGGTACGGCTTAGGGTACGGGTTCGGGGAGGGGTTCGGGTAGGGCGTAGGGTATGGGTTAGGGTTAGGGTTAGCGCTAGTGTTAGGGTTAGGGCTCGGTTTAGGGTACGGGTTAGGATTAGGTTACGCGTGAGTGTTAGGGTAGGGGTTAGGGTTAGGGTACGCAATAGGGTGAGGTTAGTTATTAAACCTATCCCACTCTCTAGATACCCCTTAGCACGTAAAGGAATATTATTTGTGGGTCCAGCCATGGAGAAGAGTTTAGACACTAGGAGAAGATAAGGAACACACCCATTATCAAGAAATCACATTAGGATTCTCTTTTTAACCTGTTCCTTAAAACACTAGTGCTTAGGAAATCTATTGGAGGCAGAAGCAGTCAAGGGTAGCTTAGTGTTAGGGTTAGGGTTAGGGTGAGGGTTAGGGTACGGCTTAGGGTACGGGTTCGGGGAGGGGTTCGTGTAGGGCTTAGGGTATGGGTTAGGGTTAGGGTTAGGGTTAGTGTTAGGGTTAGGGCTCGGTTTAGGATACGGGTTAGGATTAGGGTACGCGTTAGTTTTAGGGTAGGGGTTAGGGTTAGGGTACGCGATAGGGTGAGGTTAGTTATTAAACCAATCCCACTCTCTAGATACCTCTTAGCACGTAAAGGAATATTATTTGGGGGTCCAGCCATGGAGAAGTGTTTAGACACTAGGAGAAGATAAGGAACACACCCATTATCACGAAATCACATTAGGATCCTCTTTTTAACCTGTTCTTTAAAACACTAGTGCTTAGGAAATCTATTGGAGGCAGAAGCAGTCAAGGGTAGCTTAGGGTTTGGGTTAGGGTTAGGGTTAGGGTTAGGGTATGGCTTAAGGTACGGGTTTCGGGGAGGGGTTCGGGTAGGGCGTAGGGTATGGGTTAGGGTTAGGGTTAGTGTTAGGGTTCGGGCTCGGTTTAGGGTACGGGTTAGGATTAGGGTACGCGTTAGTGTTAGGGTAGGGGTTAGGGTTATGGTACTCACTAGGGTGAGGGTAGTTATTAAACCTGTCCCACTCTCTAGATACCCCTTAGCACGTAAAGGAATATTATTTGGGGGTCCAGCCATGGAGAAGATTTTAGACACTAGGAGAAGATAAGGAACACACCCATTATCAAGAAATCACATTAGGATTCTCTTTTTAACCTGTTCCTTAAAACACTAGTGCTTAGGAAATCTATTGGAGGCAGAAGCAATCAAGGGTAGCTTAGGATTAGGGTTAGAGTTAGGGTGAGGGTTAGGGTACGGCTTAGGGTACGGGTTCGGGGAGGGGTTTGGGTAGGGCGTAGGGTATGGGTTAGGGTTAGGGTTAGGGTTAGTGTTAGTGTTAGGGCTCGGTTTAGGGTACGGGTTAGGATTAGGGTATGCGTTATGTTTAGGGTAGCGGTTAGGGTTAGGGTACGCTTTAGGGTGAGAGTAGTTATTAAACCTATCCCACTCTCTAGATACCCCTTAGCACGTAAAGGAATATTATTTGGGGGTCCTGCAATGGAGAATAGCTTAGACACTAGGAGAAGATAAGGAAAACACCCATTATCAAGAAATCACATTAGGATTCTCTTTTTAACCTGTTCCTTAAAACACTAGTGCTTAGGAAATCTATTGGAGGCAGAAGCAGTCAAGGGGAACTTAGGGTTAGGGTTAGGTTTAGGGTGAGGGTTAGGGTACGGCTTAGGGTACGGGTTCGGGGAGGGGTTCGGGTAGGGCGTAGGGTATGGGTTAGGGTTAGGGTTAGCGCTAGTGTTAGGGTTAGGGCTCGGTTTAGGGTACGGGTTAGGATTAGGGTACGCATTAGGGTTAGGGTAGGGGTTAGGGTTAGGGTACGCATTAGGGTTAGGGTTAGGGTTAGGGCTCGGTTTAGGGTAAGGGTTAGGATTAGGGTACGCGTTAGTGTTAGGGTAGGGGTTAGGGTTAGGGTACGCGATAGTGTGAGGTTAGTTATTAAACCTATCCCACTCTCTAGATACCCCTTAGCACGTAAAGGAATATTATTTGGGGGTCCAGCCATGGAGAAGAGCTTAGACACGAGGAGAAGATAAGGAACACACCCATTATCAAGAAATCACATTAGGATTCTCTTTTTAACCTGTTCCTTAAAACACTAGTGCTTAGGAAATCTATTGGAGGCAGAAGCAGTCAAGGGTAGCTTAGGGTTAGGGTTAGGGTTAGGGTATGGCTTAGGGTACGGGTTCGGGGAGGGGTTCGGGTAGGGCGTAGTGTATGGGTTAGGGTTAGGGTTAGGGTTAGTGTTAGGGTTAGGGCTCGGTTTAGGGTACGGGTTAGGATTAGGGTACGCGTTAGGGTTAGGGTAGGGGTTAGGGTTAGGGTATGCGATAGGGTGAGGTTACTTATTAAACCTATCCCACTCTCTAGATACCCCTTAGCACGTAAAGGAATATTATTTGGGGGTCCAGCCATGGAGAAGAGTTTAGACACTAGGAGAAGATAAGGAACACACCCATTATCAAGAAATCACATTAGGATTCTCTTTTTAACCTGTTCCTTAAAACACTAGTGCTTAGGAAATCTATTGGAGGCAGAAGCAGTCAAGAGTAGCTTAGGGTTAGGGTTAGGGTTAGGGTGAGGGTTAGGGTATGGCTTAGGGTACGGGTTCGGGTAGGGCGTTGGGTATGGGTTAGGGTTAGGGTTAGGGTTAGTGTTAGGGTTAGGGCTCGGTTTAGGGTACGGGTTAGGATTAGGGTACGCGTTAGGGTTAGGGTAGGGGTTAGGGTTAGCGTACGCGTTAGGGTGAGGGTAGTTATTAAACCTATCACACTCTCTAGATACCCCTTAGCACGTAAAGGAATATTATTTGGGGGTCCAGCCATGGAGAAGAGTTTAGACACGAGGAGAAGATAAGGAACACACCCATTATCAAGAAATCACATTAGGATTCTCTTTTTAACCTGTTCCTTAAAACACTAGTGCTTAGGAAATCTATTGGAGGCAGAAGCTGTCAAGGGTAGCTTAGGGTTAGGTTTAGGGTTAGGGTACGGCTTAGGGTACGGGTTCGGGGAGGGGTTCGGGTAGGGCGTAGGGTATGTGTTAGGGTTAGGGTTAGGGTAAGTGTTAGGGTTAGGGCTCGGTTTAGGGTACGGGTTAGGATTAGGGTATGCGTTAGGGTTAGGGTAGGTGTTAGGGTTAGGGTACGCATTAGGGTGAGGGTAGTTATTAAACCTATCCCACTCTCTAGATACCCCCTAGCACGTAAAGGAATAGTATTTGGGGGTCCATCCATGGAGAAGAGTTTAGACACGAGGAGAAGATAAGGAACACACCCATTATCACGAAATCACATTAGGATTCTCTTTTTAACCTGTTCCTTAAAACACTAGTGCTTAGGAAATCAATTGGAGGCAGAAGCAGTCAAGGGTAGCTTAGGGTTAGGGTTAGGGTTAGGGTTAGGGTTAGGGTTAGGGTTAGGGTTCGGGCTCGGTTTAGGGTACGGGTTAGGATTAGGGTACGCGTTAGTGTTAGGGTAGGGGTTAGGGTTATGGTACGCACTAGGGTGAGGGTAGTTATTAAACCTATCCCACTCTCTAGATACCCCTGAGCACGTAAAGGAATATTATTTGGGGGTCCAGCCATGGAGAAGAGTTTAGACACTAGGAGAAGATAAGGAACACACCCATTATCAAGAAATCACATTAGGATTCTCTTTTTAACCTGTTCCTTAAAACACTCGTGCTTAGGAAATCTATTGGAGGCAGAAGCAGTCAAGAGTAGCTTAGGGTTAGGGTTAGGGTTAGGGTGAGGGTTAGGGTATGGCTTAGGGTACGGGTTCGGGTAGGGCGTAGGGTATGGGTTAGGGTTAGGGTTAGGGTTAGTGTTAGGGTTAGGGCTCGGTTTAGGGTACGGGTTAGGATTAGGGTACGCGTTAGGGTTAGGGTAGGGGTTAGGGTTAGCGTACGCGTTAGGGTGAGGGTAGTTATTAAACCTATCCCACTCTCTAGATACCCCTTAGCACGTAAAGGAATATTATTTGGGGGTCCAGCCATGGAGAAGAGTTTAGACACTAGGAGAAGATAAGGAACACACCCATTATCAAGAAATCACATTAGGATTCTCTTTTTAACCTGTTCCTTAAAACACTAGTGCTTAGGAAATCTATTGGAGGCAGAAGCCGTCAAGGGTAGCTTAGGGTTAGGGTTAGGGTTAGGGTGAGGGTTAGGGTACGGCTTAGGGTACGGGTTCGGGGAGGGTTTCGGGTAGGGCGTAAGGTATGGGTTAGGGTTAGGGTTATGGCTAGAGTTAGGGTTAGGGCTCGGTTTAGGGTACGGGTTAGGATTAGGGTACGCGTTAGTGTTAGGGTAGGGGCTAGGGTTATGGTACGCACTAGGGTGAGGGTAGTTATTAAACCTATCCCACTCTCTAGATACCCCTTAGCACGTAAAGGAATATTATTTGGGGGTCCAGCCATGGAGAAGAGTTTAGACACTAGGAGAAGATAAGGAACACACCCATTATCAAGAAATCACATTAGGATTCTCTTTTTAACCTGTTCCTTAAAACACTAGTGCTTAGGAAATCTTTTGGAGGCAGAAGCAATCAAGGGTAGCTTAGGGTTAGGGTTAGAGTTAGGGTGAGGGTTAGGGTACGGCTTAGGGTATGGGTTCGGGGAGGGGTTTGGGTAGGGCGTAGTGTATGGGTTAGGTTTAGGGTTAAGGTTAGTGTTAGTGTTAGGGCTCGGTTTAGGGTGCGGGTTAGGATTAGGGTACGCGTTAGGGTTAGGGTAGCGGTTAGGGTTAGGGTACGCTTTAGGGTGAGAGTAGTTATTAAACCTATCCCACTCTCTAGATACCCCTTAGCACGTAAAGGAATATTATTTGGGGGTCCAGCCATGGAGAAGAGCTTAGACACTAGGAGAAGATAAGGAACACACCCATTATCAAGAAATCACATTAGGATTCTCTTTTTAACCTGTTCCTGAAAACACTAGTGCTTAGGAATCCTATTGGAGGCAGAAGCAGTCAAGGGTAGCTTAGGGTTAGGGTTAGGTTTAGGGTGAGGGTTAGGGTACGGCTTAGGGTACGGGTTCGGGGAGGGGTTCGGGTAGGGCTTAGGGTATGGGTTAGGGTTAGGGTTAGGGTTAGTGTTAGGGTTAGGGCTCGGTTTAGGATACGGGTTAGGATTAGGGTACGCGTTAGTGTTAGGGTAGGGGTTAGGGTTAGGGTACGCGATAGGGTGAGGTTAGTTATTAAACCAATCCCACTCTCTAGATACCCCTTAGCACGTAAAGGAATATTATTTGGGGGTCCAGCCATGGAGAAGTGTTTAGACACTAGGAGAAGATAAGGAACACACCCATTATCACGAAATCACATTAGGATCCTCTTTTTAACCTGTTCTTTAAAACACTAGTGCTTAGGAAATCTATTGGAGGCAGAAGCAGTCAAGGGTAGCTTAGGGTTAGGGTTAGGGTTAGGGTATGGCTTACGGTACGGGTTTAGGGGAGGGGTTCGGGTAGGGCGTAGGGTATGGGTTAGGGTTAGGGTTAGTGTTAGGGTTCGGGCTCGGTTTAGGGTACGGGTTAGGATTAGGGTACGCGTTAGTGTTAGGGTAGGGGTTAGGGATATGGTACGCACTAGGGTGAGGGTAGTTATTAAACCTATCCCACTCTCTAGATACCCCTTAGCACGTAAAGGAATATTATTTGGGGGTCCAGCCATGGAGAAGATTTTAGACACTAGGAGAAGATAAGGAACACACCCATTATCAGGAAATCACATTAAGATTCTCTTTTTAACCTATTCCTTAAAACACTAGTGCTTAGGAAATCTATTGGAGGCAGAAGCAATCAAGGGTAGCTTAGGATTAGGGTTAGAGTTAGGGTGAGGGTTAGGGTACGGCTTAGGGTACGGGTTCGGGGAGGGGTTTGGGTAGGGCGTAGGGTATGGGTTAGGGTTAGTGTTAGGGTTAGGGCTCGGTTTAGGGTACGGGTTAGGATTAGGGTATGCGTTATGGTTAGGGTAGCGGTTAGGGTTAGGGTACACTTTAGGGTGAGAGTAGTTATTAAACCTATCCCACTCTCTAGATACCCCTTAGCACGTAAAGTAATATTATTTGGGGGTCCAGCCATGGAGAAGAGTTTAGACACTAGGAGAAGATAAGGAACACACCCATTATCAAGAAATCACATTAGGATTCTCTTTTTAACCTGTTCCTTAAAACACTAGTGCTTAGGAAATCTATTGGAGGCAGAAGCAGTCAAGAGTAGCTTAGGGTTAGGGTTAGGGTTAGGGTGAGGGTTAGGGTATGGCTTAGGGTACGGGTTCGGGTAGGGCGTAGGTTATGGGTTAGGGTTAGGGTTAGGGTTAGTGTTAGGGTTAGGGCTCGGTTTAGGGTACGGGTTAGGATTAGGGTACGCGTTAGGGTTAGGGTAGGGGTTAGGGTTAGCGTACGCGTTAGGGTGAGGGTAGTTATTAAACCTATCACACTCTCTAGATACCCCTTAGCACGTAAAGGAATATTATCTGGGGGTCCAGCCATGGAGAAGAGTTTAGACACTAGGAGAAGATAAGGAGCACACCCATTATCAAGAAATCACTTTAGGATTCTCTTTTTAACCTGTACCTTAAAACACTAGTGCTTAGGAAATCTATTGGTGGCAGAAGCAGTCAAGGGTAGCTTAGGGTTAGGGTTAGGGTTAGGGTGAGGGTTAGGGTACGGCTTAGGGTACGGGTTCGGGGAGGGTTTCGGGTAGGGCGTAAGGTATGGGTTAGGGTTAGGGTTAGGGCTAGAGTTAGGGTTAGGGCTCGGTTTAGGGTACGGGTTAGGATTAGGGTACGCGTTAGTGTTAGGGTAGGGGTTAGGGTTATGGTACGCACTAGGGTGAGGGTAGTTATTAAACCTATCCCACTCTCTAGATACCCCTTAGCACGTAAAG
Organism: Balaenoptera acutorostrata; assembly: GCF_949987535.1. NCBI lineage: Eukaryota > Metazoa > Chordata > Mammalia > Artiodactyla > Balaenopteridae > Balaenoptera > Balaenoptera acutorostrata. The sequence continues at coordinate 900,403 of NW_026646077.1, forward strand.
GAATATTATTTGGGGGTCCAGCCATGGAGAAGAGTTTAGACACTAGGAGAAGATAAGGAACACACCCATTATCAAGAAATCACATTAGGATTCTCTTTTTAACCTGTTCCTTAAAACACTAGTGCTTAGGAAATCTTTTGGAGGCAGAAGCAATCAAGGGTAGCTTAGGGTTAGGGTTAGAGTTAGGGTGAGGGTTAGGGTACGGCTTAGGGTACGGGTTCGGGGAGGGGTTTGGGTAGGGCGTAGTGTATGGGTTAGGTTTAGGGTTAAGGTTAGTGTTAGTGTTAGGGCTCGGTTTAGGGTGCGGGTTAGGATTAGGGTACGCGTTAGGGTTAGGGTAGCGGTTAGGGTTAGGGTACGCTTTAGGGTGAGAGTAGTTATTAAACCTATCCCACTCTCTAGATACCCCTTAGCACGTAAAGGAATATTATTTGGGGGTCCAGCCATGGAGAAGAGCTTAGACACTAGGAGAAGATAAGGAACACACCCATTATCACGAAATCACATTAGGATTCTCTTTTTAACCTGTTCCTGAAAACACTAGTGCTTAGGAATCCTATTGGAGGCAGAAGCAGTCAAGGGTAGCTTAGGGTTAGGGTTAGGTTTAGGGTGAGGGTTAGGGTACGGCTTAGGGTACGGGTTCGGGGAGGGGTTCGGGTAGGGCTTAGGGTATGGGTTAGGGTTAGGGTTAGGGTTAGTGTTAGGGTTAGGGCTCGGTTTAGGATACGGGTTAGGATTAGGGTACGCGTTAGTGTTAGGGTAGGGGTTAGGGTTAGGGTACGCGATAGGGTGAGGTTAGTTATTAAACCAATCCCACTCTCTAGATACCCCTTAGCACGTAAAGGAATATTATTTGGGGGTCCAGCCATGGAGAAGTGTTTAGACACTAGGAGAAGATAAGGAACACACCCATTATCACGAAATCACATTAGGATCCTCTTTTTAACCTGTTCTTTAAAACACTAGTGCTTAGGAAATCTATTGGAGGCAGAAGCAGTCAAGGGTAGCTTAGGGTTAGGGTTAGGGTTAGGGTTAGGGTTAGGGTATGGCTTACGGTACGGGTTTAGGGGAGGGGTTCGGGTAGGGCGTAGGGTATGGGTTAGGGTTAGGGTTAGTGTTAGGGTTCGGGCTCGGTTTAGGGTACGGGTTAGTATTAGGGTACGCGTTAGTGTTAGGGTAGGGGTTAGGGTTATGGTACGCACTAGGGTGAGGGTAGTTATTAAACCTATCCCACTCTCTAGATACCCCTTAGCACGTAAAGGAATATTATTTGGGGGTCCAGCCATGGAGAAGATTTTAGACACTAGGAGAAGATAAGGAACACACCCATTATCAAGAAATCACATTAGGATTCTCTTTTTAACCTATTCCTTAAAACACTAGTGCTTAGGAAATCTATTGGAGGCAGAAGCAATCAAGGGTAGCTTAGGATTAGGGTTAGAGTTAGGGTGAGGGTTAGGGTACGGCTTAGGGTACGGGTTCGGGGAGGGGTTTGGGTAGGGCGTAGGGTATGGGTTAGGGTTAGTGTTAGTGTTAGGGCTCGGTTTAGGGTACGGGTTAGGATTAGGGTATGCGTTATGGTTAGGGTAGGGGTTAGGGTTAGCGTACGCGTTAGGGTGAGGGTAGTTATTAAACCTATCACACTCTCTAGATACCCCTTAGCACGTAAAGGAATATTATTTGGGGGTCCAGCCATGGAGAAGAGTTTAGACACTAGGAGAAGATAAGGAGCACACCCATTATCAAGAAATCACTTTAGGATTCTCTTTTTAACCTGTACCTTAAAACACTAGTGCTTAGGAGATCTATTGGTGGCAGAAGCAGTCAAGGGTAGCTTAGGGTTAGGATTAGGGTTAGGGTGAGGGTTAGGGTACGGCTTAGGGTACGGGTTCGGGGAGGGTTTCGGGTAGGGCGTAAGGTATGGGTTAGGGTTAGGGTTAGGGCTAGAGTTAGGGTTAGGGCTCGGTTTAGGGTACGGGTTAGGATTAGGGTACGCGTTAGTGTTAGGGTAGGTGTTAGGGTTAGGGTACGCATTAGGGTGAGGGTAGTTATTAAACCTATCCCACTCTCTAGATACCCCCTAGCACGTAAAGGAATATTATTTGGGGGCCCAGCCATGGAGAAGTGTTTAGACACTAGGAAAATATAAGGAACACACCCATTATCACGAAATCACATTAGGATTCTCTTTTTAACCTGTTCCTTAAAACACTAGTGCTTAGGAAATCAATTGGAGGCAGAAGGAGTCAAGGGTAGCTTAGGGTTAGGGTTAGGTTTAGGGTTAGGGTTAGGGTTAGGGTTAGGGTTCGGGCTCGGTTTAGGGTACGGGTTAGGATTAGGGTACGCGTTAGTGTTAGGGTAGGGGTTAGGGTTACGGTACGCACTAGGGTGAGGGTAGTTATTAAACCTATCCCACTATTTAGATACCCCTGAGCACGTAAAGGAATATTATTTGGGGGTCCAGCCATGGAGAAGAGTTTAGACACTAGGAGAAGATAAGGAACACACCCATTATCAAGAAATCACATTAGGATTCTCTTTTTAACCTGTTCCTTAAAACACTAGTGCTTAGGAAATCTATTGGAGGCAGAAGCAGTCAAGGGGAACTTAGGGTTAGGGTCAGGTTTAGGGTGAGGGTTAGGGTACGGCTTAGGGTACGGGTTCGGGGAGGGGTTTGGGTAGGGCGTAGTGTATGGGTTAGGTTTAGGGTTAAGGTTAGTGTTAGTGTTAGGGCTCGGTTTAGGGTGCGGGTTAGGATTAGGGTACGCGTTAGGGTTAGGGTAGCGGTTAGGGTTAGGGTACGCTTTAGGGTGAGAGTAGTTATTAAACCTATCCCACTCTCTAGATACCCCTTAGCACGTAAAGGAATATTATTTGGGGGTCCAGCCATGGAGAAGAGCTTAGACACTAGGAGAAGATAAGGAACACACCCATTATCAAGAAATCACATTAGGATTCTCTTTTTAACCTGTTCCTGAAAACACTAGTGCTTAGGAATCCTATTGGAGGCAGAAGCAGTCAAGGGTAGCTTAGGGTTAGGGTTAGGTTTAGGGTGAGGGTGAGGGTACGGCTTAGGGTACGGGTTCGGGGAGGGGTTCGGGTAGGGCGTAGGGTATGGGTTAGGGTTAGGGTTAGCGCTAGTGTTAGGGTTAGGGCTCGGTTTAGGGTACGGGTTAGGATTAGGTTACGCGTGAGTGTTAGGGTAGGGGTTAGGGTTAGGGTACGCAATAGGGTGAGGTTAGTTATTAAACCTATCCCACTCTCTAGATACCCCTTAGCACGTAAAGGAATATTATTTGTGGGTCCAGCCATGGAGAAGAGTTTAGACACTAGGAGAAGATAAGGAACACACCCATTATCAAGAAATCACATTAGGATTCTCTTTTTAACCTGTTCCTTAAAACACTAGTGCTTAGGAAATCTATTGGAGGCAGAAGCAGTCAAGGGTAGCTTAGTGTTAGGGTTAGGGTTAGGGTGAGGGTTAGGGTACGGCTTAGGGTACGGGTTCGGGGAGGGGTTCGTGTAGGGCTTAGGGTATGGGTTAGGGTTAGGGTTAGGGTTAGTGTTAGGGTTAGGGCTCGGTTTAGGATACGGGTTAGGATTAGGGTACGCGTTAGTGTTAGGGTAGGGGTTAGGGTTAGTGTACGCGATAGGGTGAGGTTAGTTATTAAACCAATCCCACTCTCTAGATACCTCTTAGCACGTAAAGGAATATTATTTGGGGGTCCAGCCATGGAGAAGTGTTTAGACACTAGGAGAAGATAAGGAACACACCCATTATCACGAAATCACATTAGGATCCTCTTTTTAACCTGTTCTTTAAAACACTAGTGCTTAGGAAATCTATTGGAGGCAGAAGCAGTCAAGGGTAGCTTAGGGTTTGGGTTAGGGTTAGGGTTAGGGTTAGGGTATGGCTTAAGGTACGGGTTTCGGGGAGGGGTTCGGGTAGGGCGTAGGGTATGGGTTAGGGTTAGGGTTAGTGTTAGGGTTCGGGCTCGGTTTAGGGTACGGGTTAGGATTAGGGTACGCGTTAGTGTTAGGGTAGGGGTTAGGGTTATGGTACTCACTAGGGTGAGGGTAGTTATTAAACCTGTCCCACTCTCTAGATACCCCTTAGCACGTAAAGGAATATTATTTGGGGGTCCAGCCATGGAGAAGATTTTAGACACTAGGAGAAGATAAGGAACACACCCATTATCAAGAAATCACATTAGGATTCTCTTTTTAACCTGTTCCTTAAAACACTAGTGCTTAGGAAATCTATTGGAGGCAGAAGCAATCAAGGGTAGCTTAGGATTAGGGTTAGAGTTAGGGTGAGGGTTAGGGTACGGCTTAGGGTACGGGTTCGGGGAGGGGTTTGGGTAGGGCGTAGGGTATGGGTTAGGGTTAGGGTTAGGGTTAGTGTTAGTGTTAGGGCTCGGTTTTGGGTACGGGTTAGGATTAGGGTATGCGTTATGTTTAGGGTAGCGGTTAGGGTTAGGGTACGCTTTAGGGTGAGAGTAGTTATTAAACCTATCCCACTCTCTAGATACCCCTTAGCACGTAAAGGAATATTATTTGGGGGTCCTGCAATGGAGAATAGCTTAGACACTAGGAGAAGATAAGGAAAACACCCATTATCAAGAAATCACATTAGGATTCTCTTTTTAACCTGTTCCTTAAAACACTAGTGCTTAGGAAATCTATTGGAGGCAGAAGCAGTCAAGGGGAACTTAGGGTTAGGGTTAGGTTTAGGGTGAGGGTTAGGGTACGGCTTAGGGTACGGGTTCGGGGAGGGGTTCGGGTAGGGCGTAGGGTATGGGTTAGGGTTAGGGTTAGCGCTAGTGTTAGGGTTAGGGCTCGGTTTAGGGTACGGGTTAGGATTAGGGTACGCATTAGGGTTAGGGTAGGGGTTAGGGTTAGGGTACGCATTAGGGTTAGGGTTAGGGTTAGGGCTCGGTTTAGGGTAAGGGTTAGGATTAGGGTACGCGTTAGTGTTAGGGTAGGGGTTAGGGTTAGGGTACGCGATAGTGTGAGGTTAGTTATTAAACCTATCCCACTCTCTAGATACCCCTTAGCACGTAAAGGAATATTATTTGGGGGTCCAGCCATGGAGAAGAGCTTAGACACGAGGAGAAGATAAGGAACACACCCATTATCAAGAAATCACATTAGGATTCTCTTTTTAACCTGTTCCTTAAAACACTAGTGCTTAGGAAATCTATTGGAGGCAGAAGCAGTCAAGGGTAGCTTAGGGTTAGGGTTAGGGTTAGGGTATGGCTTAGGGTACGGGTTCGGGGAGGGGTTCGGGTAGGGCGTAGTGTATGGGTTAGGGTTAGGGTTAGGGTTAGTGTTAGGGTTAGGGCTCGGTTTAGGGTACGGGTTAGGATTAGGGTACGCGTTAGGGTTAGGGTAGGGGTTAGGGTTAGGGTATGCGATAGGGTGAGGTTACTTATTAAACCTATCCCACTCTCTAGATACCCCTTAGCACGTAAAGGAATATTATTTGGGGGTCCAGCCATGGAGAAGAGTTTAGACACTAGGAGAAGATAAGGAACACACCCATTATCAAGAAATCACATTAGGATTCTCTTTTTAACCTGTTCCTTAAAACACTAGTGCTTAGGAAATCTATTGGAGGCAGAAGCAGTCAAGAGTAGCTTAGGGTTAGGGTTAGGGTTAGGGTGAGGGTTAGGGTATGGCTTAGGGTACGGGTTCGGGTAGGGCGTTGGGTATGGGTTAGGGTTAGGGTTAGGGTTAGTGTTAGGGTTAGGGCTCGGTTTAGGGTACGGGTTAGGATTAGGGTACGCGTTAGGGTTAGGGTAGGGGTTAGGGTTAGCGTACGCGTTAGGGTGAGGGTAGTTATTAAACCTATCACACTCTCTAGATACCCCTTAGCACGTAAAGGAATATTATTTGGGGGTCCAGCCATGGAGAAGAGTTTAGACACTAGGAGAAGATAAGGAACACACCCATTATCAAGAAATCACATTAGGATTCTCTTTTTAACCTGTTCCTTAAAACACTAGTACTTAGGAAATCTATTGGAGGCAGAAGCTGTCAAGGGTAGCTTAGGGTTAGGTTTAGGGTTAGGGTACGGCTTAGGGTACGGGTTCGGGGAGGGGTTCGGGTAGGGCGTAGGGTATGTGTTAGGGTTAGGGTTAGGGTAAGTGTTAGGGTTAGGGCTCGGTTTAGGGTACGGGTTAGGATTAGGGTATGCGTTAGGGTTAGGGTAGGTGTTAGGGTTAGGGTACGCATTAGGGTGAGGGTAGTTATTAAACCTATCCCACTCTCTAGATACCCCCTAGCACGTAAAGGAATAGTATTTGGGGGTCCATCCATGGAGAAGAGTTTAGACACGAGGAGAAGATAAGGAACACACCCATTATCACGAAATCACATTAGGATTCTCTTTTTAACCTGTTCCTTAAAACACTAGTGCTTAGGAAATCAATTGGAGGCAGAAGCAGTCAAGGGTAGCTTAGGGTTAGGGTTAGGGTTAGGGTTAGGGTTAGGGTTAGGGTTAGGGTTCGGGCTCGGTTTAGGGTACGGGTTAGGATTAGGGTACGCGTTAGTGTTAGGGTAGGGGTTAGGGTTATGGTACGCACTAGGGTGAGGGTAGTTATTAAACCTATCCCACTCTCTAGATACCCCTGAGCACGTAAAGGAATATTATTTGGGGGTCCAGCCATGGAGAAGAGTTTAGACACTAGGAGAAGATAAGGAACACACCCATTATCAAGAAATCACATTAGGATTCTCTTTTTAACCTGTTCCTTAAAACACTCGTGCTTAGGAAATCTATTGGAGGCAGAAGCAGTCAAGAGTAGCTTAGGGTTAGGGTTAGGGTTAGGGTGAGGGTTAGGGTATGGCTTAGGGTACGGGTTCGGGTAGGGCGTAGGGTATGGGTTAGGGTTAGGGTTAGGGTTAGTGTTAGGGTTAGGGCTCGGTTTAGGGTACGGGTTAGGATTAGGGTACGCGTTAGGGTTAGGGTAGGGGTTAGGGTTAGCGTACGCGTTAGGGTGAGGGTAGTTATTAAACCTATCACACTCTCTAGATACCCCTTAGCACGTAAAGGAATATTATTTGGGGGTCCAGCCATGGAGAAGAGTTTAGACACTAGGAGAAGATAAGGAGCACACCCATTATCAAGAAATCACTTTAGGATTCTCTTTTTAACCTGTACCTTAAAACACTAGTGCTTAGGAAATCTATTGGTGGCAGAAGCAGTCAAGGGTAGCTTAGGGTTAGGGTTAGGGTTAGGGTGAGGGTTAGGGTACGGCTTAGGGTACGGGTTCGGGGAGGGTTTCGGGTAGGGCGTAAGGTATGGGTTAGGGTTAGGGTTAGGGCTAGAGTTAGGGTTAGGGCTCGGTTTAGGGTACGGGTTAGGATTAGGGTACGCGTTAGTGTTAGGGTAGGGGTTAGGGTTATGGTACGCACTAGGGTGAGGGTAGTTATTAAACCTATCCCACTCTCTAGATACCCCTTAGCACGTAAAGGAATATTATTTGGGGGTCCAGCCATGGAGAAGAGTTTAGACACTAGGAGAAGATAAGGAACACACCCATTATCAAGAAATCACATTAGGATTCTCTTTTTAACCTGTTCCTTAAAACACTAGTGCTTAGGAAATCTTTTGGAGGCAGAAGCAATCAAGGGTAGCTTAGGGTTAGGGTTAGAGTTAGGGTGAGGGTTAGGGTACGGCTTAGGGTACGGGTTCGGGGAGGGGTTTGGGTAGGGCGTAGTGTATGGGTTAGGTTTAGGGTTAAGGTTAGTGTTAGTGTTAGGGCTCGGTTTAGGGTGCGGGTTAGGATTAGGGTACGCGTTAGGGTTAGGGTAGCGGTTAGGGTTAGGGTACGCTTTAGGGTGAGAGTAGTTATTAAACCTATCCCACTCTCTAGATACCCCTTAGCACGTAAAGGAATATTATTTGGGGGTCCAGCCATGGAGAAGAGCTTAGACACTAGGAGAAGATAAGGAACACACCCATTATCACGAAATCACATTAGGATTCTCTTTTTAACCTGTTCCTGAAAACACTAGTGCTTAGGAATCCTATTGGAGGCAGAAGCAGTCAAGGGTAGCTTAGGGTTAGGGTTAGGTTTAGGGTGAGGGATAGGGTACGGCTTAGGGTACGGGTTCGGGGAGGGGTTCGGGTAGGGCTTAGGGTATGGGTTAGGGTTAGGGTTAGGGTTAGTGTTAGGGTTAGGGCTCGGTTTAGGATACGGGTTAGGATTAGGGTACGCGTTAGTGTTAGGGTAGGGGTTAGGGTTAGGGTACGCGATAGGGTGAGGTTAGTTATTAAACCAATCCCACTCTCTAGATACCCCTTAGCACGTAAAGGAATATTATTTGGGGGTCCAGCCATGGAGAAGTGTTTAGACACTAGGAGAAGATAAGGAACACACCCATTATCACGAAATCACATTAGGATCCTCTTTTTAACCTGTTCTTTAAAACACTAGTGCTTAGGAAATCTATTGGAGGCAGAAGCAGTCAAGGGTAGCTTAGGGTTAGGGTTAGGGTTAGGGTTAGGGTTAGGGTATGGCTTACGGTACGGGTTTAGGGGAGGGGTTCGGGTAGGGCGTAGGGTATGGGTTAGGGTTAGGGTTAGTGTTAGGGTTCGGGCTCGGTTTAGGGTACGGGTTAGGATTAGGGTACGCGTTAGTGTTAGGGTAGGGGTTAGGGTTATGGTACGCACTAGGGTGAGGGTAGTTATTAAACCTATCCCACTCTCTAGATACCCCTTAGCACGTAAAGGAATATTATTTGGGGGTCCAGCCATGGAGAAGATTTTAGACACTAGGAGAAGATAAGGAACACACCCATTATCAAGAAATCACATTAGGATTCTCTTTTTAAGCTATTCCTTAAAACACTAGTGCTTAGGAAATCTATTGGAGGCAGAAGCAATCAAGGGTAGCTTAGGATTAGGGTTAGAGTTAGGGTGAGGGTTAGGGTACGGCTTAGGGTACGGGTTCGGGGAGGGGTTTGGGTAGGGCGTAGGGTATGGGTTAGGGTTAGTGTTAGTGTTAGGGCTCGGTTTAGGGTACGGGTTAGGATTAGGGTATGCGTTATGGTTAGGGTAGCGGTTAGGGTTAGGGTACACTTTAGGGTGAGAGTAGTTATTAAACCTATCCCACTCTCTAGATACCCCTTAGCACGTAAAGGAATATTATTTGGGGGTCCAGCCATGGAGAAGAGTTTAGACACTAGGAGAAGATAAGGAACACACCCATTATCAAGAAATCACATTAGGATTCTCTTTTTAACCTGTTCCTTAAAACACTAGTGCTTAGGAAATCTATTGGAGGCAGAAGCAGTCAAGAGTAGCTTAGGGTTAGGGTTAGGGTTAGGGTGAGGGTTAGGGTATGGCTTAGGGTACGGGTTCGGGTAGGGCGTAGGGTATGGGTTAGGGTTAGGGTTAGGGTTAGTGTTAGGGTTAGGGCTCGGTTTAGGGTACGGGTTAGGATTAGGGTACGCGTTAGGGTTAGGGTAGGGGTTAGGGTTAGCGTACGCGTTAGGGTGAGGGTAGTTATTAAACCTATCACACTCTCTAGATACCCCTTAGCACGTAAAGGAATATTATTTGGGGGTCCAGCCATGGAGAAGAGTTTAGACACTAGGAGAAGATAAGGAGCACACCCATTATCAAGAAATCACTTTAGGATTCTCTTTTTAACCTGTACCTTAAAACACTAGTGCTTAGGAGATCTATTGGTGGCAGAAGCAGTCAAGGGTAGCTTAGGGTTAGGGTTAGGGTTAGGGTGAGGGTTAGGGTACGGCTTAGGGTACGGGTTCGGGGAGGGTTTCGGGTAGGGCGTAAGGTATGGGTTAGGGTTAGGGTTAGGGCTAGAGTTAGGGTTAGGGCTCGGTTTAGGGTACGGGTTAGGATTAGGGTACGCGTTAGTGTTAGGGTAGGGGTTAGGGTTATGGTACGCACTAGGGTGAGGGTAGTTATTAAACCTATCCCACTCTCTAGATACCCCTTAGCACGTAAAGGAATATTATTTGGGGGTCCAGCCATGGAGAAGAGTTTAGACACTAGGAGAAGATAAGGAACACACCCATTATCAAGAAATCACATTAGGATTCTCTTTTTAACCTGTTCCTTAAAACACTAGTGCTTAGGAAATCTTTTGGAGGCAGAAGCAATCAAGGGTAGCTTAGGGTTAGGGTTAGAGTTAGGGTGAGGGTTAGGGTACGGCTTAGGGTACGGGTTCGGGGAGGGGTTTGGGTAGGGCGTAGTGTATGGGTTAGGTTTAGGGTTAAGGTTAGTGTTAGTGTTAGGGCTCGGTTTAGGGTGCGGGTTAGGATTAGGGTACGCGTTAGGGTTAGGGTAGCGGTTAGGGTTAGGGTACGCTTTAGGGTGAGAGTAGTTATTAAACCTATCCCACTCTCTAGATACCCTTTAGCACGTAAAGGAATATTATTTGGGGGTCCAGCCATGGAGAAGAGCTTAGACACTAGGAGAAGATAAGGAACACACCCATTATCAAGAAATCACATTAGGATTCTCTTTTTAACCTGTTCCTTAAAACACTAGTGCTTAGGAAATCTATTGGAGGCAGAAGCAGTCAAGGGGAACTTAGGGTTAGGGTTAGGTTTAGGGTGAGGGTTAGGGTACGGCTTAGGGTACGGGTTCGGGGAGGGGTTCGGGTAGGGCGTAGGGTATGGGTTAGGGTTAGTGTTAGCGCTAGTGTTAGGGTTAGGGCTCGGTTTAGGGTACGGGTTAGGATTAGGGTACGCATTAGGGTTAGGGTAGGGGTTAGGGTTAGGGTACGCATTAGGGTTAGGGTTAGGGTTAGGGCTCGGTTTAGGGTAAGGGTTAGGATTAGGGTACGCGTTAGTGTTAGGGTAGGGGTTAGGGTTAGGGTACGCGATAGTGTGAGGTTAGTTATTAAACCTATCCCACTCTCTAGATACCCCTTAGCACGTAAAGGAATATTATTTGGGGGTCCAGCCATGGAGAAGAGCTTAGACACGAGGAGAAGATAAGGAACACACCCATTATCAAGAAATCACATTAGGATTCTCTTTTTAACCTGTTCCTTAAAACACTAGTGCTTAGGAAATCTATTGGAGGCAGAAGCAGTCAAGGGTAGCTTAGGGTTAGGGTTAGGGTTAGGGTATGGCTTAGGGTACGGGTTCGGGGAGGGGTTCGGGTAGGGCGTAGTGTATGGGTTAGGGTTAGGGTTAGGGTTAGTGTTAGGGTTAGGGCTCGGTTTAGGGTACGGGTTAGGATTAGGGTACGCGTTAGGGTTAGGGTAGGGGTTAGGGTTAGGGTATGCGATAGGGTGAGGTTACTTATTAAACCTATCCCACTCTCTAGATATCCCTTAGCACGTAAAGGAATATTATTTGGGGGTCCAGCCATGGAGAAGAGTTTAGACACTAGGAGAAGATAAGGAACACACCCATTATCAAGAAATCACATTAGGATTCTCTTTTTAACCTGTTCCTTAAAACACTAGTGCTTAGGAAATCTATTGGAGGCAGAAGCAGTCAAGAGTAGCTTAGGGTTAGGGTTAGGGTTAGGGTGAGGGTTAGGGTATGGCTTAGGGTACGGGTTCGGGGAGGTGTTCGGGTAGGGCGTAGGGTATGGGTTAGGGTTAGGGTTAGGGTAAGTGTTAGGGTTAGGGCTCGGTTTAGGGTACGGGTTAGGATTAGGGTATGCGTTAGGGTTAGGGTAGGTGTTATGGTTAGGGTACGCATTAGGGTGAGGGTAGTTATTAAACCTATCCCACTCTCTAGATACCCCCTAGCACGTAAAGGAATATTATTTGGGGGTCCAGCCATGGAGAAGTGTTTAGATTCTAGGAAAATATAAGGAACACACCCATTATCACGAAATCACATTAGGATTCTCTTTTTAACCTGTTCCTTAAAACACTAGTGCTTAGGAAATCAATTGGAGGCAGAAGCAGTCAAGGGTAGCTTAGGGTTAGGGTTAGGGTTAGGGTTAGGGTTAGGGTTAGGGTTAGGGTTCGGGCTCGGTTTAGGGTACGGGTTAGGATTAGGGTACGCGTTAGTGTTAGGGTAGGGGTTAGGGTTATGGTATGCACTAGGGTGAGGGTAGTTATTAAACCTATCCCACTCTCTAGATACCCCTGAGCACGTAAAGGAATATTATTTGGGGGTCCAGCCATGGAGAAGAGTTTAGACACTAGGAGAAGATAAGGAACACACCCATTATCAAGAAATCACATTAGGATTCTCTTTTTAACCTGTTCCTTAAAACACTAGTGCTTAGGAAATCTATTGGAGGCAGAAGCAGTCAAGAGTAGCTTAGGGTTAGGGTTAGGGTTAGGGTGAGGGTTAGGGTATGGCTTAGGGTACGGGTTCGGGTAGGGCGTAGGGTATGGGTTAGGGTTAGTGTTAGGGTTAGGGCTCGGTTTAGGGTACGGGTTAGGATTAGGGTACGCGTTAGGGTTCGGGTAGGGGTTAGGGTTAGCGTACGCGTTAGGGTGAGGGTAGTTATTAAACCTATCACACTCTCTAGATACCCCTTAGCACGTAAAGGAATATTATTTGGGGGTCCAGCCATGGAGAAGAGTTTAGACACTAGGAGAAGATAAGGAGCACACCCATTATCAAGAAATCACATTAGGATTCTCTTTTTAACCTGTACCTTAAAACACTAGTGCTTAGGAAATCTATTGGTGGCAGAAGCAGTCAAGGGTAGCTTAGGGTTAGGGTTAGGGTTAGGGTGAGGGTTAGGGTACGGCTTAGGGTACGGGTTCGGGGAGGGTTTCGGGTAGGGCGTAAGGTATGGGTTAGGGTTAGGGTTAGGGCTAGAGTTAGGGTTAGGGCTCGGTTTAGGGTACGGGTTAGGATTAGGGTACGCGTTAGTGTTAGGGTAGGGGTTAGGGTTATGGTACGCACTAGGGTGAGGGTAGTTATTAAACCTATCCCACTCTCTAGATACCCCTTAGCACGTAAAGGAATATTATTTGGGGGTCCAGCCATGGAGAAGAGTTTAGACACTAGGAGAAGATAAGGAACACACCCATTATCAAGAAATCACATTAGGATTCTCTTTTTAACCTGTTCCTTAAAACACTAGTGCTTAGGAAATCTTTTGGAGGCAGAAGCAATCAAGGGTAGCTTAGGGTTAGGGTTAGAGTTAGGGTGAGGGTTAGGGTACGGCTTAGGGTACGGGTTCGGGGAGGGGTTTGGGTAGGGCGTAGTGTATGGGTTAGGTTTAGGGTTAAGGTTAGTGTTAGTGTTAGGGCTCGGTTTAGGGTGCGGGTTAGGATTAGGGTACGCGTTAGGGTTAGGGTAGCGGTTAGGGTTAGGGTACGCTTTAGGGTGAGAGTAGTTATTAAACCTATCCCACTCTCTAGATACCCCTTAGCACGTAAAGGAATATTATTTGGGGGTCCAGCCATGGAGAAGAGCTTAGACACTAGGAGAAGATAAGGAACACACCCATTATCAAGAAATCACATTAGGATTCTCTTTTTAACCTGTTCCTGAAAACACTAGTGCTTAGGAATCCTATTGGAGGCAGAAGCAGTCAAGGGTAGCTTAGGGTTAGGGTTAGGTTTAGGGTGAGGGTTAGGGTACGGCTTAGGGTACGTGTTCGGGGAGGGGTTCGGGTAGGGCTTAGGGTATGGGTTAAGGTTAGGGTTAGGGTTAGTGTTAGGGTTAGGGCTCGTTTTAGGATACGGGTTAGGATTAGGGTACGCGTTAGTGTTAGGGTAGGGGTTAGGGTTAGGGTACGCGATAGGGTGAGGTTAGTTATTAAACCAATCCCACTCTCTAGATACCCCTTAGCACGTAAAGGAATATTATTTGGGGGTCCAGCCATGGAGAAGTGTTTAGACACTAGGAGAAGATAAGGAACACACCCATTATCACGAAATCACATTAGGATCTTCTTTTTAACCTGTTCTTTAAAACACTAGTGCTTAGGAAATCTATTGGAGGCAGAAGCAGTCAAGGGTAGCTTAGGGTTAGGGTTAGGGTTAGGGTTAGGTTTAGAGTATGGCTTACGGTACGGATTTCGGGGAGGGGTTCGGGTAGGGCGTAGGGTATGGGTTCGGGTTAGGGTTAGTGTTAGGGTTCGGGCTCGGTTTAGGGTACGGGTTAGGATTAGGGTACGCGTTAGTGTTAGGGTAGGGGTTAGGGTTATGGTACGCACTAGGGTGAGGGTAGTTATTAAACCTATCCCACTCTCTAGATACCCCTTAGCACGTAAAGGAATATTATTTGGGGGTCCAGCCATGGAGAAGATTTTAGACACTAGGAGAAGATAAGGAACACACCCATTATCAAGAAATCACATTAGGATTCTCTTTTTAACCTGTTCCTTAAAACACTAGTGCTTAGGAAATCTATTGGAGGCAGAAGCAATCAAGGGTAGCTTAGGATTAGGGTTAGAGTTAGGGTGAGGGTTAGGGTACGGCTTAGGGTACGGGTTCGGGGAGGGGTTTGGGTAGGGCGTAGGGTATGGGTTAGGGTTAGTGTTAGTGTTAGGGCTCGGTTTAGGGTACGGGTTAGGATTAGGGTATGCGTTATGGTTAGGGTAGCGGTTAGGGTTAGGGTACGCTTTAGGGTGAGAGTAGTTATTAAACCTATCCCACTCTCTAGATACCCCTTAGCACGTAAAGGAATATTATTTGGGGGTCCTGCAATGGAGAATAGCTTAGACACTAGGAGAAGATAAGGAAAACACCCATTATCAAGAAATCACATTAGGATTCTCTTTTTAACCTGTTCCTTAAAACACTAGTGCTTAGGAAATCTATTGGAGGCAGAAGCAGTCAAGGGGAACTTAGGGTTAGGGTTAGGTTTAGGGTGAGGGTTAGGGTACGGTTTAGGGTACGGGTTCGGGGAGGGGTTCGGGTAGGGCGTAGGGTATGGGTTAGGGTTAGGGTTAGCGCTAGTGTTAGGGTTAGGGCTCGGTTTAGGGTACGGGTTAGGATTAGGGTACGCATTAGGGTTAGGGTAGGGGTTAGGGTTAGGGTACGCATTAGGGTTAGGGTTAGGGTTAGGGCTCGGTTTAGGGTAAGGGTTAGGATTAGGGTACGCGTTAGTGTTAGGGTAGGGGTTAGGGTTAGGGTACGCGATAGTGTGAGGTTAGTTTTTAAACCTATCCCACTCTCTAGATACCCCTTAGCACGTAAAGGAATATTATTTGGGGGTCCAGCCATGGAGAAGAGCTTAGACACGAGGAGAAGATAAGGAACACACCCATTATCAAGAAATCACATTAGGATTCTCTTTTTAACCTGTTCCTTAAAACAGTAGTGCTTAGGAAATCTATTGGAGGCAGAAGCAGTCAAGGGTAGCTTAGGGTTAGGGTTAGGGTTAGGGTATGGCTTAGGGTACGGGTTCGGGGAGGGGTTCGGGTAGGGCGTAGTGTATGGGTTAGGGTTAGGGTTAGGGTTAGTGTTAGGGTTAGGGTTCGGTTTAGGGTACGGGTTAGGATTAGGGTACGCGTTAGGGTTAGGGTAGGGGTTAGGGTTAGGGTATGCGATAGGGTGAGGTTACTTATTAAACCTATCCCACTCTCTAGATATCCCTTAGCACATAAAGGAATATTATTTGGGGGTCCAGCCATGGAGAAGAGTTTAGACACTAGGAGAAGATAAGGAACACACCCATTATCAAGAAATCACATTAGGATTCTCTTTTTAACCTGTTCCTTAAAACACTAGTGCTTAGGAAATCTATTGGAGGCAGAAGCAGTCAAGAGTAGCTTAGGGTTAGGGTTAGGGTTAGGGTGAGGGTTAGGGTATGGCTTAGGGTACGGGTTCGGGTAGGGCGTTGGGTATGGGTTAGGGTTAGGGTTAGGGTTAGTGTTAGGGTTAGGGCTCGGTTTAGGGTACGGGTTAGGATTAGGGTACGCGTTAGGGTTAGGGTAGGGGTTAGGGTTAGCGTACGCGTTAGGGTGAGGGTAGTTATTAAACCTATCACACTCTCTAGATACCCCTTAGCACGTAAAGGAATATTATTTGGGGGTCCAGCCATGGAGAAGAGTTTAGACACGAGGAGAAGATAAGGAACACACCCATTATCAAGAAATCACATTAGGATTCTCTTTTTAACCTGTTCCTTAAAACACTAGTGCTTAGGAAATCTATTGGAGGCAGAAGCAGTCAAGGGTAGCTTAGGGTTAGGTTTAGGGTTAGGGTACGGCTTAGGGTACGGGTTCGGGGAGGTGTTCGGGTAGGGCGTAGGGTATGGGTTAGGGTTAGGGTTAGGGTAAGTGTTAGGGTTAGGGCTCGGTTTAGGGTACGGGTTAGGATTAGGGTATGCGTTAGGGTTAGGGTAGGTGTTAGGGTTAGGGTACGCATTAGGGTGAGGGTAGTTATTAAACCTATCCCACTCTCTAGATACCCCCTAGCACGTAAAGGAATATTATTTGGGGGTCCAGCCATGGAGAAGTGTTTAGATTCTAGGAAAATATAAGGAACACACCCATTATCACAAAATCACATTAGGATTCTCTTTTTAACCTGTTCCTTAAAACACTAGTGCTTAGGAAATCAATTGGAGGCAGAAGCAGTCAAGGGTAGCTTAGGGTTAGGGTTAGGGTTAGGGTTAGGGTTAGGGTTAGGGTTAGGGTTCGGGCTCGGTTTAGGGTACGGGTTAGGATTAGGGTACGCGTTAGTGTTAGGGTAGGGGTTAGGGTTATGGTACGCACTAGGGTGAGGGTAGTTATTAAACCTATCCCACTCTCTAGATACCCCTGAGCACGTAAAGGAATATTATTTGGGGGTCCAGCCATGGAAAAGAGTTTAGACACTAGGAGAAGATAAGGAACACACCCATTATCAAGAAATCACATTAGGATTCTCTTTTTAACCTGTTCCTTAAAACACTAGTGCTTAGGAAATCTATTGGAGGCAGAAGCAGTCAAGAGTAGCTTAGGGTTAGGGTTAGGGTTAGGGTTAGGGTGAGGGTTAGGGTATGGCTTAGGGTACGGGTTCGGGTAGGGCGTAGGGTATGGGTTAGGGTTAGGGTTAGGGTTAGTGTTAGGGTTAGGGCTCGGTTTAGGGTACGGGTTAGGATTAGGGTACGCGTTAGGGTTCGGGTAGGGGTTAGGGTTAGCGTACGCGTTAGGTTGAGGGTAGTTATTAAACCTATCACACTCTCTAGATACCCCTTAGCACGTAAAGGAATATTATTTGGGGGTCCAGCCATGGAGAAGAGTTTAGACACTAGGAGAAGATAAGGAGCACACCCATTATCAAGAAATCACATTAGGATTCTCTTTTTAACCTGTACCTTAAAACACTAGTGCTTAGGAAATCTATTGGTGGCAGAAGCAGTCAAGGGTAGCTTAGGGTTAGGGTTAGGTTTAGGGTGAGGGTTAGGGTACGGCTTAGGGTACGGGTTCGGGGAGGGGTTCGGGTAGGGCGTAGGGTATGGGTTAGGGTTAGGGTTAGGGCTAGAGTTAGGGTTAGGGCTCGGTTTAGGGTACGGGTTAGGATTAGGGTACGCGTTAGTGTTAGGGTAGGGGTTAGGGTTATGGTACGCACTAGGGTGAGGGTAGTTATTAAACCTATCCCACTCTCTAGATACCCCTTAGCACGTAAAGGAATATTATTTGGGGGTCCAGCCATGGAGAAGAGTTTAGACACTAGGAGAAGATAAGGAACACACCCATTATCAAGAAATCACATTAGGATTCTCTTTTTAACCTGTTCCTTAAAACACTAGTGCTTAGGAAATCTTTTGGAGGCAGAAGCAATCAAGGGTAGCTTAGGGTTAGGGTTAGAGTTAGGGTGAGGGTTAGGGTACGGATTAGGGTACGGGTTCGGGGAGGGGTTTGGGTAGGGCGTAGGGTATGGGTTAGGTTTAGGGTTAAGGTTAGTGTTAGTGTTAGGGCTCGGTTTAGGGTACGGGTTAGGATTAGGGTACGCGTTAGGGTTAGGGTAGCGGTTAGGGTTAGGGTACGCTTTAGGGTGAGAGTAGTTATTAAACCTATCCCACTCTCTAGATACCCCTTAGCACGTAAAGGAATATTATTTGGGGGTCCAGCCATGGAGAAGAGCTTAGACACTAGGAGAAGATAAGGAACACACCCATTATCAAGAAATCACATTAGGATTCTCTTTTTAACCTGTTCCTGAAAACACTAGTGCTTAGGAATCCTATTGGAGGCAGAAGCAGTCAAGGGTAGCTTAGGGTTAGGGTTAGGTTTAGGGTGAGGGTTAGGGTACGGCTTAGGGTACGGGTTCGGGGAGGGGTTCGGGTAGGGCGTAGGGTATGGGTTAGGGTTAGGGTTAGCGCTAGTGTTAGGGTTAGGGCTCGGTTTAGGGTACGGGTTAGGATTAGGTTACGCGTGAGTGTTAGGTTAGGGGTTAGGGTTAGGGTACGCAATAGGGTGAGGTTAGTTATTAAACCTATCCCACTCTCTAGATACCCCTTAGCACGTAAAGGAATATTATTTGGGGGTCCAGCCATGGAGAAGAGTTTAGACACTAGGAGAAGATAAGGAACACACCCATTATCAAGAAATCACATTAGGATTCTCTTTTTAACCTTTTCCTTAAAACACTAGTGCTTAGGAAATCTATTGGAGGCAGAAGCAGTCAAGGGTAGCTTAGTGTTAGGGTTAGGGTTAGGGTGAGGGTTAGGGTACGGCTTAGGGTACGGGTTCGGGGAGGGGTTCGGGTAGGGCTTAGGGTATGGGTTAGGGTTAGGGTTAGTGTTAGGGTTAGGGCTCGGTTTAGGATACGGGTTAGGATTAGGGTACGCGTTAGTGTTAGGGTAGGGGTTAGGGTTAGGGTACGCGATAGGGTGAGGTTAGTTATTAAACCAATCCCACTCTCTAGATACCCCTTAGCACGTAAAGGAATATTATTTGGGGGTCCAGCCATGGAGAAGTGTTTAGACACTAGGAGAAGATAAGGAACACACCCATTATCACGAAATCACATTAGGATCCTCTTTTTAACCTGTTCTTTAAAACACTAGTGCTTAGGAAATCTATTGGAGGCAGAAGCAGTCAAGGGTAGCTTAGGGTTAGGGTTAGGGTTAGGGTTAGGGCTGGGTATGGCTTACGGTACGGGTTTCGGGGAGGGTTCGGGTAGGGCGTAGGGTATGGGTTAGGGTTAGGGTTAGTGTTAGGGTTCGGGCTCGGTTTAGGGTATGGGTTAGGATTAGGGTACGCGTTAGTGTTAGGGTAGTGGTTAGGGTTATGGTACGCACTAGGGTGAGGGTAGTTATTAAACCTATCCCATTCTCTAGATACCCCTTAGCACGTAAAGGAATATTATTTGGGGGTCCAGCCATGGAGAAGATTTTAGACACTAGGAGAAGATAAGGAACACACCCATTATCAAGAAATCACATTAGGATTCTCTTTTTAACCTGTTCCTTAAAACACTAGTGCTTAGGAAATCTATTGGAAGCAGAAGCAATCAAGGGTAGCTTAGGATTAGGGTTAGAGTTAGGGTGAGGGTTAGGGTACGGCTTAGGGTACGGGTTCGGGGAGGGGTTTGGGTAGGGCGTAGGGTATGGGTTAGGGTTAGGGTTAGGGTTAGTGTTAGTGTTAGGGCTCGGTTTAGGGTACGGGTTAGGATTAGGGTACGCGTTATGGTTAGGGTAGCGGTTAGGGTTAGGGTACGCTTTAGGGTGAGAGTAGTTATTAAACCTATCCCACTCTCTAGATACCCCTTAGCTCGTAAAGGAATATTATTTGGGGGTCCTGCAATGGAGAATAGCTTAGACACTAGGAGAAGATAAGGAAAACACCCATTATCAAGAAATCACATTAGGATTCTCTTTTTAACCTGTTCCTTAAAACACTAGTGCTTAGGAAATCTATTGGAGGCAGAAGCAGTCAAGGGGAACTTAGGGTTAGGGTTAGGTTTAGGGTGAGGTTTAGGGTACGGCTTAGGGTACGGGTTCGGGGAGGGGTTCGGGTAGGGCGTAGGGTATGGGTTAGGGTTAGGATTAGCGCTAGTGTTAGGGTTAGGGCTCGGTTTAGGGTACGGGTTAGGATTAGGGTACGCGTTAGGGTTAGGGTAGGGATTAGGGTTAGGGTACACATTAGGGTTAGGGTTAGGGTTAGGGCTCGGTTTAGGGTAAGGGTTAGGATTAGGGTACGCGTTAGTGTTAGGGTAGGGGTTAGGGTTAGGGTACGCGATAGTGTGCGGTTAGTTATTAAACCTATCCCACTCTCTAGATACCCCTTAGCACGTAAAGGAATATTATTTGGGGGTCCAGCCATGGAGAAGAGCTTAGACACGAGGAGAAGATAAGGAACACACCCATTATCAAGAAATCACATTAGGATTCTCTTTTTAACCTGTTCCTTAAAACACTAGTGCTTAGGAAATCTATTGGAGGCAGAAGCAGTCAAGGGTAGCTTAGGGTTAGTGTTAGGGTTAGGGTGAGGGTTAGGGTACAGCTTAGGGTACGGGTTCAGGGAGGGGTTCGGGTAGGGCGTAGGGTATGGGTTAGGGTTAGGGTTAGGGCAAGGGTTAGGGTTAGGGCTCGGTTTAGGGTACGGGTTAGGATTAGGGTACGCGTTAGGGTTAGGGTAGGGGTTAGGGTTAGGGTACGCGTTAGGGTGAGGGTAGTTATTAAACCTATCCCACTCTCTAGATACCCCTTAGCACGTAAAGGAATATTATTTACGGGTTTTGAAAAGTAATTTATTTTTATAATGGGGTTTAGCTGCTTTTCACGGCTGTGTTTATGCCGCTTTACACCCCCTTGACTCACTTACAGAGAGATATCAATACATAGGTTTGAAGATTCTTACTAGTCAGATATATTCTTGTGCGGTGAATAGGGGGTTTTGAGACCAGTTCACTGAAAAAGGAATAGGTCTTGTCTCTTACATATTGGGTTTATGGAACGGTATCTGAGCTAATTTGAAACCCTTGTTTTATGCATCACCCCACCTCACCTTTCCTGTTCAGCAGCCATAGTGTGTTTCCTAAACGTGGGACTCTGTTCTGTTTTGCAATTCAGTTGAAGTGTAGCGGTTTTTACATTCCCTCTAGAAGTGATATCTTAGGATAAGTGTCTTTTTCTGTGTGACTTATTTCACTTAGAATCGTCGTACCTAAATCCACTCATCGTGCTGCTACTAGCCTTATGACGTTGATTTCATGGCTGAGTGATATTCCATTGTACATGAGGACCCCAACTTCTTTATCCATTTTTCTCTTTCCTAGGATATTTAAGGTGTAATGAAGTGGGGGTTCTTGTCCACAGAGCAGCCCTAAACTTTGGGGTGCCTGTGTCTTGCTGATTTTTAGTTTTCCCAATTTATATGCCCATGAGTGGAAGTGCCCTATGCTCTCCAAGCTGTGTTTTTAGATGTTTCAGAACACACCGTACACTTCTCCGGAGTCCCTGTTGGCAATTTACATCCCACCCATCAGCGTAGCAAGGCTCCCATTTCTCCATGGCCGGTCCTGCATTTCTGGTTTGGACACTTTTTTCCGCATGGCCCTTTTGCCCGCTGGGAAGCGAGACTTCTTTGGAGCGCTGATTGGCCTTTCCAGGTTGCTTGGTTGGCCAAAAAGGGCGTATGCGTTTTTTCCTGAATATATTCAGGAAAAACGCATACGCCCTTTTTGGCCAAGGGCATCATTGTCCACGTTTTGCCGCTTTTCATGTGCTTTCAAGGCGATTCGAATCTACCTCCTGAAATCTGTTTCCTGCAATTCTGCCTTGCTTTCAAAGCCTCTTCGTTGCCTTCCCTTAATATATTTGTGGACAAGAGGTATCATTTAAAACTCTGCAGGTTTGTGAATTGCAGTGCCCCTGAGCTCCATTTTTCAACTCGCTTTTTTGGGAGCTGGCCGCAAAAGCGCAGGATTGCTTCAGGCCCTCTTCTGGTTCTGGGGGGCAGGCTGAGCTTGTGCTTAATTCTTCTTCCTGATGGGAAAATAGAGTGACCTGTGCCTGTCCCAACACCTAGAGCTAGTCTCTCATTGGTTCCCCCTCTTCCCGTTCATCCTCAGGACAAATTGCAACCTGTACGGAACAGGAGGTTAAAGGTGCTGATTCTCCAAGGAGGGAGATGGCTAGTAAATCGGCTGGAATGGCGAACCCGAGCAAAGGAGATGAGAAATGCGGTGCGTTTTAGAAACCTTTCCCGATCACACGGTGTACCATCTTCTGGGTTTCTCATGCATGTTTTCGACGTAGGAAGATGCCCTTGAACCTGGAGATTTGGGACCAATGGGATGGGTACCATGCAGTACTACTTGAAAGGGTCTGCGTTGGCTCACCCAACCTCACCGAACCTCGCAGCCCCAAGAGTGTCCACACTTATGTCTCAATCAGCTGTGGGTCTAGATATGGTCAATCCAGGTTGCATCACAGCCCCTGAACGAATTTTGTAAGAATTACTCTCTCTTTCACTGTCTTTGTTTCACGGGTTTTGAAAAGTAATTTATTTTTATAATGGGGTTTAGCTGCTTTTCACGGCTGTGTTTATGCCGCTTTACACCCCCTTGACTCACTTACAGAGAGATATCAATACATAGGTTTGAAGATTCTTACTAGTCAGATATATTCTTGTGCGGTGAATAGGGTGTTTTGAGTCCAGTTCACTGAAAAAGGAATAGGTCTTGTCTCTTACATATTGGGTTTATGGAACGGTATCGGAGCTAATTTGAAACCCTTGTTTTATGCATCACCCCACCTCACCTTTCCCGTTCAGCAGCCATAGAGTGTTTCCTAAACGTGGGACTCTGTTCTGTTTTGCAATTCATTTCAAGTGTAGCGGTTTTTACATTCCCTCTAGAAGTTATATCTTATGATAAGTGTCTTTTTCTGTGTGACTTATTTCACTTAGAATCGTCGTACCTAAATCCACTCATCGTGCTGCTACTAGCCTTATGACGTTGATTTCATGGCTGAGTGATATTCCATTGTACATGAGGACCACAACTTCTTTATCCATTTTTCTCTTTCCTAGGATATTTAAGGTGTAATGAAGTGGGGGTTCTTGTCCACAGAGCAGCCCTAAACTTTGGGGTGCCTGTGTCTTGCTGATTTTTAGTTTTCCCAATTTATACGGCCATGAGTGGAAGTGCCCTATGCTCTCCAAGCTGTGTTTTTTAGATGTTTCAGAACACACCGTACACTTCTCCAGAGTGGCTGTTGGCAATTTACATCCCACCCATCAGCGTAGAAAGGCTCCCATTTCTCCATGGCCGGTCCTGCATTTCTGGTTTGGACACTTTTTTCCGCATGGCCCTTTTGCCCGCTGGGAAGCGAGGCTTCTTTGGAGCGCTGATTGGCCTTTCCAGGTTGCTTGGTTGGCCAAAAAGGGCGTATGCGTTTTTTCCTGAATATATTCAGGAAAAAACGCATACGCCCTTTTTGGCCAAGGGCATCATTGTCCACGTTTTGCCGCTTTTCATGTGCTTTCAAGGCGATTCGAATCTACCTCCTGAAATCTGTTGCCTGCAATTCTGCCTTGCTTTCAAAGCCTCTTCGTTGCCTTCCCTTAATATATTTGTGGACGAGAGGTATCATTTAAAACTCTGCAGGTTTGTGAATTGCAGTGCCCTGAGCTCCATTTTTCAACTCGCTTTTTTGGGAGCTGGCCGCAAAAGCGCAGGATTGCTTCAGGCCCTCTTCTGGTTCTGGGGGGCAGGCTGAGCTTGTGCTTAATTCTTCTTCCTGATGGGAAAATAGAGTGACCTGTGCCTGTCCCAACACCTAGAGCTAGTCTCTCATTGGTTCCCCCTCTTCCCCTTCATCCTCAGGACAAATTGCAACCTGTACGGAACAGGAGGTTAAAGGTGCTGATTCTCCAAGGAGGGAGATGGCTAGTAAATCGGCTGGAATGGCGAACCCGAGCAAAGGAGATGAGAAATGAGGTACGTTTTAGAAACCTTTCCGGATCACACGGTGTACCATCTTCTGGGTTTCTCATGCCTGTTTTCGACGTAGGAAGATGCCCTTGAACCTGGAGATTTGGGACCCATGGGATGGGTACCATGCAGTATTACTTGAAAGGGTCTGCGTTGGCTCACCCAACCTCACCGAACCTCTCAGCCCCAAGAGTGTCCACCCTTATGTCTCAATCAGCTGTGGGTCTAGATATGGTCAATCCAGGTTGCATCACAGCCCCTGAACGAATTTTGTAAGAATTTCTCTCTCTTTCACTGTCTTTGTTTCACGGGTTTTGAAAAGTAATTTATTTTTATAATGGGGTTTAGCTGCTTTTCACGGCTGTGTTTATGCCGCTTTACACCCCCTTGACTCACTTACAGAGAGATATCAATACATAGGTTTGAAGATTCTTACTAGTCAGATATATTCTTGTGCGGTGAATAGGGGGTGTTGAGTCCAGTTCACTGAAAAAGGAATAGGTCTTGTCTCTTACATATTGGGTTTATGGAACGGTATCTGAGCTAATTTGAAACCCTTGTTTTATGCATCACCCCTCCTCACCTTTCCCGTTCAGCAGCCATAGTGTGTTTCCTAAACGTGGGACTCTGTTCTGTTTTGCAATTCAGTTCAAGTGTAGCGGTTTTTACATTCCCTCTAGAAGTGATATCTTATGATAAGTGTCTTTTTCTGTGTGACTTATTTCACTTAGAATCGTCGTACCTAAATCCACTCATCGTGCTGCTACTAGCCTTATGACGTTGATTTCATGGCTGAGTGATATTCCATTGTACATGAGGACCACAACTTCTTTATCCATTTTTCTCTTTCCTAGGATATTTAAGGTGTAATGAAGTGGGGGTTCTTGTCCACAGAGCAGCCCTAAACTTTGGGGTGCCTGTGTCTTGCTGATTTTTAGTTTTCCCAATTTATACGGCCATGAGTGGAAGTGCCCTATGCTCTCCAAGCTGTGTTTTTTAGATGTTTCAGAACACACCGTACACTTCTCCAGAGTGGCTGTTGGCAATTTACATCCCACCCATCAGCGTAGCAAGGCTCCCATTTCTCCATGGCCGGTCCTGCATTTCTGGTTTGGACACTTTTTTCCGCATGGCCCTTTTGCCCGCTGGGAAGCGAGACTTCTTTGGAGCGCTGATTGGCCTTTCCAGGTTGCTTGGTTGGCCAAAAAGGGCGTATGCGTTTTTTCCTGAATATATTCAGGAAAAAACGCATACGCCCTTTTTGGCCAAGGGCATAATTGTCCACGTTTTGCCGCTTTTCATGTGCTTTCAAGGCGATTCGAATCTACCTCCTGAAATCTGTTTCCTGCAATTCTGCCTTGCTTTCAAAGCCTCTTCGTTGCCTTCCCTTAATATATTTGTGGACAAGAGGTATCATTTAAAACTCTGCAGGTTTGTGAATTGCAGGGCCCCTGAGCTCCATTTTTCAACTCGCTTTTTTGGGAGCTGGCCGCAAAAGCGCAGGATTGCTTCAGGCCCTCTTCTGGTTCTGGGGGGCAGGCTGAGATTGTGCTTAATTCTTCTTCCTGATGGGAAAATAGAGTGACCTGTGCCTGTCCCAACACCTAGAGCTAGTCTCTCATTGGTTCCCCCTCTTCCCCTTCATCCTCAGGACAAATTGCAACCTGTATGGAACAGGAGGTTAAAGGTGCTGATTCTCCAAGGAGGGAGATGGCTAGTAAATCGGCTGGAATGGCGAACCCGAGCAAAGGAGATGAGAAATGAGGTGCGTTTTAGAAACCTTTCCCGATCACACGGTGTACCATCTTCTGGGTTTCTCATGCCTGTTTTCGACGTAGGAAGATGCCCTTGAACCTGGAGATTTGGGACCCATGGGATGGGTACCATGCAGTATTACTTGAAAGGGTCTGCGTTGGCTCACCCAACCTCACCGAACCTCTCAGCCCCAAGAGTGTCCACCCTTATGTCTCAATCAGCTGTGGGTCTAGATATGGTCAATCCAGGTTGCATCACAGCCCCTGAACGAATTTTGTAAGAATTTCTCTCTCTTTCACTGTCTTTGTTTCACGGGTTTTGAAAAGTAATTTATTTTTATAATGGGGTTTAGCTGCTTTTCACGGCTGTGTTTATGCCGCTTTACACCCCCTTGACTCACTTACAGAGAGATATCAATACATAGGTTTGAAGATTCTTACTAGTCAGATATATTCTTGTGCGGTGAATAGGGGGTGTTGAGTCCAGTTCACTGAAAAAGGAATAGGTCTTGTCTCTTACATATTGGGTTTATGGAACGGTATCGGAGCTAATTTGAAACCCTTGTTTTATGCATCACCCCTCCTCACCTTTCCCGTTCAGCAGCCATAGTGTGTTTCCTAAACGTGGGACTCTGTTCTGTTTTGCAATTCAGTTCAAGTGTAGCGGTTTTTATATTCCCTCTAGAAGTGATATCTTATGATAAGTGTCTTTTTCTGTGTGACTTATTTCACTTAGAATCGTCGTACCTAAATCCACTCATCGTGCTGCTACTAGCCTTATGACGTTGATTTCATGGCTGAGTGATATTCCATTGTACATGAGGACCACAACTTCTTTATCCATTTTTCTCTTTCCTAGGATATTTAAGGTGTAATGAAGTGGGGGTTCTTGTCCACAGAGCAGCCCTAAATTTTGGGGTGCCTGTGTCTTGCTGATTTTTAGTTTTCCCAATTTATACGCGCATGAGTGGAAGTGCCCTATGCTCTCCAAGCTGTGTTTTTTAGATGTTTCAGAACACACCGTACACTTCTCCAGAGTGGCTGTTGGCAATTTACATCCCACCCATCAGCGTAGCAAGGCTCCCATTTCTCCATGGCCGGTCCTGCATTTCTGGTTTGGACACTTTATTCCGCATGGCCCTTTTGCCCGCTGGGAAGCGAGACTTCTTTGGAGCGCTGATTGGCCTTTCCAGGTTGCTTGGTTGGCCAAAAAGGGCGTATGCGTTTTTTCCTGAATATATTCAGGAAAAAACGCATACGCCATTTTTGGCCAAGGGCATCATTGTCCACGTTTTGCCGCTTTTCATGTGCTTTCAAGGCGATTCGAATCTACCTCCTGAAATCTGTTTCCTGCAATTCTGCCTTGCTTTCAAAGCCTCTTCGTTGCCTTCCCTTAATATATTTGTGGACAAGAGGTATCATTTAAAACTCTGCAGGTTTGTGAATTGCAGTGCCCCTGAGCTCCATTTTTCAACTCGCTTTTTTGGGAGCTGGCCGCAAAAGCGCAGGATTGCTTCAGGCCCTCTTCTGGTTCTGGGGGGCAGGCTGAGCTTGTGCTTAATTCTTCTTCCTGATGGGAAAATAGAGTGACCTGTGCCTGTCCCAACACCTAGAGCTAGTCTCTCATTGGTTCCCCCTCTTCCCGTTCATCCTCAGGACAAATTGCAACCTGTACGGAACAGGAGGTTAAAGGTGCTGATTCTCCAAGGAGGGAGATGGCTAGTAAATCGGCTGGAATGGCGAACCCGAGCAAAGGAGATGAGAAATGAGGTGCGTTTTAGAAACCTTTCCCGATCACACGGTGTACCATCTTCTGGGTTTCTCATGCCTGTTTTCGACGTAGGAAGATGCCCTTGAACCTGGAGATTTGGGACCCATGGGATGGGTACCATGCAGTATTACTTGAAAGGGTCTGCGTTGGCTCACCCAACCTCACCGAACCTCTCAGCCCCAAGAGTGTCCACCCTTATGTCTCAATCAGCTGTGGGTCTAGATATGGTCAATCCAGGTTGCATCACAGCCCCTGAACGAATTTTGTAAGAATTTCTCTCTCTTTCACTGTCTTTGTTTCACGGGTTTTGAAAAGTAATTTAGTTTTATAATGGGGTTTAGCTGCTTTTCACGGCTGTGTTTATGCCGCTTTACACCCCCTTGACTCACTTACAGAGAGATATCAATACATAGCTTTGAAGATTCTTACTAGTCAGATATATTCTTGTGCGGTGAATAGGGGGTGTTGAGTCCAGTTCACTGAAAAAGGAATAGGTCTTGTCTCTTACATATTGGGTTTATGGAACGGTATCGGAGCTAATTTGAAACCCTTGTTTTATGCATCACCCCACCTCACCTTTCCCGTTCAGCAGCCATAGAGTGTTTCCTAAACGTGGGACTCTGTTCTGTTTTGCAATTCAGTTCAAGTGTAGCGGTTTTTACATTCCCTCTAGAAGTGATATCTTATGATAAGTGTCTTTTTCTGTGTGACTTATTTCACTTAGAATCGTCGTACCTAAATCCACTCATCGTGCTGCTACTAGCCTTATGACGTTGATTTCATGGCTGAGTGATATTCCATTGTACATGAGGACCACAACTTCTTTATCCATTTTTCTCTTTCCTAGGATATTTAAGGTGTAATGAAGTGGGGGTTCTTGTCCACAGAGCAGCCCTAAACTTTGGGGTGCCTGTGTCTTGCTGATTTTTAGTTTTCCCAATTTATACGGCCATGAGTGGAAGTGCCCTATGCTCTCCAAGCTGTGTTTTTTAGATGTTTCAGAACACACCGTACACTTCTCCAGAGTGGCTGTTGGCAATTTACATCCCACCCATCAGCGTAGCAAGGCTCCCATTTCTCCATGGCCGGTCCTGCATTTCTGGTTTGGACACTTTTTTCCCCATGGCCCTTTTGCCCGCTGGGAAGCGAGACTTCTTTGGAGCGCTGATTGGCCTTTCCAGGTTGCTTGGTTGGCCAAAAAGGGCGTATGCGTTTTTTCCTGAATATATTCAGGAAAAAACGCATACGCCCTTTTTGGCCAAGGGCATCATTGTCCACGTTTTGCCGCTTTTCATGTGCTTTCAAGGCGATTCGAATCTACCTCCTGAAATCTGTTTCCTGCAATTCTGCCTTGCTTTCAAAGCCTCTTCGTTGCCTTCCCTTAATATATTTGTGGACGAGAGGTATCATTTAAAACTCTGCAGGTTTGTGAATTGCAGTGCCCCTGAGCTCCATTTTTCAACTCGCTTTTTTGGGAGCTGGCCGCAAAAGCGCAGGATTGCTTCAGGCCCTCTTCTGGTTCTGGGGGGCAGGCTGAGCTTGTGCTTGATTCTTCTTCCTGATGGGAAAATAGAGTGACCTGTGCCTGTCCCAACACCTAGAGCTAGTCTCTCATTGGTTCCCCCTCTTCCCGTTCATCCTCAGGACAAATTGCAACCTGTACGGAACAGGAGGTTAAAGGTGCTGATTCTCCAAGGAGGGAGATGGCTAGTAAATCGGCTGGAATGGGGAACCCGAGCAAAGGAGATGAGAAATGAGGTGCGTTTTAGAAACCTTTCCCGATCACACGGTGTACCATCTTCTGGGTTTCTCATGCCTGTTTTCGACGTAGGAAGATGCCCTTGAACCTGGAGATTTGGGACCCATTGGATGGGTACCATGCAGTATTACTTGAAAGGGTCTGCGTTGGCTCACCCAACCTCACCGAACCTCTCAGCCCCAAGAGTTTCCACCCTTATGTCTCAATCAGCTGTGGGTCTAGATATGGTCAATCCAGGTTGCATCACAGCCCGTGAACGAATTTTGTAAGAATTTCTCTCGCTTTCACTGTCTTTGTTTCACGGGTTTTGAAAAGTAATTTATTTTTATAATGGGGTTTAGCTGCTTTTCACGGCTGTGTTTATGCCGCTTTACACCCCCTTGACTCACTTACAGAGAGATATCAATACATAGGTTTGAAGATTCTTCCTAGTCAGATATATTCTTGTGCGGTGAATAGGGGGTGTTGAGTCCAGTTCACTGAAAAAGGAATAGGTCTTGTCTCTTACATATTGGGATTATGGAATGGTATCGGAGCTAATTTGAAACCCTTGTTTTATGCATCACCCCACCTCACCTTTCCCGTTCAGCAGCCATAGTGTGTTTCCTAAACGTGTGACTCTGTTCTGTTTTGCAATTCAGTTCAAGTGTAGCGGTTTTTACATTCCCTCTCTAAGTGATATCTTATGATAAGTGTCTTTTTCTCTGTGACTTATTTCACTTAGAATCGTCGTACCTAAATCCACTCATCGTGCTGCTACTAGCCTTATGACGTTGATTTCATGGCTGAGTGATATTCCATTGTACATGAGGACCCCAACTTCTTTATCCATTTTTCTCTTTCCTAGGATATTTAAGGTGTAATGAAGTGGGGTTTCTTGTCAACAGAGCAGCCCTAAACTTTGGGGTGCCTGTGTCTTGCTGATTTTTAGTTTTCCCAATTTATACGCCCATGAGTGGAAGTGCCCTATGCTCTCCAAGCTGTGTTTTTAGATGTTTCAGAACACACCGTACACTTCTCCGGAGTGCCTGTTGGCAATTTACATCCCACCCATCAGCGTAGCAAGGCTCCCATTTCTCCATGGCCGGTCCTGCATTTCTGGTTTGGACACTTTTTTCCGCATGGCCCTTTTGCCCGCTGGGAAGCGAGACTTCTTTGGAGCGCTGATTGGCCTTTCCAGGTTGCTTGGTTGGCCAAAAAGGGCGTATGTGTTTTTTTCCTGAATATATTCAGGAAAAAACGCATACGCCCTTTTTGGCCAAGGGCATCATTGTCCACGTTTTGCCGCTTTTCATGTGCTTTCAAGGCGATTCGAATCTACCTCCTGAAATCTGTTTCCTGCAATTCTGCCTTGCTTTCAAAGCCTCTTCGTTGCCTTCCCTTAATATATTTGTGGACAAGAGGTATCATTTAAAACTCTGCAGGTTTGTGAATTGCAGTGCCCCTGAGCTCCATTTTTCAACTCGCTTTTTTGGGAGCTGGCCGCAAAAGCGCAGGATTGCTTCAGGCCCTCTTCTGGTTCTGGGGGGCAGGCTGAGCTTGTGCTTGATTCTTCTTCCTGATGGGAAAATAGAGTGACCTGTGCCTGTCCCAACACCTAGAGCTAGTCTCTCATTGGTTCCCCCTCTTCCCGTTCATCCTCAGGACAAATTGCAACCTGTACGGAACAGGAGGTTAAAGGTGCTGATTCTCCAAGGAGGGAGATGGCTAGTAAATCGGCTGGAATGGCGAACCCGAGCAAAGGAGATGAGAAATGAGGTGCGTTTTAGAAACCTTTCCCGATCACACGGTGTACCATCTTCTGGGTTTCTCATGCCTGTTTTCGACGTAGGAAGATGCCCTTGAACCTGGAGATTTGGGACCCATGGGATGGGTACCATGCAGTATTACTTGAAAGGGTCTGCATTGGCTCACCCAACCTCACCGAACCTCTCAGCCCCAAGAGTGTCCACCCTTATGTCTCAATCAGCTGTGGGTCTAGATATGGTCAATCCAGGTTGCATCACAGCCCCTGAACGAATTTTGTAAGAATTTCTCTCTCTTTCACTGTCTTTGTTTCACGGGTTTTGAAAAGTAATTTAGTTTTATAATGGGGTTTAGCTGCTTTTCACGGCTGTGTTTATGCCGCTTTACACCCCCTTGACTCACTTACAGAGAGATATCAATACATAGCTTTGAAGATTCTTACTAGTCAGATATATTCTTGTGCGGTGAATAGGGGGTGTTGAGTCCAGTTCACTGAAAAAGGAATAGGTCTTGTCTCTTACATATTGGGTTTATGGAACGGTATCGGAGCTAATTTGAAACCCTTGTTTTATGCATCACCCCACCTCACCTTTCCCGTTCAGCAGCCATAGAGTGTTTCCTAAACGTGGGACTCTGTTCTGTTTTGCAATTCAGTTCAAGTGTAGCGGTTTTTACATTCCCTCTAGAAGTGATATCTTATGATAAGTGTCTTTTTCTGTGTGACTTATTTCACTTAGAATCGTCGTACCTAAATCCACTCATCGTGCTGCTACTAGCCTTATGACGTTGATTTCATGGCTGAGTGATATTCCATTGTACATGAGGACCACAACTTCTTTATCCATTTTTCTCTTTCCTAGGATATTTAAGGTGTAATGAAGTGGGGGTTCTTGTCCACAGAGCAGCCCTAAACTTTGGGGTGCCTGTGTCTTGCTGATTTTTAGTTTTCCCAATTTATACGCCCATGAGTGGAAGTGCCCTATGCTCTCCAAGCTGTGTTTTTTAGATGTTTCAGAACACACCGTACACTTCTCCGGAGTGCCTGTTGGCAATTTACATCCCACCCATCAGCGTAGCAAGGCTCCCATTTCTCCATGGCTGGTCCTGCATTTCTGGTTTGGACACTTTTTTCCGCATGGCCCTTTTGCCCGCTGGGAAGCGAGACTTCTTTGGAGCGCTGATTGGCCTTTCCAGGTTGCTTGGTTGGCCAAAAAGGGCGTATGCGTTTTTTCCTGAATATATTCAGGAAAAAACGCATACGCCCTTTTTGGCCAAGGGCATCATTGTCCACGTTTTGCCGCTTTTCATGTGCTTTCAAGGCGATTCGAATCTACCTCCTGAAATCTGTTTCCTGCAATTCTGCCTTGCTTTCAAAGCCTCTTCGTTGCCTTCCCTTAATATATTTGTGGACGAGAGGTATCATTTAAAACTCTGCAGGTTTGTGAATTGCAGTGCCCCTGAGCTCCATTTTTCAACTCGCTTTTTTGGGAGCTGGCCGCAAAAGCGCAGGATTGCTTCAGGCCTTCTTCTGGTTCTGGGGGGCAGGCTGAGCTTGTGCTTAATTCTTCTTCCTGATGGGAAAATAGAGTGACCTGTGCCTGTCCCAACACCTAGAGCTAGTCTCTCATTGGTTCCCCCTCTTCCCGTTCATCCTCAGGACAAATTGCAACCTGTACGGAACAGGAGGTTAAAGGTGCTGATTCTCCAAGGAGGGAGATGGCTAGTAAATCGGCTGGAATGGCGAACCCGAGCAAAGGAGATGAGAAATGAGGTGCGTTTTAGAAACCTTTCCCGATCACACGGTGTAGCATCTTCTGGGTTTCTCATGCCTGTTTTCGACGTAGGAAGATGCCCTTGAACCTGGAGATTTGGGACCCATGGGATGGGTACCATGCAGTATTACTTGAAAGGGTCTGCGTTGGCTCACCCAACCTCACCGAACCTCTCAGCCCCAAGAGTGTCCACCCTTATGTCTCAATCAGCTGTGGGTCTAGATATGGTCAATCCAGGTTGCATCACAGCCCCTGAACGAATTTTGTAAGAATTTCTCTCTCTTTCACTGTCTTTGTTTCACGGGTTTTGAAAAGTAATTTATTTTTATAATGGGGTTTAGCTGCTTTTCACGGCTGTGTTTATGCCGCTTTACACCCCCTTGACTCACTTACAGAGAGATATCAATACATAGGTTTGAAGATTCTTACTAGTCAGATATATTCTTGTGCGGTGAATAGGGGGTGATGAGTCCAGTTCACTGAAAAAGGAATAGGTCTTGTCTCTTACATATTGGGTTTATGGAACGGTATCTGAGCTAATTTGAAACCCTTGTTTTATGCATCACCCCACCTCACCTTTCCTGTTCAGCAGCCATAGTGTGTTTCCTAAACGTGGGACTCTGTTCTGTTTTGCAATTCAGTTGAAGTGTAGCGGTTTTTACATTCCCTCTAGAAGTGATATCTTAGGATAAGTGTCTTTTTCTGTGTGACTTATTTCACTTAGAATCGTCGTACCTAAATCCACTCATCGTGCTGCTACTAGCCTTATGACGTTGATTTCATGGCTGAGTGATATTCCATTGTACATGAGGACCCCAACTTCTTTATCCATTTTTCTCTTTCCTAGGATATTTAAGGTGTAATGAAGTGGGGGTTCTTGTCAACAGAGCAGCCCTAAACTTTGGGGTGCCTGTGTCTTGCTGATTTTTAGTTTTCCCAATTTATACGCCCATGAGTGGAAGTGCCCTATGCTCTCCAAGCTGTGTTTTTAGATGTTTCAGAACACACCGTACACTTCTCCGGAGTGCCTGTTGGCAATTTACATCCCACCCATCAGCGTAGCAAGGCTCCCATTTCTCCATGGCCGGTCCTGCATTTCTGGTTTGGACTCTTTTTTCCGCATGGCCCTTTTGCCCGCTGGGAAGCGAGACTTCTTTGGAGCGCTGATTGGCCTTTCCAGGTTGCTTGGTTGGCCAAAAAGGGCGTATGCGTTTTTTCCTGAATATATTCAGGAAAAAACGCATACGCCCTTTTTGGCCAAGGGCATCATTGTCCACGTTTTGCCGCTTTTCATGTGCTTTCAAGGCGATTCGAATCTACCTCCTGAAATCTGTTGCCTGCAATTCTGCCTTGCTTTCAAAGCCTCTTCGTTGCCTTCCCTTAATATATTTGTGGACGAGAGGTATCATTTAAAACTCTGCAGGTTTGTGAATTGCAGTGCCCCTGAGCTCCATTTTTCAACTCGCTTTTTTGGGAGCTGGCCGCAAAAGCGCAGGATTGCTTCAGGCCCTCTTCTGTTTCTGGGGGGCAGGCTGAGCTTGTGCTTGATTCTTCTTCCTGATGGGAAAATAGAGTGACCTGTGCCTGTCCCAACACCTAGAGCTAGTCTCTCATTGGTTCCCCCTCTTCCCGTTCATCCTCAGGACAAATTGCAACCTGTACGGAACAGGAGGTTAAAGGTGCTGATTCTCCAAGGAGGGAGATGGCTAGTAAATCGGCTGGAATGGCGAACCCGAGCAAAGGAGATGAGAAATGAGGTGCGTTTTAGAAACCTTTCCCGATCACACGGTGTACCATCTTCTGGGTTTCTCATGCCTGTTTTCGACGTAGGAAGATGCCCTTGAGCCTGGAGATTTGGGACCCATGGGATGGGTACCATGCAGTATTACTTGAAAGGGTCTGCGTTGGCTCAACCAACCTCACCGAACCTCGCAGCCCCAAGAGTGTCCACCCTTATGTCTCAATCAGCTGTGGGTCTAGATATGGTCAATCCAGGTTGCATCACAGCCCGTGAACGAATTTTGTAAGAATTTCTCTCGCTTTCACTGTCTTTGTTTCACGGGTTTTGAAAAGTAATTTATTTTTATAATGGGGTTTAGCTGCTTTTCACGGCTGTGTTTATGCCGCTTTACACCCCCTTGACTCACTTACAGAGAGATATCAATACATAGGTTTGAAGATTCTTACTAGTCAGATATATTCTTGTGCGGTGAATAGGGGGTGATGAGTCCAGTTCACTGAAAAAGGAATAGGTCTTGTCTCTTACATATTGGGTTTATGGAACGGTATCTGAGCTAATTTGAAACCCTTGTTTTATGCATCACCCCACCTCACCTTTCCTGTTCAGCAGCCATAGTGTGTTTCCTAAACGTGGGACTCTGTTCTGTTTTGCAATTCAGTTCAAGTGTAGCGGTTTTTACATTCCCTCTAGAAGTGATATCTTAGGATAAGTGTCTTTTTCTGTGTGACTTATTTCACTTAGAATCGTCGTACCTAAATTCACTCATCGTGCTGCTACTAGCCTTATGACGTTGATTTCATGGCTGAGTGATATTCCATTGTACATGAGGACCACAACTTCTTTATCCATTTTTCTCTTTCCTAGGATATTTAAGGTGTAATGAAGTGGGGGTTCTTGTCAACAGAGCAGCCCTAAACTTTGGGGTGCCTGTGTCTTGCTGATTTTTAGTTTTCCCAATTTATACGCCAATGAGTGGAAGTGCCCTATGCTCTCCAAGCTGTGTTTTTAGATGTTTCAGAACACACCGTACACTTCTCCGGAGTGCCTGTTGGCAATTTACATCCCACCCATCAGCGTAGCAAGGCTCCCATTTCTCCATGGCCGGTCCTGCATTTCTGGTTTGGACTCTTTTTTTCCGCATGGCCCTTTTGCCCGCTGGGAAGCGAGACTTCTTTGGAGCGCTGATTGGCCTTTCCAGGTTGCTTGGTTGGCCAAAAAGGGCGTATGCGTTTTTTCCTGAATATATTCAGGAAAAAACGCATACGCCCTTTTTGGCCAAGGGCATCATTGTCCACGTTTTGCCGCTTTTCATGTGCTTTCAAGGCGATTCGAATCTACCTCCTGAAATCTGTTGCCTGCAATTCTGCCTTGCTTTCAAAGCCTCTTCGTTGCCTTCCCTTAATATATTTGTGGACGAGAGGTATCATTTAAAACTCTGCAGGTTTGTGAATTGCAGTGCCCCTGAGCTCCATTTTTCAACTCGCTTTTTTGGGAGCTGGCCGCAAAAGCGCAGGATTGCTTCAGGCCCTCTTCTGTTTCTGGGGGGCAGGCTGAGCTTGTGCTTGATTCTTCTTCCTGATGGGAAAATAGAGTGACCTGTGCCTGTCCCAACACCTAGAGCTAGTCTCTCATTGGTTCCCCCTCTTCCCGTTCATCCTCAGGACAAATTGCAACCTGTACGGAACAGGAGGTTAAAGGTGCTGATTCTCCAAGGAGGGAGATGGCTAGTAAATCGGCTGGAATGGCGAACCCGAGCAAAGGAGATGAGAAATGAGGTGCGTTTTAGAAACCTTTCCCGATCACACGGTGTACCATCTTCTGGGTTTCTCATGCCTGTTTTCGACGTAGGAAGATGCCCTTGAGCCTGGAGATTTGGGACCCATGGGATGGGTACCATGCAGTATTACTTGAAAGGGTCTGCGTTGGCTCACCCAACCTCACCGAACCTCTCAGCCCCAAGAGTGTCCACCCTTATGTCTCAATCAGCTGTGGGTCTAGATATGGTCAATCCAGGTTGCATCACAGCCCCTGAACGAATTTTGTAAGAATTTCTCTCTCTTTCACTGTCTTTGTTTCACGGGTTTTGAAAAGTAATTTATTTTTATAATGGGGTTTAGCTGCTTTTCACGGCTGTGTTTATGCCGCTTTACACCCCCTTGACTCACTTACAGAGAGATATCAATACATAGGTTTGAAGATTCTTACTAGTCAGATATATTCTTGTGCGGTGAATAGGGGGTGTTGAGTCCAGTTCACTGAAAAAGGAATAGGTCTTGTCTCTTACATATTGGGTTTATGGAACGGTATCGGAGCTAATTTGAAACCCTTGGTTTATGCATCACCCCACCTCACCTTTCCCGTTCAGCAGCCATAGTGTGTTTCCTAAACGTGGGACTCTGTTCTGTTTTGCAATTCAGTTCAAGTGTAGCGGTTTTTACATTCCCTCTAGAAGTGATATCTTAGGATAAGTGTCTTTTTCTGTGTGACTTATTTCACTTAGAATCGTCGTACCTAAATCCACTCATCGTGCTGCTACTAGCCTTATGACGTTGATTTCATGGCTGAGTGATATTCCATTGTACATGAGGACCACAACTTCTTTATCCATTTTTCTCTTTCCTAGGATATTTAAGGTGTAATGAAGTGGGGGTTCTTGTCCACAGAGCAGCCCTAAACTTTGGGGTGCCTGTGTCTTGCTGATTTTTAGTTTTCCCAATTTATACGCCCATGAGTGGAAGTGCCCTATGCTCTCCAAGCTGTGTTTTTTAGATGTTTCAGAACACACCGTACACTTCTCCGGAGTGCCTGTTGGCAATTTACATCCCACCCATCAGCGTAGCAAGGCTCCCATTTCTCCATGGCTGGTCCTGCATTTCTGGTTTGGACACTTTTTTCCGCATGGCCCTTTTGCCCGCTGGGAAGCGAGACTTCTTTGGAGCGCTGATTGGCCTTTCCAGGTTGCTTGGTTGGCCAAAAAGGGCGTATGCGTTTTTTCCTGAATATATTCAGGAAAAAACGCATACGCCCTTTTTGGCCAAGGGCATCATTGTCCACGTTTTGCCGCTTTTCATGTGCTTTCAAGGCGATTCGAATCTACCTCCTGAAATCTGTTTCCTGCAATTCTGCCTTGCTTTCAAAGCCTCTTCGTTGCCTTCCCTTAATATATTTGTGGACGAGAGGTATCATTTAAAACTCTGCAGGTTTGTGAATTGCAGTGCCCCTGAGCTCCATTTTTCAACTCGCTTTTTTGGGAGCTGGCCGCAAAAGCGCAGGATTGCTTCAGGCCCTCTTCTGGTTCTGGGGGGCAGGCTGAGCTTGTGCTTAATTCTTCTTCCTGATGGGAAAATAGAGTGACCTGTGCCTGTCCCAACACCTAGAGCTAGTCTCTCATTGGTTCCCCCTCTTCCCGTTCATCCTCAGGACAAATTGCAACCTGTACGGAACAGGAGGTTAAAGGTGCTGATTCTCCAAGGAGGGAGATGGCTAGTAAATCGGCTGGAATGGCGAACCCGAGCAAAGGAGATGAGAAATGAGGTGCGTTTTAGAAACCTTTCCCGATCACACGGTGTAGCATCTTCTGGGTTTCTCATGCCTGTTTTCGACGTAGGAAGATGCCCTTGAACCTGGAGATTTGGGACCCATGGGATGGGTACCATGCAGTATTACTTGAAAGGGTCTGCGTTGGCTCACCCAACCTCACCGAACCTCTCAGCCCCAAGAGTGTCCACCCTTATGTCTCAATCAGCTGTGGGTCTAGATATGGTCAATCCAGGTTGCATCACAGCCCCTGAACGAATTTTGTAAGAATTTCTCTCTCTTTCACTGTCTTTGTTTCACGGGTTTTGAAAAGTAATTTATTTTTATAATGGGGTTTAGCTGCTTTTCACGGCTGTGTTTATGCCGCTTTACACCCCCTTGACTCACTTACAGAGAGATATCAATACATAGGTTTGAAGATTCTTACTAGTCAGATATATTCTTGTGCGGTGAATAGGGGGTGTTGAGTCCAGTTCACTGAGCAAGGAATAGGTCTTGTCTCTTACATATTGGGTTTATGGAACGGTATCTGAGCTAATTTGAAACCCTTGTTTTATGCATCACCCCACCTCACCTTTCCTGTTCAGCAGCCATAGTGTGTTTCCTAAACGTGGGACTCTGTTCTGTTTTGCAATTCAGTTCAAGTGTAGCGGTTTTTACATTCCCTCTCTAAGTGATATCTTAGGATAAGTGTCTTTTTCTGTGTGACTTATTTCACTTAGAATCGTCGTACCTAAATCCACTCATCGTGCTGCTACTAGCCTTAGGACGTGGATTTCATGGCTGAGTGATATTCCATTGTACATGAGGACCCCAACTTCTTTATCCATTTTTCTCTTTCCTAGGATATTTAAGGTGTAATGAAGTGGGGGTTCTTGTCAACAGAGCAGCCCTAAACTTTGGGGTGCCTGTGTCTTGCTGATTTTTAGTTTTCCCAATTTATACGCCCATGAGTGGAAGTGCCCTATGCTCTCCAAGCTGTGTTTTTAGATGTTTCAGAACACACCGTACACTTCTCCGGAGTGCCTGTTGGCAATTTACATCCCACCCATCAGCGTAGCAAGGCTCCCATTTCTCCATGGCCGGTCCTGCATTTCTGGTTTGGACACTTTTTTCCCCATGGCCCTTTTGCCCGCTGGGAAGCGAGACTTCTTTGGAGCGCTGATTGGCCTTTCCAGGTTGCTTGGTTGGCCAAAAAGGGCGTATGCGTTTTTTCCTGAATATATTCAGGAAAAAACGCATACGCCCTTTTTGGCCAAGGGCATCATTGTCCACGTTTTGCCGCTTTTCATGTGCTTTCAAGGCGATTCGAATCTACCTCCTGAAATCTGTTTCCTGCAATTCTGCCTTGCTTTCAAAGCCTCTTCGTTGCCTTCCCTTAATATATTTGTGGACGAGAGGTATCATTTAAAACTCTGCAGGTTTGTGAATTGCAGTGCCCCTGAGCTCCATTTTTCAACTCGCTTTTTTGGGAGCTGGCCGCAAAAGCGCAGGATTGCTTCAGGCCCTCTTCTGGTTCTGGGGGGCAGGCTGAGCTTGTGCTTGATTCTTCTTCCTGATGGGAAAATAGAGTGACCTGTGCCTGTCCCAACACCTAGAGCTAGTCTCTCATTGGTTCCCCCTCTTCCCGTTCATCCTCAGGACAAATTGCAACCTGTACGGAACAGGAGGTTAAAGGTGCTGATTCTCCAAGGAGGGAGATGGCTAGTAAATCGGCTGGAATGGCGAACCCGAGCAAAGGAGATGAGAAATGAGGTGCGTTTTAGAAACCTTTCCCGATCACACGGTGTACCATCTTCTGGGTTTCTCATGCCTGTTTTCGACGTAGGAAGATGCCCTTGAACCTGGAGATTTGGGACCCATGGGATGGGTACCATGCAGTATTACTTGAAAGGGTCTGCGTTGGCTCACCCAACCTCACCGAACCTCGCAGCCCCAAGAGTGTCCACCCTTATGTCTCAATCAGCTGTGGGTCTAGATATGGTCAATCCAGGTTGCATCACAGCCCCTGAACGAATTTTGTAAGAATTTCTCTCGCTTTCACTGTCTTTGTTTCACGGGTTTTGAAAAGTAATTTATTTTTATAATGGGGTTTAGCTGCTTTTCACGGCTGTGTTTATGCCGCTTTACACCCCCTTGACTCACTTACAGAGAGATATCAATACATAGGTTTGAAGATTCTTACTAGTCAGATATATTCTTGTGCGGTGAATAGGGGGTGTTGAGTCCAGTTCACTGAAAAAGGAATAGGTCTTGTCTCTTACATATTGGGTTTATGGAACGGTATCGGAGCTAATTTGAAACCCTTGTTTTATGCATCACCCCACCTCACCTTTCCCGTTCAGCAGCCATAGTGTGTTTCCTAAACGTGGGACTCTGTTCTGTTTTGCAATTCAGTTCAAGTGTAGCGGTTTTTACATTCCCTCTAGAAGTGATATCTTATGATAAGTATCTTTTTCTGTGTGACTTATTTCACTTAGAATCGTCGTACCTAAATCCACTAATCGTGCTGCTACTAGCCTTATGACGTTGATTTCATGGCTGAGTGATATTCCATTGTACATGAGGACCACAACTTCTTTATCCATTTTTCTCTTTCCTAGGATATTTAAGGTGTAATGAAGTGGGGGTTCTTGTCCACAGAGCAGCCCTAAACTTTGGGGTGCCTGTGTCTTGCTGATTTTTAGTTTTCCCAATTTATACGCCCATGAGTGGAAGTGCCCTATGCTCTCCAAGCTGTGTTTTTTAGATGTTTCAGAACACACCGTACACTTCTCCGGAGTGCCTGTTGGCAATTTACATCCCACCCATCAGCGTAGCAAGGCTCCCATTTCTCCATGGCTGGTCCTGCATTTCTGGTTTGGACACTTTTTTCCGCATGGCCCTTTTGCCCGCTGGGAAGCGAGACTTCTTTGGAGCGCTGATTGGCCTTTCCAGGTTGCTTGGTTGGCCAAAAAGGGCGTATGCGTTTTTTCCTGAATATATTCAGGAAAAAACGCATACGCCCTTTTTGGCCAAGGGCATCATTGTCCACGTTTTGCCGCTTTTCATGTGCTTTCAAGGCGATTCGAATCTACCTCCTGAAATCTGTTTCCTGCAATTCTGCCTTGCTTTCAAAGCCTCTTCGTTGCCTTCCCTTAATATATTTGTGGACGAGAGGTATCATTTAAAACTCTGCAGGTTTGTGAATTGCAGTGTCCCTGAGCTCCATTTTTCAACTCGCTTTTTTGGGAGCTGGCCGCAAAAGCGCAGGATTGCTTCAGGCCCTCTTCTGGTTCTGGGGGGCAGGCTGAGCTTGTGCTTAATTCTTCTTCCTGATGGGAAAATAGAGTGACCTGTGCCTGTCCCAACACCTAGAGCTAGTCTCTCATTGGTTCCCCCTCTTCCCGTTCATCCTCAGGACAAATTGCAACCTGTACGGAACAGGAGGTTAAAGGTGCTGATTCTCCAAGGAGGGAGATGGCTAGTAAATCGGCTGGAATGGCGAACCCGAGCAAAGGAGATGAGAAATGAGGTGCGTTTTAGAAACCTTTCCCGATCACACGGTGTAGCATCTTCTGGGTTTCTCATGCCTGTTTTCGACGTAGGAAGATGCCCTTGAACCTGGAGATTTGGGACCCATGGGATGGGTACCATGCAGTATTACTTGAAAGGGTCTGCGTTGGCTCACCCAACCTCACCGAACCTCTCAGCCCCAAGAGTGTCCACCCTTATGTCTCAATCAGCTGTGGGTCTAGATATGGTCAATCCAGGTTGCATCACAGCCCCTGAACGAATTTTGTAAGAATTTCTCTCTCTTTCACTGTGTTTGTTTCACGGGTTTTGAAAAGTAATTTATTTTTATAATGGGGTTTAGCTGCTTTTCACGGCTGTGTTTATGCCGCTTTACACCCCCTTGACTCACTTACAGAGAGATATCAATACATAGGTTTGAAGATTCTTACTAGTCAGATATATTCTTGTGCGGTGAATAGGGGGTGATGAGTCCAGTTCACTGAAAAAGGAATAGGTCTTGTCTCTTACATATTGGGTTTATGGAACGGTATCTGAGCTAATTTGAAACCCTTGTTTTATGCATCACCCCACCTCACCTTTCCTGTTCAGCAGCCATAGTGTGTTTCCTAAACGTGGGACTCTGTTCTGTTTTGCAATTCAGTTCAAGTGTAGCGGTTTTTACATTCCCTCTCTAAGTGATATCTTAGGATAAGTGTCTTTTTCTGTGTGACTTATTTCACTTAGAATCGTCGTACCTAAATCCACTCATCATGCTGCTACTAGCCTTATGACGTTGATTTCATGGCTGAGTGATATTCCATTGTACATGAGGACCACAACTTCTTTAACCATTTTTCTCTTTCCTAGGATATTTAAGGTGTAATGAAGTGGGGGTTCTTGTCAACAGAGCAGCCCTAAACTTTGGGGTGCCTGTGTCTTGCTGGTTTTTACTTTTCCCAATTTATACGCCCATGAGTGGAAGTGCCCTATGCTCTCCAAGCTGTGTTTTTAGATGTTTCAGAACACACCGTACACTTCTCCGGAGTGCCTGTTGGCAATTTACATCCCACCCATCAGCGTAGCAAGGCTCCCATTTCTCCATGGCCGGTCCTGCATTTCTGGTTTGGACACTTTTTTCCCCATGCCCCTTTTGCCCGCTGGGAAGCGAGGCTTCTTTGGAGCGCTGATTGGCCTTTCCAGGTTGCTTGGTTGGCCAAAAAGGGCGTATGCGTTTTTTCCTGAATATATTCAGGAAAAAACGCATACGCCCTTTTTGGCCAAGGGCATCATTGTCCACGTTTTGCCGCTTTTCATGTGCTTTCAAGGCGATTCGAATCTACCTCCTGAAATCTGTTGCCTGCAATTCTGCCTTGCTTTCAAAGCCTCTTCGTTGCCTTCCCTTAATATATTTGTGGACGAGAGGTATCATTTAAAACTCTGCAGGTTTGTGAATTGCAGTGCCCCTGAGCTCCATTTTTTAACTCGCTTTTTTGGGAGCTGGCCGCAAAAGCGCAGGATTGCTTCAGGCCCTCTTCTGGTTCTGGGGGGCAGGCTGAGCTTGTGCTTGATTCTTCTTCCTGATGGGAAAATAGAGTGACCTGTGCCTGTCCCAACACCTAGAGCTAGTCTCTCATTGGTTCCCCCTCTTCCCCTTCATCCTCAGGACAAATTGCAACCTGTACGGAACAGGAGGTTAAAGGTGCTGATTCTCCAAGGAGGGAGATGGCTAGTAAATCGGCTGGAATGGCGAACCCGAGCAAAGGAGATGAGAAATGAGGTGCGTTTTAGAAACCTTTCCCGATCACACGGTGTACCATCTTCTGGGTTTCTCATGCCTGTTTTCGACGTAGGAAGATGCCCTTGAACCTGGAGATTTGGGACCCATGGGATGGGTACCATGCAGTATTACTTGAAAGGGTCTGCGTTGGCTCACCCAACCTCACCGAACCTCTCAGCCCCAAGAGTGTCCACCCTTATGTCTCAATCAGCTGTGGGTCTAGATATGGTCAATCCAGGTTGCATCACAGCCCCTGAACGAATTTTGTAAGAATTTCTCTCTCTTTCACTGTCTTTGTTTCACGGGTTTTGAAAAGTAATTTATTTTTATAATGGGGTTTAGCTGCTTTTCACGGCTGTGTTTATGCCGCTTT
Source organism: Balaenoptera acutorostrata (assembly GCF_949987535.1). Taxonomy (NCBI): domain Eukaryota; kingdom Metazoa; phylum Chordata; class Mammalia; order Artiodactyla; family Balaenopteridae; genus Balaenoptera; species Balaenoptera acutorostrata. The sequence continues at coordinate 943,914 of NW_026646077.1, forward strand.
ACACCCCCTTGACTCACTTACAGAGAGATATCAATACATAGGTTTGAAGATTCTTACTAGTCAGATATATTCTTGTGCGGTGAATAGGGGGTGATGAGTCCAGTTCACTGAAAAAGGAATAGGTCTTGTCTCTTACATATTGGGTTTATGGAACGGTATCTGAGCTAATTTGAAACCCTTGTTTTATGCATCACCCCACCTCACCTTTCCTGTTCAGCAGCCATAGTGTGTTTCCTAAACGTGGGACTCTGTTCTGTTTTGCAATTCAGTTCAAGTGTAGCGGTTTTTACATTCCCTCTCTAAGTGATATCTTATGATAAGTGTCTTTTTCTGTGTGACTTATTTCACTTAGAATCGTCGTACCTAAATCCACTCATCGTGCTGCTACTAGCCTTATGACGTTGATTTCATGGCTGAGTGATATTCCATTGTACATGAGGACCACAACTTCTTTATCCATTTTTCTCTTTCCTAGGATATTTAAGGTGTAATGAAGTGGGGGTTCTTGTCAACAGAGCAGCCCTAAACTTTGGGGTGCCTGTGTCTTGCTGATTTTTAGTTTTCCCAATTTATACGCCCATGAGTGGAAGTGCCCTATGCTCTCCATCTGTGTTTTTAGATGTTTCAGAACACACCGTACACTTCTCCGGAGTGCCTGTTGGCAATTTACATCCCACCCATCAGCGTAGCAAGGCTCCCATTTCTCCATGGCCGGTCCTGCATTTCTGGTTTGGACACTTTTTTCCGCATGGCCCTTTTGCCCGCTGGGAAGCGAGACTTCTTTGGAGCGCTGATTGGCCTTTCCAGGTTGCTTGGTTGGCCAAAAAGGGCGTATGCGTTTTTTCCTGAATATATTCAGGAAAAAACGCATACGCCCTTTTTGGCCAAGGGCATCATTGTCCACGTTTTGCCGCTTTTCATGTGCTTTCAAGGCGATTCGAATCTACCTCCTGAAATCTGTTTCCTGCAATTCTGCCTTGCTTTCAAAGCCTCTTCGTTGCCTTCCCTTAATATATTTGTGGACGAGAGGTATCATTTAAAACTCTGCAGGTTTGTGAATTGCAGTGCCCCTGAGCTGCATTTTTCAACTCGCTTTTTTGGGAGCTGGCCGCAAAAGCGCAGGATTGCTTCAGGCCCTCTTCTGGTTCTGGGGGGCAGGCTGAGCTTGTGCTTGATTCTTCTTCCTGATGGGAAAATAGAGTGACCTGTGCCTGTCCCAACACCTAGAGCTAGTCTCTCATTGGTTCCCCCTCTTCCCCTTCATCCTCAGGACAAATTGCAACCTGTACGGAACAGGAGGTTAAAGGTGCTGATTCTCCAAGGAGGGAGATGGCTAGTAAATCGGCTGGAATGGCGAACCCGAGCAAAGGAGATGAGAAATGAGGTGCGTTTTATAAACCTTTCCCGATCACACCGTGTACCATCTTCTGGGTTTCTCATGCCTGTTTTCGACGTAGGAAGATGCCCTTGAACCTGGAGATTTGGGACCCATGGGATGGGTACCATGCAGTATTACTTGAAAGGGTCTGCGTTGGCTCACCCAACCTCACCGAACCTCTCAGCCCCAAGAGTGTCCACCCTTATGTCTCAATCAGCTGTGGGTCTAGATATGGTCAATCCAGGTTGCATCACAGCCCCTGAACGAATTTTGTAAGAATTTCTCTCTCTTTCACTGCCTTTGTTTCACGGGTTTTGAAAAGTAATTTATTTTTATAATGGGGTTTAGCTGCTTTTCACGGCTGTGTTTATGCCGCTTTACACCCCCTTGACTCACTTACAGAGAGATATCAATACATAGGTTTGAAGATTCTTACTAGTCAGATATATTCTTGTGCGGTGAATAGGGGGTGATGAGTCCAGTTCACTGAAAAAGGAATAGGTCTTGTCTCTTACATATTGGGTTTATGGAACGGTATCGGAGCTAATTTGAAACCCTTGTTTTATGCATCACCCCACCTCACCTTTCCTGTTCAGCAGCCATAGTGTGTTTCCTAAACGTGGGACTCTGTTCTGTTTTGCAATTCAGTTCAAGTGTAGCGGTTTTTACATTCCCTCTCTAAGTGATATCTTAGGATAAGTGTCTTTTTCTGTGTGACTTATTTCACTTAGAATCGTCGTACCTAAATCCACTCATCGTGCTGCTACTAGCCTTATGACGTTGATTTCATGGCTGAGTGATATTCCATTGTACATGAGGACCACAACTTCTTTAACCATTTTTCTCTTTCCTAGGATATTTAAGGTGTAATGAAGTGGGGGTTCTTGTCAACAGAGCAGCCCTAAACTTTGGGGTGCCTGTGTCTTGCTGATTTTTAGTTTTCCCAATTTATACGCCCATGAGTGGAAGTGCCCTATGCTCTCCAAGCTGTGTTTTTAGATGTTTCAGAACACACCGTACACTTCTCCGGAGTGCCTGTTGGCAATTTACATCCCACCCATCAGCGTAGCAAGGCTCCCATTTCTCCATGGCCGGTCCTGCATTTCTGGTTTGGACACTTTTTTCCCCATGCCCCTTTTGCCCGCTGGGAAGCGAGGCTTCTTTGGAGCGCTGATTGGCCTTTCCAGGTTGCTTGGTTGGCCAAAAAGGGCGTATGCGTTTTTTCCTGAATATATTCAGGAAAAAACGCATACGCCCTTTTTGGCCAAGGGCATCATTGTCCACGTTTTGCCGCTTTTCATGTGCTTTCAAGGCGATTCGAATCTACCTCCTGAAATCTGTTGCCTGCAATTCTGCCTTGCTTTCAAAGCCTCTTCGTTGCCTTCCCTTAATATATTTGTGGACGAGAGGTATCATTTAAAACTCTGCAGGTTTGTGAATTGCAGTGCCCCTGAGCTCCATTTTTCAACTCGCTTTTTTGGGAGCTGGCCGCAAAAGCGCAGGATTGCTTCAGGCCCTCTTCTGGTTCTGGGGGGCAGGCTGAGCTTGTGCTTGATTCTTCTTCCTGATGGGAAAATAGAGTGACCTGTGCCTGTCCCAACACCTAGAGCTAGTCTCTCATTGGTTCCCCCTCTTCCCGTTCATCCTCAGGACAAATTGCAACCTGTACGGAACAGGAGGTTAAAGGTGCTGATTCTCCAAGGAGGGAGATGGCTAGTAAATCGGCTGGAATGGGGAACCCGAGCAAAGGAGATGAGAAATGAGGTGCGTTTTAGAAACCTTTCCCGATCACACGGTGTACCATCTTCTGGGTTTCTCATGCCTGTTTTCGACGTAGGAAGATGCCCTTGAACCTGGAGATTTGGGACCCATGGGATGGGTACCATGCAGTATTACTTGAAAGGGTCTGCGTTGGCTCACCCAACCTCACCGAACCTCTCAGCCCCAAGAGTGTCCACCCTTATGTCTCAATCAGCTGTGGGTCTAGATATGGTCAATCCAGGTTGCATCACAGCCCCTGAACGAATTTTGTAAGAATTTCTCTCTCTTTCACTGTCTTTGTTTCACGGGTTTTGAAAAGTAATTTATTTTTATAATGGGGTTTAGCTGCTTTTCACGGCTGTGTTTATGCCGCTTTACACCCCCTTGACTCACTTACAGAGAGATATCAATACATAGGTTTGAAGATTCTTACTAGTCAGATATATTCTTGTGCGGTGAATAGGGGGTGATGAGTCCAGTTCACTGAAAAAGGAATAGGTCTTGTCTCTTACATATTGGGTTTATGGAACGGTATCTGAGCTAATTTGAAACCCTTGTTTTATGCATCACCCCACCTCACCTTTCCTGTTCAGCAGCCATAGTGTGTTTCCTAAACGTGGGACTCTGTTCTGTTTTGCAATTCAGTTCAAGTGTAGCGGTTTTACATTCCCTCTCGAAGTGATATCTTATGATAAGTTTCTTTTTCTGTGTGACTTATTTCACTTAGAATCGTCGTACCTAAATCCACTCATCGTGCTGCTACTAGCCTTATGACGTTGATTTCATGGCTGAGTGATATTCCATTGTACATGAGGACCACAACTTCTTTAACCATTTTTCTCTTTCCTAGGATATTTAAGGTGTAATGAAGTGGGGGTTCTTGTCAACAGAGCAGCCCTAAACTTTGGGGTGCCTGTGTCTTGCTGGTTTTTACTTTTCCCAATTTATACGCCCATGAGTGGAAGTGCCCTATGCTCTCCAAGCTGTGTTTTTAGATGTTTCAGAACACACCGTACACTTCTCCGGAGTGCCTGTTGGCAATTTACATCCCACCCATCAGCGTAGCAAGGCTCCCATTTCTCCATGGCCGGTCCTGCATTTCTGGTTTGGACACTTTTTTCCCCATGCCCCTTTTGCCCGCTGGGAAGCGAGGCTTCTTTGGAGCGCTGATTGGCCTTTCCAGGTTGCTTGGTTGGCCAAAAAGGGCGTATGCGTTTTTTCCTGAATATATTCAGGAAAAAACGCATACGCCCTTTTTGGCCAAGGGCATCATTGTCCACGTTTTGCCGCTTTTCATGTGCTTTCAAGGCGATTCGAATCTACCTCCTGAAATCTGTTGCCTGCAATTCTGCCTTGCTTTCAAAGCCTCTTCGTTGCCTTCCCTTAATATATTTGTGGACGAGAGGTATCATTTAAAACTCTGCAGGTTTGTGAATTGCAGTGCCCCTGAGCTCCATTTTTCAACTCGCTTTTTTGGGAGCTGGCCGCAAAAGCGCAGGATTGCTTCAGGCCCTCTTCTGGTTCTGGGGGGCAGGCTGAGCTTGTGCTTGATTCTTCTTCCTGATGGGAAAATAGAGTGACCTGTGCCTGTCCCAACACCTAGAGCTAGTCTCTCATTGGTTCCCCCTCTTCCCCTTCATCCTCAGGACAAATTGCAACCTGTACGGAACAGGAGGTTAAAGGTGCTGATTCTCCAAGGAGGGAGATGGCTAGTAAATCGGCTGGAATGGCGAACCCGAGCAAAGGAGATGAGAAATGAGGTGCGTTTTAGAAACCTTTCCCGATCACACGGTGTACCATCTTCTGGGTTTCTCATGCCTGTTTTCGACGTAGGAAGATGCCCTTGAACCTGGAGATTTGGGACCCATGGGATGGGTACCATGCAGTATTACTTGAAAGGGTCTGCGTTGGCTCACCCAACCTCACCGAACCTCTCAGCCCCAAGAGTGTCCACCCTTATGTCTCAATCAGCTGTGGGTCTAGATATGGTCAATCCAGGTTGCATCACAGCCCCTGAACGAATTTTGTAAGAATTTCTCTCTCTTTCACTGTCTTTGTTTCACGGGTTTTGAAAAGTAATTTATTTTTATAATGGGGTTTAGCTGCTTTTCACGGCTGTGTTTATGCCGCTTTACACCCCCTTGACTCACTTACAGAGAGATATCAATACATAGGTTTGAAGATTCTTACTAGTCAGATATATTCTTGTGCTGTGAATAGGGGGTGATGAGTCCAGTTCACTGAAAAAGGAATAGGTCTTGTCTCTTACATATTGGGTTTATGGAACGGTATCTGAGCTAATTTGAAACCCTTGTTTTATGCATCACCCCACCTCACCTTTCCTGTTCAGCAGCCATAGTGTGTTTCCTAAACGTGGGACTCTGTTCTGTTTTGCAATTCAGTTCAAGTGTAGCGGTTTTTACATTCCCTCTCGAAGTGATATCTTATGATAAGTTTCTTTTTCTGTGTGACTTATTTCACTTAGAATCGTCGTACCTAAATCCACTCATCGTGCTGCTACTAGCCTTATGACGTTGATTTCAAGGCTGAGTGATATTCCATTGTACATGAGGACCACAACTTCTTTATCCATTTTTCTCTTTCCTAGGATATTTAAGGTGTAATGAAGTGGGGGTTCTTGTCAACAGAGCAGCCCTAAACTTTGGGGTGCCTGTGTCTTGCTGATTTTTAGTTTTCCCAATTTATACGCCCATGAGTGGAAGTGCCCTATGCTCTCCAAGCTGTGTTTTTAGATGTTTCAGAACACACCGTACACTTCTCCGGAGTGCCTGTTGGCAATTTACATCCCACCCATCAGCGTAGCAAGGCTCCCATTTCTCCATGGCCGGTCCTGCATTTCTGGTTTGGACACTTTTTTCCCCATGCCCCTTTTGCCCGCTGGGAAGCGAGGCTTCTTTGGAGCGCTGATTGGCCTTTCCAGGTTGCTTGGTTGGCCAAAAAGGGCGTATGCGTTTTTTCCTGAATATATTCAGGAAAAAACGCATACGCCCTTTTTGGCCAAGGGCATCATTGTCCACGTTTTGCCGCTTTTCATGTGCTTTCAAGGCGATTCGAATCTACCTCCTGAAATCTGTTGCCTGCAATTCTGCCTTGCTTTCAAAGCCTCTTCGTTGCCTTCCCTTAATATATTTGTGGACGAGAGGTATCATTTAAAACTCTGCAGGTTTGTGAATTGCAGTGCCCCTGAGCTCCATTTTTCAACTCGCTTTTTTGGGAGCTGGCCGCAAAAGCGCAGGATTGCTTCAGGCCCTCTTCTGGTTCTGGGGGGCAGGCTGAGCTTGTGCTTGATTCTTCTTCCTGATGGGAAAATAGAGTGACCTGTGCCTGTCCCAACACCTAGAGCTAGTCTCTCATTGGTTCCCCCTCTTCCCGTTCATCCTCAGGACAAATTGCAACCTGTACGGAACAGGAGGTTAAAGGTGCTGATTCTCCAAGGAGGGAGATGGCTAGTAAATCGGCTGGAATGGCGAACCCGAGCAAAGGAGATGAGAAATGAGGTGCGTTTTAGAAACCTTTCCCGATCCCACGGTGTACCATCTTCTGGGTTTCTCATGCCTGTTTTCGACGTAGGAAGATGCCCTTGAACCTGGAGATTTGGGACCCATGGGATGGGTACCATGCAGTATTACTTGAAAGGGTCTGCGTTGGCTCACCCAACCTCACCGAACCTCTCAGCCCCAAGAGTGTCCACCCTTATGTCTCAATCAGCTGTGGGTCTAGATATGGTCAATCCAGGTTGCATCACAGCCCGTGAACGAATTTTGTAAGAATTTCTCTCGCTTTCACTGTCTTTGTTTCACGGGTTTTGAAAAGTAATTTATTTTTATAATGGGGTTTAGCTGCTTTTCACGGCTGTGTTTATGCCGCTTTACACCCCCTTGACTCACTTACAGAGAGATATCAATACATAGGTTTGAAGATTCTTACTAGTCAGATATATTCTTGTGCGGTGAATAGGGGGTGTTGAGTCCAGTTCACTGAAAAAGGAATAGGTCTTGTCTCTTACATATTGGGATTATGGAACGGTATCGGAGCTAATTTGAAACCCTTGTTTTATGCATCACCCCACCTCACCTTTCCCGTTCAGCAGCCATAGTGTGTTTCCTAAACGTGTGACTCTGTTCTGTTTTGCAATTCAGTTCAAGTGTAGCGGTTTTTACATTCCCTCTCTAAGTGATATCTTATGATAAGTGTCTTTTTCTGTGTGACTTATTTCACTTAGAATCGTCGTACCTAAATCCACTCATCGTGCTGCTACTAGCCTTATGACGTTGATTTCATGGCTGAGTGATATTCCATTGTATATGAGGACCACAACTTCTTTAACCATTTTTCTCTTTCCTAGGATATTTAAGGTGTAATGAAGTGGGGGTTCTTGTCAACAGAGCAGCCCTAAACTTTGGGGTGCCTGTGTCTTGCTGATTTTTACTTTTCCCAATTTATACGCCCATGAGTGGAAGTGCCCTATGCTCTCCAAGCTGTGTTTTTAGATGTTTCAGAGCACACCGTACACTTCTCCGGAGTGCCTGTTGGCAATTTACATCCCACCCATCAGCGTAGCAAGGCTCCCATTTCTCCATGGCCGGTCCTGCATTTCTGGTTTGGACACTTTTTTCCCCATGCCCCTTTTGCCCGCTGGGAAGCGAGGCTTCTTTGGAGCGCTGATTGGCCTTTCCAGGTTGCTTGGTTGGCCAAAAAGTGCGTATGCGTTTTTTCCTGAATGTATTCAGGAAAAAACGCATACGCCCTTTTTGGCCAAGGGCATCATTGTCCACGTTTTGCCGCTTTTCATGTGCTTTCAAGGCGATTCGAATCTACCTCCTGAAATCTGTTGCCTGCAATTCTGCCTTGCTTTTAAAGCCTCTTCGTTGCCTTCCCTTAATATATTTGTGGACGAGAGATATCATTTAAAACTCTGCAGGTTTGTGAATTGCAGTGCCCCTGAGCTCCATTTTTCAACTCGCTTTTTTGGGAGCTGGCCGCAAAAGCGCAGGATTGCTTCAGGCCCTCTTCTGGTTCTGGGGGGCAGGCTGAGCTTGTGCTTGATTCTTCTTCCTGATGGGAAAATAGAGTGACCTGTGCCTGTCCCAACACCTAGAGCTAGTCTCTCATTGGTTCCCCCTCTTCCCGTTCATCCTCAGGACAAATTGCAACCTGTACGGAACAGGAGGTTAAAGGTGCTGATTCTCCAAGGAGGGAGATGGCTAGTAAATCGGCTGGAATGGCGAACCCGAGCAAAGGAGATGAGAAATGAGGTGCGTTTTAGAAACCTTTCCCGATCACACGGTGTACCATCTTCTGGGTTTCTCATGCCTGTTTTCGACGTAGGAAGATGCCCTTGAACCTGGAGATTTGGGACCCATGGGATGGGTACCATGCAGTATTACTTGAAAGGGTCTGCGTTGGCTCACCCAACCTCACCGAACCTCTCAGCCCCAAGAGTGTCCACCCTTATGTCTCAATCAGCTGTGGGTCTAGATATGGTCAATCCAGGTTGCATCACAGCCCCTGAACGAATTTTGTAAGAATTTCTCTCTCTTTCACTGTCTTTGTTTCACGGGTTTTGAAAAGTAATTTATTTTTATAATGGGGTTTAGCTGCTTTTCACGGCTGTGTTTATGCCGCTTTACACCCCCTTGACTCACTTACAGAGAGATATCAATACATAGGTTTGAAGATTCTTACTAGTCAGATATATTCTTGTGCGGTGAATAGGGGGTGATGAGTCCAGTTCACTGAAAAAGGAATAGGTCTTGTCTCTTACATATTGGGATTATGGAACGGTATCGGAGCTAATTTGAAACCCTTGTTTTATGCATCACCCCACCTCACCTTTCCCGTTCAGCAGCCATAGTGTGTTTCCTAAACGTGTGACTCTGTTCTGTTTTGCAATTCAGTTCAAGTGTAGCGGTTTTTACATTCCCTCTCTAAGTGATATCTTATGATAAGTGTCTTTTTCTGTGTGACTTATTTCACTTAGAATCGTCGTACCTAAATCAACTCATCGTGCTGCTACTAGCCTTATGACGTGGATTTCATGGCTGAGTGATATTCCATTGTACATGAGGACCACAACTTCTTTAACCATTTTTCTCTTTCCTAGGATATTTAAGGTGTAACGAAGTGGGGGTTCTTGTCAACAGAGCAGCCCTAAACTTTGGGGTGCCCGTGTCTTGCTGATTTTTACTTTTCCCAATTTATACGCCCATGAGTGGAAGTGCCCTATGCTCTCCAAGCTGTGTTTTTAGATGTTTCAGAACACACCGTACACTTCTCCGGAGTGCCTGTTGGCAATTTACATCCCACCCATCAGCGTAGCAAGGCTCCCATTTCTCCATGGCCGGTCCTGCATTTCTGGTTTGGACACTTTTTTCCCCATGCCCCTTTTGCCCGCTGGGAAGCGAGGCTTCTTTGGAGCGCTGATTGGCCTTTCCAGGTTGCTTGGTTGGCCAAAAAGGGCGTATGCGTTTTTTCCTGAATATATTCAGGAAAAAACGCATACGCCCTTTTTGGCCAAGGGCATCATTGTCCACGTTTTGCCGCTTTTCATGTGCTTTCAAGGCGATTCGAATCTACCTCCTGAAATCTGTTGCCTGCAATTCTGCCTTGCTTTCAAAGCCTCTTCGTTGCCTTCCCTTAATATATTTGTGGACGAGAGGTATCATTTAAAACTCTGCAGGTTTGTGAATTGCAGTGCCCCTGAGCTCCATTTTTCAACTCGCTTTTTTGGGAGCTGGCCGCCAAAGCGCAGGATTGTTTCAGGCCCTCTTCTGGTTCTGGGGGGCAGGCTGAGCTTGTGCTTGATTCTTCTTCCTGATGGGAAAATAGAGTGACCTGTGCCTGTCCCAACACCTAGAGCTAGTCTCTCATTGGTTCCCCCTCTTCCCGTTCATCCTCAGGACAAATTGCAACCTGTACGGAACAGGAGGTTAAAGGTGCTGATTCTCCAAGGAGGGAGATGGCTAGTAAATCGGCTGGAATGGCGAACCCGAGCAAAGGAGATGAGAAATGAGGTGCGTTTTAGAAACCTTTCCCGATCACACGGTGTACCATCTTCTGGGTTTCTCATGCCTGTTTTCGACGTAGGAAGATGCCCTTGAACCTGGAGATTTGGGACCCATGGGATGGGTACCATGCAGTATTACTTGAAAGGGTCTGCGTTGGCTCACCCAACCTCACCGAACCTCTCAGCCCCAAGAGTGTCCACCCTTATGTCTCAATCAGCTGTGGGTCTAGATATGGTCAATCCAGGTTGCATCACAGCCCCTGAACGAATTTTGTAAGAATTTCTCTCTCTTTCACTGTCTTTGTTTCACGGGTTTTGAAAAGTAATTTATTTTTATAATGGGGTTTAGCTGCTTTTCACGGCTGTGTTTATGCCGCTTTACACCCCCTTGACTCACTTACAGAGAGATATCAATACATAGGTTTGAAGATTCTTACTAGTCAGATATATTCTTGTGCGGTGAATAGGGGGTGATGAGTCCAGTTCACTGAAAAAGGAATAGGTCTTGTCTCTTACATATTGGGTTTATGGAACGGTATCTGAGCTAATTTCAAACCCTTGTTTTATGCATCACCCCACCTCACCTTTCCTGTTCAGCAGCCATAGTGTGTTTCCTAAACGTGGGACTCTGTTCTGTTTTGCAATTCAGTTCAAGTGTAGCGGTTTTTACATTCCCTGTAGAAGTAATATCTTAGGATAAGTGTCTTTTTCTGTGTGACTTATTTCACTTAGAATCGTCGTACCTAAATCCACTCATCGTGCTGCTACTAGCCTTATGACGTTGATTTCATGGCTGAGTGATATTCCATTGTACATGAGGACCACAACTTCTTTATCCATTTTTCTCTTTCCTAGGATATTTAAGGTGTAATGAAGTGGGGGTTCTTGTCAACAGAGCAGCCCTAAACTTTGGGGTGCCTGTGTCTTGCTGATTTTTAGTTTTCCCAATTTATACGCCCATGAGTGGAAGTGCCCTATGCTCTCCAAGCTGTGTTTTTAGATGTTTCAGAACACACCGTACACTTCTCCGGAGTGCCTGTTGGCAATTTACATCCCACCCATCAGCGTAGCAAGGCTCCCATTTCTCCATGGCCGGTCCTGCATTTCTGGTTTGGACACTTTTTTCCCCATGGCCCTTTTGCCCGCTGGGAAGCGAGACTTCTTTGGAGCGCTGATTGGCCTTTCCAGGTTGCTTGGTTGGCCAAAAAGGGCGTATGCGTTTTTTCCTGAATATATTCAGGAAAAAACGCATACGCCCTTTTTGGCCAAGGGCATCATTGTCCACGTTCTGCCGCTTTTCATGTGCTTTCAAGGCGATTCGAATCTACCTCCTGAAATCTGTTTCCTGCAATTCTGCCTTGCTTTCAAAGCCTCTTCGTTGCCTTCCCTTAGTATATTTGTGGACGAGAGGTATCATTTAAAACTGTGCAGGTTTGTGAATTGCAGTGCCCCTGAGCTCCATTTTTCAACTCGCTTTTTTGGGAGCTGGCCGCAAAAGCGCAGGATTGCTTCAGGCCCTCTTCTGGTTCTGGTGGGCAGGCTGAGCTTGTGCTTGATTCTTCTTCCTGATGGGAAAATAGAGTGACCTGTGCCTGTCCCAACACCTAGAGCTAGTCTCTCATTAGTTCCCCTTCTTCCCGTTCATCCTCAGGACAAATTGCAACCTGTACGGAACAGGAGGTTAAAGGTGCTGATTCTCCAAGGAGGGAGATGGCTAGTAAATCGGCTGGAATGGCGAACCCGAGCAAAGGAGATGAGAAATGAGGTGCGTTTTAGAAACCTTTCCCGATCACACGGTGTACCATCTTCTGGGTTTCTCATGCCTGTTTTCGACGTAGGAAGATGCCCTTGAACCTGGAGATTTGGGACCCATGGGATGGGTACCATGCAGTATTACTTGAAAGGGTCTGCGTTGGCTCACCCAACCTCACCGAACCTCTCAGCCCCAAGAGTGTCCACCCTTATGTCTCAATCAGCTGTGGGTCTAGATATGGTCAATCCAGGTTGCATCACAGCCCCTGAACGAATTTTGTAAGAATTTCTCTCTCTTTCACTGTCTTTGTTTCACGGGTTTTGAAAAGTAATTTATTTTTATAATGGGGTTTAGCTGCTTTTCACGGCTGTGTTTATGCCGCTTTACACCCCCTTGACTCACTTACAGAGAGATATCAATACATAGGTTTGAAGATTCTTACTAGTCAGATATATTCTTGTGCGGTGAATAGGGGGTGATGAGTCCAGTTCACTGAAAAAGGAATAGGTCTTGTCTCTTACATATTGGGATTATGGAACGGTATCGGAGCTAATTTGAAACCCTTGTTTTATGCATCACCCCACCTCACCTTTCCCGTTCAGCAGCCATAGTGTGTTTCCTAAACGTGTGACTCTGTTCTGTTTTGCAATTCAGTTCAAGTGTAGCGGTTTTTACATTCCCTCTCTAAGTGATATCTTATGATAAGTGTCTTTTTCTGTGTGACTTATTTCACTTAGAATCGTCGTACCTAAATCAACTCATCGTGCTGCTACTAGCCTTATGACGTGGATTTCATGGCTGAGTGATATTCCATTGTACATGAGGACCACAACTTCTTTAACCATTTTTCTCTTTCCTAGGATATTTAAGGTGTAACGAAGTGGGGGTTCTTGTCAACAGAGCAGCCCTAAACTTTGGGGTGCCCGTGTCTTGCTGATTTTTACTTTTCCCAATTTATACGCCCATGAGTGGAAGTGCCCTATGCTCTCCAAGCTGTGTTTTTAGATGTTTCAGAACACACCGTACACTTCTCCGGAGTGCCTGTTGGCAATTTACATCCCACCCATCAGCGTAGCAAGGCTCCCATTTCTCCATGGCCGGTCCTGCATTTCTGGTTTGGACACTTTTTTCCCCATGCCCCTTTTGCCCGCTGGGAAGCGAGGCTTCTTTGGAGCGCTGATTGGCCTTTCCAGGTTGCTTGGTTGGCCAAAAAGGGCGTATGCGTTTTTTCCTGAATATATTCAGGAAAAAACGCATACGCCCTTTTTGGCCAAGGGCATCATTGTCCACGTTTTGCCGCTTTTCATGTGCTTTCAAGGCGATTCGAATCTACCTCCTGAAATCTGTTGCCTGCAATTCTGCCTTGCTTTCAAAGCCTCTTCGTTGCCTTCCCTTAATATATTTGTGGACGAGAGGTATCATTTAAAACTCTGCAGGTTTGTGAATTGCAGTGCCCCTGAGCTCCATTTTTCAACTCGCTTTTTTGGGAGCTGGCCGCCAAAGCGCAGGATTGTTTCAGGCCCTCTTCTGGTTCTGGGGGGCAGGCTGAGCTTGTGCTTGATTCTTCTTCCTGATGGGAAAATAGAGTGACCTGTGCCTGTCCCAACACCTAGAGCTAGTCTCTCATTGGTTCCCCCTCTTCCCGTTCATCCTCAGGACAAATTGCAACCTGTACGGAACAGGAGGTTAAAGGTGCTGATTCTCCAAGGAGGGAGATGGCTAGTAAATCGGCTGGAATGGCGAACCCGAGCAAAGGAGATGAGAAATGAGGTGCGTTTTAGAAACCTTTCCCGATCACACGGTGTACCATCTTCTGGGTTTCTCATGCCTGTTTTCGACGTAGGAAGATGCCCTTGAACCTGGAGATTTGGGACCCATGGGATGGGTACCATGCAGTATTACTTAAAAGGGTCTGCGTTGGCTCACCCAACCTCACCGAACCTCTCAGCCCCAAGAGTGTCCACCCTTATGTCTCAATCAGCTGTGGGTCTAGATATGGTCAATCCAGGTTGCATCACAGCCCCTGAACGAATTTTGTAAGAATTTCTCTCTCTTTCACTGTCTTTGTTTCACGGGTTTTGAAAAGTAATTTATTTTTATAATGGGGTTTAGCTGCTTTTCACGGCTGTGTTTATGCCGCTTTACACCCCCTTGACTCACTTACAGAGAGATATCAATACATAGGTTTGAAGATTCTTACTAGTCAGATATATTCTTGTGCGGTGAATAGGGGGTGATGAGTCCAGTTCACTGAAAAAGGAATAGGTCTTGTCTCTTACATATTGGGTTTATGGAACGGTATCTGAGCTAATTTCAAACCCTTGTTTTATGCATCACCCCACCTCACCTTTCCTGTTCAGCAGCCATAGTGTGTTTCCTAAACGTGGGACTCTGTTCTGTTTTGCAATTCAGTTCAAGTGTAGCGGTTTTTACATTCCCTGTAGAAGTAATATCTTAGGATAAGTGTCTTTTTCTGTGTGACTTATTTCACTTAGAATCGTCGTACCTAAATCCACTCATCGTGCTGCTACTAGCCTTATGACGTTGATTTCATGGCTGAGTGATATTCCATTGTACATGAGGACCACAACTTCTTTATCCATTTTTCTCTTTCCTAGGATATTTAAGGTGTAATGAAGTGGGGGTTCTTGTCAACAGAGCAGCCCTAAACTTTGGGGTGCCTGTGTCTTGCTGATTTTTAGTTTTCCCAATTTATACGCCCATGAGTGGAAGTGCCCTATGCTCTCCAAGCTGTGTTTTTAGATGTTTCAGAACACACCGTACACTTCTCCGGAGTGCCTGTTGGCAATTTACATCCCACCCATCAGCGTAGCAAGGCTCCCATTTCTCCATGGCCGGTCCTGCATTTCTGGTTTGGACACTTTTTTCCCCATGCCCCTTTTGCCCGCTGGGAAGCGAGGCTTCTTTGGAGCGCTGATTGGCCTTTCCAGGTTGCTTGGTTGGCCAAAAAGGGCGTATGCGTTTTTTCCTGAATATATTCAGGAAAAAACGCATACGCCCTTTTTGGCCAAGGGCATCATTGTCCACGTTTTGCCGCTTTTCATGTGCTTTCAAGGCGATTCGAATCTACCTCCTGAAATCTGTTGCCTGCAATTCTGCCTTGCTTTCAAAGCCTCTTCGTTGCCTTCCCTTAATATATTTGTGGACGAGAGGTATCATTTAAAACTCTGCAGGTTTGTGAATTGCAGTGCCCCTGAGCTCCATTTTTCAACTCGCTTTTTTGGGAGCTGGCCGCCAAAGCGCAGGATTGTTTCAGGCCCTCTTCTGGTTCTGGGGGGCAGGCTGAGCTTGTGCTTGATTCTTCTTCCTGATGGGAAAATAGAGTGACCTGTGCCTGTCCCAACACCTAGAGCTAGTCTCTCATTGGTTCCCCCTCTTCCCGTTCATCCTCAGGACAAATTGCAACCTGTACGGAACAGGAGGTTAAAGGTGCTGATTCTCCAAGGAGGGAGATGGCTAGTAAATCGGCTGGAATGGCGAACCCGAGCAAAGGAGATGAGAAATGAGGTGCGTTTTAGAAACCTTTCCCGATCACACGGTGTACCATCTTCTGGGTTTCTCATGCCTGTTTTCGACGTAGGAAGATGCCCTTGAACCTGGAGATTTGGGACCCATGGGATGGGTACCATGCAGTATTACTTGAAAGGGTCTGCGTTGGCTCACCCAACCTCACCGAACCTCTCAGCCCCAAGAGTGTCCACCCTTATGTCTCAATCAGCTGTGGGTCTAGATATGGTCAATCCAGGTTGCATCACAGCCCCTGAACGAATTTTGTAAGAATTTCTCTCTCTTTCACTGTCTTTGTTTCACGGGTTTTGAAAAGTAATTTATTTTTATAATGGGGTTTAGCTGCTTTTCACGGCTGTGTTTATGCCGCTTTACACCCCCTTGACTCACTTACAGAGAGATATCAATACATAGGTTTGAAGATTCTTACTAGTCAGATATATTCTTGTGCGGTGAATAGGGGGTGATGAGTCCAGTTCACTGAAAAAGGAATAGGTCTTGTCTCTTACATATTGGGTTTATGGAACGGTATCTGAGCTAATTTCAAACCCTTGTTTTATGCATCACCCCACCTCACCTTTCCTGTTCAGCAGCCATAGTGTGTTTCCTAAACGTGGGACTCTGTTCTGTTTTGCAATTCAGTTCAAGTGTAGCGGTTTTTACATTCCCTGTAGAAGTAATATCTTAGGATAAGTGTCTTTTTCTGTGTGACTTATTTCACTTAGAATCGTCGTACCTAAATCCACTCATCGTGCTGCTACTAGCCTTATGACGTTGATTTCATGGCTGAGTGATATTCCATTGTACATGAGGACCACAACTTCTTTATCCATTTTTCTCTTTCCTAGGATATTTAAGGTGTAATGAAGTGGGGGTTCTTGTCAACAGAGCAGCCCTAAACTTTGGGGTGCCTGTGTCTTGCTGATTTTTAGTTTTCCCAATTTATACGCCCATGAGTGGAAGTGCCCTATGCTCTCCAAGCTGTGTTTTTAGATGTTTCAGAACACACCGTACACTTCTCCGGAGTGCCTGTTGGCAATTTACATCCCACCCATCAGCGTAGCAAGGCTCCCATTTCTCCATGGCCGGTCCTGCATTTCTGGTTTGGACACTTTTTTCCCCATGGCCCTTTTGCCCGCTGGGAAGCGAGACTTCTTTGGAGCGCTGATTGGCCTTTCCAGGTTGCTTGGTTGGCCAAAAAGGGCGTATGCGTTTTTTCCTGAATATATTCAGGAAAAAACGCATACGCCCTTTTTGGCCAAGGGCATCATTGTCCACGTTCTGCCGCTTTTCATGTGCTTTCAAGGCGATTCGAATCTACCTCCTGAAATCTGTTTCCTGCAATTCTGCCTTGCTTTCAAAGCCTCTTCGTTGCCTTCCCTTAGTATATTTGTGGACGAGAGGTATCATTTAAAACTGTGCAGGTTTGTGAATTGCAGTGCCCCTGAGCTCCATTTTTCAACTCGCTTTTTTGGGAGCTGGCCGCAAAAGCGCAGGATTGCTTCAGGCCCTCTTCTGGTTCTGGTGGGCAGGCTGAGCTTGTGCTTGATTCTTCTTCCTGATGGGAAAATAGAGTGACCTGTGCCTGTCCCAACACCTAGAGCTAGTCTCTCATTAGTTCCCCTTCTTCCCGTTCATCCTCAGGACAAATTGCAACCTGTACGGAACAGGAGGTTAAAGGTGCTGATTCTCCAAGGAGGGAGATGGCTAGTAAATCGGCTGGAATGGCGAACCCGAGCAAAGGAGATGAGAAATGAGGTGCGTTTTAGAAACCTTTCCCGATCACACGGTGTACCATCTTCTGGGTTTCTCATGCCTGTTTTGGACGTAGGAAGATGCCCTTGAACCTGGAGATTTGGGACCCATGGGATGGGTACCATGCAGTATTACTTGAAAGGGTCTGCGTTGGCTCACCCAACCTCACCGAACCTCTCAGCCCCAAGAGTGTCCACCCTTATGTCTCAATCAGCTGTGGGTCTAGATATGGTCAATCCAGGTTGCATCACAGCCCCTGAACGAATTTTGTAAGAATTTCTCTCTCTTTCACTGTCTTTGTTTCACGGGTTTTGAAAAGTAATTTATTTTTATAATGGGGTTTAGCTGCTTTTCACGGCTGTGTTTATGCCGCTTTACACCCCCTTGACTCACTTACAGAGAGATATCAATACATAGGTTTGAAGATTCTTACTAGTCAGATATATTCTTGTGCGGTGAATAGGGGGTGATGAGTCCAGTTCACTGAAAAAGGAATAGGTCTTGTCTCTTACATATTGGGATTATGGAACGGTATCGGAGCTAATTTGAAACCCTTGTTTTATGCATCACCCCACCTCACCTTTCCCGTTCAGCAGCCATAGTGTGTTTCCTAAACGTGTGACTCTGTTCTGTTTTGCAATTCAGTTCAAGTGTAGCGGTTTTTACATTCCCTCTCTAAGTGATATCTTATGATAAGTGTCTTTTTCTGTGTGACTTATTTCACTTAGAATCGTCGTACCTAAATCAACTCATCGTGCTGCTACTAGCCTTATGACGTGGATTTCATGGCTGAGTGATATTCCATTGTACATGAGGACCACAACTTCTTTAACCATTTTTCTCTTTCCTAGGATATTTAAGGTGTAACGAAGTGGGGGTTCTTGTCAACAGAGCAGCCCTAAACTTTGGGGTGCCCGTGTCTTGCTGATTTTTACTTTTCCCAATTTATACGCCCATGAGTGGAAGTGCCCTATGCTCTCCAAGCTGTGTTTTTAGATGTTTCAGAACACACCGTACACTTCTCCGGAGTGCCTGTTGGCAATTTACATCCCACCCATCAGCGTAGCAAGGCTCCCATTTCTCCATGGCCGGTCCTGCATTTCTGGTTTGGACACTTTTTTCCCCATGCCCCTTTTGCCCGCTGGGAAGCGAGGCTTCTTTGGAGCGCTGATTGGCCTTTCCAGGTTGCTTGGTTGGCCAAAAAGGGCGTATGCGTTTTTTCCTGAATATATTCAGGAAAAAACGCATACGCCCTTTTTGGCCAAGGGCATCATTGTCCACGTTTTGCCGCTTTTCATGTGCTTTCAAGGCGATTCGAATCTACCTCCTGAAATCTGTTGCCTGCAATTCTGCCTTGCTTTCAAAGCCTCTTCGTTGCCTTCCCTTAATATATTTGTGGACGAGAGGTATCATTTAAAACTCTGCAGGTTTGTGAATTGCAGTGCCCCTGAGCTCCATTTTTCAACTCGCTTTTTTGGGAGCTGGCCGCCAAAGCGCAGGATTGTTTCAGGCCCTCTTCTGGTTCTGGGGGGCAGGCTGAGCTTGTGCTTGATTCTTCTTCCTGATGGGAAAATAGAGTGACCTGTGCCTGTCCCAACACCTAGAGCTAGTCTCTCATTGGTTCCCCCTCTTCCCGTTCATCCTCAGGACAAATTGCAACCTGTACGGAACAGGAGGTTAAAGGTGCTGATTCTCCAAGGAGGGAGATGGCTAGTAAATCGGCTGGAATGGCGAACCCGAGCAAAGGAGATGAGAAATGAGGTGCGTTTTAGAAACCTTTCCCGATCACACGGTGTACCATCTTCTGGGTTTCTCATGCCTGTTTTCGACGTAGGAAGATGCCCTTGAACCTGGAGATTTGGGACCCATGGGATGGGTACCATGCAGTATTACTTAAAAGGGTCTGCGTTGGCTCACCCAACCTCACCGAACCTCTCAGCCCCAAGAGTGTCCACCCTTATGTCTCAATCAGCTGTGGGTCTAGATATGGTCAATCCAGGTTGCATCACAGCCCCTGAACGAATTTTGTAAGAATTTCTCTCTCTTTCACTGTCTTTGTTTCACGGGTTTTGAAAAGTAATTTATTTTTATAATGGGGTTTAGCTGCTTTTCACGGCTGTGTTTATGCCGCTTTACACCCCCTTGACTCACTTACAGAGAGATATCAATACATAGGTTTGAAGATTCTTACTAGTCAGATATATTCTTGTGCGGTGAATAGGGGGTGATGAGTCCAGTTCACTGAAAAAGGAATAGGTCTTGTCTCTTACATATTGGGTTTATGGAACGGTATCTGAGCTAATTTCAAACCCTTGTTTTATGCATCACCCCACCTCACCTTTCCTGTTCAGCAGCCATAGTGTGTTTCCTAAACGTGGGACTCTGTTCTGTTTTGCAATTCAGTTCAAGTGTAGCGGTTTTTACATTCCCTGTAGAAGTAATATCTTAGGATAAGTGTCTTTTTCTGTGTGACTTATTTCACTTAGAATCGTCGTACCTAAATCCACTCATCGTGCTGCTACTAGCCTTATGACGTTGATTTCATGGCTGAGTGATATTCCATTGTACATGAGGACCACAACTTCTTTATCCATTTTTCTCTTTCCTAGGATATTTAAGGTGTAATGAAGTGGGGGTTCTTGTCAACAGAGCAGCCCTAAACTTTGGGGTGCCTGTGTCTTGCTGATTTTTAGTTTTCCCAATTTATACGCCCATGAGTGGAAGTGCCCTATGCTCTCCAAGCTGTGTTTTTAGATGTTTCAGAACACACCGTACACTTCTCCGGAGTGCCTGTTGGCAATTTACATCCCACCCATCAGCGTAGCAAGGCTCCCATTTCTCCATGGCCGGTCCTGCATTTCTGGTTTGGACACTTTTTTCCCCATGGCCCTTTTGCCCGCTGGGAAGCGAGACTTCTTTGGAGCGCTGATTGGCCTTTCCAGGTTGCTTGGTTGGCCAAAAAGGGCGTATGCGTTTTTTCCTGAATATATTCAGGAAAAAACGCATACGCCCTTTTTGGCCAAGGGCATCATTGTCCACGTTCTGCCGCTTTTCATGTGCTTTCAAGGCGATTCGAATCTACCTCCTGAAATCTGTTTCCTGCAATTCTGCCTTGCTTTCAAAGCCTCTTCGTTGCCTTCCCTTAGTATATTTGTGGACGAGAGGTATCATTTAAAACTGTGCAGGTTTGTGAATTGCAATGCCCCTGAGCTCCATTTTTCAACTCGCTTTTTTGGGAGCTGGCCGCAAAAGCGCAGGATTGATTCAGGCCCTCTTCTGGTTCTGGGGGGCAGGCTGAGCTTGTGCTTGATTCTTCTTCCTGATGGGAAAATAGAGTGACCTGTGCCTGTCCCAACACCTAGAGCTAGTCTCTCATTGGTTCCCCCTCTTCCCGTTCATCCTCAGGACAAATTGCAACCTGTACGGAACAGGAGGTTAAAGGTGCTGATTCTCCAAGGAGGGAGATGGCTAGTAAATCGGCTGGAATGGCGAACCCGAGCAAAGGAGATGAGAAATGAGGTGCGTTTTAGAAACCTTTCCCGATCACACCGTGTACCATCTTCTGGGTTTCTCATGCCTGTTTTCGACGTAGGAAGATGCCCTTGAACCTGGAGATTTGGGACCCATGGGATGGGTACCATGCAGTATTACTTAAAAGGGTCTGCGTTGGCTCACCCAACCTCACCGAACCTCTCAGCCCCAAGAGTGTCCACCCTTATGTCTCAATCAGCTGTGGGTCTAGATATGGTCAATCCAGGTTGCATCACAGCCCCTGAACGAATTTTGTAAGAATGTCTCTCTCTTTCACTGTCTTTGTTTCACGGGTTTTGAAAAGTAATTTATTTTTATAATGGGGTTTAGCTGCTTTTCACGGCTGTGTTTATGCCGCTTTACACCCCCTTGACTCACTTACAGAGAGATATCAATACATAGGTTTGAAGATTCTTACTAGTCAGATATATTCTTGTGCGGTGAATAGGGGGTGATGAGTCCAGTTCACTGAAAAAGGAATAGGTCTTGTCTCTTACATATTGGGTTTATGGAACGGTATCTGAGCTAATTTCAAACCCTTGTTTTATGCATCACCCCACCTCACCTTTCCTGTTCAGCAGCCATAGTGTGTTTCCTAAACGTGGGACTCTGTTCTGTTTTGCAATTCAGTTCAAGTGTAGCGGTTTTTACATTCCCTGTAGAAGTAATATCTTAGGATAAGTGTCTTTTTCTGTGTGACTTATTTCACTTAGAATCGTCGTACCTAAATCCACTCATCGTGCTGCTACTAGCCTTATGACGTGGATTTCATGGCTGAGTGATATTCCATTGTACATGAGGACCACAACTTCTTTATCCATTTTTCTCTTTCCTAGGATATTTAAGGTGTAATGAAGTGGGGGTTCTTGTCAACAGAGCAGCCCTAAACTTTGGGGTGCCTGTGTCTTGCTGATTTTTAGTTTTCCCAATTTATACGCCCATGAGTGGAAGTGCCCTATGCTCTCCAAGCTGTGTTTTTAGATGTTTCAGAACACACCGTACACTTCTCCGGAGTGCCTGTTGGCAATTTACATCCCACCCATCAGCGTAGCAAGGCTCCCATTTCTCCATGGCCGGTCCTGCATTTCTGGTTTGGACACTTTTTTCCCCATGGCCCTTTTGCCCGCTGGGAAGCGAGACTTCTTTGGAGCGCTGATTGGCCTTTCCAGGTTGCTTGGTTGGCCAAAAAGGGCGTATGCGTTTTTTCCTGAATATATTCAGGAAAAAACGCATACGCCCTTTTTGGCCAAGGGCATCATTGTCCACGTTCTGCCGCTTTTCATGTGCTTTCAAGGCGATTCGAATCTACCTCCTGAAATCTGTTTCCTGCAATTCTGCCTTGCTTTCAAAGCCTCTTCGTTGCCTTCCCTTAGTATATTTGTGGACGAGAGGTATCATTTAAAACTGTGCAGGTTTGTGAATTGCAATGCCCCTGAGCTCCATTTTTCAACTCGCTTTTTTGGGAGCTGGCCGCAAAAGCGCAGGATTGATTCAGGCCCTCTTCTGGTTCTGGGGGGCAGGCTGAGCTTGTGCTTGATTCTTCTTCCTGATGGGAAAATAGAGTGACCTGTGCCTGTCCCAACACCTAGAGCTAGTCTCTCATTGGTTCCCCCTCTTCCCGTTCATCCTCAGGACAAATTGCAACCTGTACGGAACAGGAGGTTAAAGGTGCTGATTCTCCAAGGAGGGAGATGGCTAGTAAATCGGCTGGAATGGCGAACCCGAGCAAAGGAGATGAGAAATGAGGTGCGTTTTAGAAACCTTTCCCGATCACACCGTGTACCATCTTCTGGGTTTCTCATGCCTGTTTTCGACGTAGGAAGATGCCCTTGAACCTGGAGATTTGGGACCCATGGGATGGGTACCATGCAGTATTACTTGAAAGGGTCTGCGTTGGCTCACCCAACCTCACCGAACCTCTCAGCCCCAAGAGTGTCCACCCTTATGTCTCAATCAGCTGTGGGTCTAGATATGGTCAATCCAGGTTGCATCACAGCCCCTGAACGAATTTTGTAAGAATTTCTCTCTCTTTCACTGTCTTTGTTTCACGGGTTTTGAAAAGTAATTTATTTTTATAATGGGGTTTAGCTGCTTTTCACGGCTGTGTTTATGCCGCTTTACACCCCCTTGACTCACTTACAGAGAGATATCAATACATAGGTTTGAAGATTCTTACTAGTCAGATATATTCTTGTGCGGTGAATAGGGGGTGTTGAGTCCAGTTCACTGAAAAAGGAATAGGTCTTGTCTCTTACATATTGGGTTTATGGAACAGTATCGGAGCTAATTTGAAACCCTTGTTTTATGCATCACCCCACCTCACTTTTCCCGTTCAGCAGCCATAGTGTGTTTCCTAAACGTGGGACTCTGTTCTGTTTTGCAATTCAGTTCAAGTGTAGCGGTTTTTACATTCCCTCTAGAAGTGATATCTTATGATAAGTGTCTTTTTCTGTGTGACTTATTTCACTTAGAATCGTCGTACCTAAATCCACTCATCGTGCTGCTACTAGCCTTATGACGTGGATTTCATGGCTGAGTGATATTCCATTGTACATGAGGACCCCAAATTCTTTATCCATTTTTCTCTTTCCTAGGATATTTAAGGTGTAATGAAGTGGGGGTTCTTGTCAACAGAGCAGCCCTAAACTTTGGGGTGCCTGTGTCTTGCTGATTTTTAGTTTTCCCAATTTATACGCCCATGAGTGGAAGTGCCCTATGCTCTCCAAGCTGTGTTTTTAGATGTTTCAGAACACACCGTACACTTCTCCGGAGTGCCTGTTGGCAATTTACATCCCACCCATCAGCGTAGCAAGGCTCCCATTTCTCCATGGCCGGTCCTGCATTTCTGGTTTGGACACTTTTTTCCCCATGGCCCTTTTGACCGCTGGGAAGCGAGACTTCTTTGGAGCGCTGATTGGCCTTTCCAGGTTGCTTGGTTGGCCAAAAAGGGCGTATGCGTTTTTTCCTGAATATATTCAGGAAAAAACGCATACGCCCTTTTTGGCCAAGGGCATCATTGTCCACGTTTTGCCGCTTTTCATGTGCTTTCAAGGCGATTCGAATCTACCTCCTGAAATCTGTTGCCTGCAATTCTGCCTTGCTTTCAAAGCCTCTTCGTTGCCTTCCCTTAATATATTTGTGGACGAGAGGTATCATTTAAAACTCTGCAGGTTTGTGAATTGCAGTGCCCCTGAGCTCCATTTTTCAACTCGCTTTTTTGGGAGCTGGCCGCAAAAGCGCAGGATTGCTTCAGGCCCTCTTCTGGTTCTGGGGGGCAGGCTGAGCTTGTGCTTGATTCTTCTTCCTGATGGGAAAATAGAGTGACCTGTGCCTGTCCCAACACCTAGAGCTAGTCTCTCATTGGTTCCCCCTCTTCCCGTTCATCCTCAGGACAAATTGCAACCTGTACGGAACAGGAGGTTAAAGGTGCTGATTCTCCAAGGAGGGAGATGGCTAGTAAATCGGCTGGAATGGCGAACCCGAGCAAAGGAGATGAGAAATGAGGTGCGTTTTAGAAACCTTTCCCGATCACACGGTGTACCATCTTCTGGGTTTCTCATGCCTGTTTTCGACGTAGGAAGATGCCCTTGAACCTGGAGATTTGGGACCCATGGGATGGGTACCATGCAGTATTACTTGAAAGGGTCTGCGTTGGCTCACCCAACCTCACCGAACCTCTCAGCCCCAAGAGTGTCCACCCTTATGTCTCAATCAGCTGTGGGTCTAGATATGGTCAATCCAGGTTGCATCACAGCCCCTGAACGAATTTTGTAAGAATTTCTCTCTCTTTCACTGTCTTTGTTTCACGGGTTTTGAAAAGTAATTTATTTTTATAATGGGGTTTAGCTGCTTTTCACGGCTGTGTTTATGCCGCTTTACACCCCCTTGACTCACTTACAGAGAGATATCAATACATAGGTTTGAAGATTCTTACTAGTCAGATATATTCTTGTGCGGTGAATGGGGGGTGATGAGTCCAGTTCACTGAAAAAGGAATAGGTCTTGTCTCTTACATATTGGGTTTATGGAACGGTATCTGAGCTAATTTCAAACCCTTGTTTTATGCATCACCCCACCTCACCTTTCCTGTTCAGCAGCCATAGTGTGTTTCCTAAACGTGGGACTCTGTTCTGTTTTGCAATTCAGTTCAAGTGTAGCGGTTTTTACATTCCCTCTCTAAGTGATATCTTATGATAAGTGTCTTTTTCTATGTGACTTATTTCACTTAGAATCGTCGTACCTAAATCCACTCATCGTGCTGCTACTAGCCTTATGACGTTGATTTCATGGCTGAGTGATATTCCATTGTACATGAGGACGACAACTTCTTTAACCATTTTTCTCTTTCCTAGGATATTTAAGGTGTAATGAAGTGGGGGTTCTTGTCAACAGAGCAGCCCTAAACTTTGGGGTGCCTGTGTCTTGCTGATTTTTAGTTTTCCCAATTTATACGCCCATGAGTGGAAGTGCCCTATGCTCTCCAAGCTGTGTTTTTTAGATGTTTCAGAACACACCGTACACTTCTCCAGAGTGGCTGTTGGCAATTTACATCCCACCCATCAGCGTAGCAAGGCTCCCATTTCTCCATGGCTGGTCCTGCATTTCTGGTTTGGACACTTTTTTCCCCATGCCCCTTTTGCCCGCTGGGAAGCGAGGCTTCTTTGGAGCGCTGATTGGCCTTTCCAGGTTGCTTGGTTGGCCAAAAAGGGCGTATGCGTTTTTTCCTGAATATATTCAGGAAAAAACGCATACGCCCTTTTTGGCCAAGGGCATCATTGTCCACGTTTTGCCGCTTTTCATGTGCTTTCAAGGCGATTCGAATCTACCTCCTTAAATCTGTTGCCTGCAATTCTGCCTTGCTTTCAAAGCCTCTTCGTTGCCTTCCCTTAATATATTTGTGGACGAGAGGTATCATTTAAAACTCTGCAGGTTTGTGAATTGCAGTGCCCCTGAGCTCCATTTTTCAACTCGCTTTTTTGGGAGCTGGCCGCAAAAGCGCAGGATTGCTTCAGGCCCTCTTCTGGTTCTGGGGGGCAGGCTGAGCTTGTGCTTGATTCTTCTTCCTGATGGGAAAATAGAGTGACCTGTGCCTGTCCCAACACCTAGAGCTAGTCTCTCATTGGTTCCCCCTCTTCCCGTTCATCCTCAGGACAAATTGCAACCTGTACGGAACAGGAGGTTAAAGGTGCTGATTCTCCAAGGAGGGAGATGGCTAGTAAATCGGCTGGAATAGCGAACCCGAGCAAAGGAGATGAGAAATGAGGTGCGTTTTAGAAACCTTTCCCGATCACACGGTGTACCATCTTCTGGGTTTCTCATGCCTGTTTTCGACGTAGGAAGATGCCCTTGAACCTGGAGATTTGGGACCCATGGGATGGGTACCATGCAGTATTACTTGAAAGGGTCTGCGTTGGCTCACCCAACCTCACCGAACCTCTCAGCCCCAAGAGTGTCCACCCTTATGTCTCAATCAGCTGTGGGTCTAGATATGGTCAATCCAGGTTGCATCACAGCCCCTGAACGAATTTTGTAAGAATTTCTCTCTCTTTCACTGTCTTTGTTTCACGGGTTTTGAAAAGTAATTTTTTTTATAATGGGGTTTAGCTGCTTTTCACGGCTGTGTTTATGCCGCTTTACACCCCCTTGACTCACTTACAGAGAGATATCAATACATAGGTTTGAAGATTCTTACTAGTCAGATATATTCTTGTGCGGTGAATAGGGGGTGTTGAGTCCAGTTCACTGAAAAAGGAATAGGTCTTGTCTCTTACATATTGGGTTTATGGAACAGTATCGGAGCTAATTTGAAACCCTTGTTTTATGCATCACCCCACCTCACCTTTCCCGTTCAGCAGCCATAGTGTGTTTCCTAAACGTGGGACTCTGTTCTGTTTTGCAATTCAGTTCAAGTGTAGCGGTTTTTACATTCCCTCTAGAAGTGATATCTTATGATAAGTGTCTTTTTCTGTGTGACTTATTTCACTTAGAATCGTCGTACCTAAATCCACTCATCGTGCTACTAGCCTTATGACGTGGATTTCATGGCTGAGTGATATTCCATTGTACATGAGGACCCCAACTTCTTTATCCATTTTTCTCTTTCCTAGGATATTTAAGGTGTAATGAAGTGGGGGTTCTTGTCAACAGAGCAGCCCTAAACTTTGGGGTGCCTGTGTCTTGCTGATTTTTAGTTTTCCCAATTTATACGCCCATGAGTGGAAGTGCCCTATGCTCTCCAAGCTGTGTTTTTTAGATGTTTCAGAACACACCGTACAGTTCTCCGGAGTGCCTGTTGGCAATTTACATCCCACCCATCAGCGTAGCAAGGCTCCCATTTCTCCATGGCCGGTCCTGCATTTCTGGTTTGGACACTTTTTTCCCCATGGCCCTTTTGCCCGCTGGGAAGCGGGACTTCTTTGGAGCGCTGATTGGCCTTTCCAGGTTGCTTGGTTGGCCAAAAAGGGCGTATGCGTTTTTTCCTGAATATATTCAGGAAAAAACGCATACGCCCTTTTTGGCCAAGGGCATCATTGTCCACGATTTGCCGCTTTTCATGTGCTTTCAAGGCGATTCGAATCTACCTCCTGAAATCTGTTTCCTGCAATTCTGCCTTGCTTTCAAAGCCTCTTCGTTGCCTTCCCTTAGTATATTTGTGGACGAGAGGTATCATTTAAAACTGTGCAGGTTTGTGAATTGCAGTGCCCCTGAGCTCCATTTTTCAACTCGCTTTTTTGGGAGCTGGCCGCAAAAGCGCAGGATTGCTTCAGGCCCTCTTCTGGTTCTGGGGGGCAGGCTGAGCTTGTGCTTGATTCTTCTTCCTGATGGGAAAATAGAGTGACCTGTGCCTGTCCCAACACCTAGAGCTAGTCTCTCATTGGTTCCCCCTCTTCCCGTTCATCCTCAGGACAAATTGCAACCTGTACGGAACAGGAGGTTAAAGGTGCTGATTCTCCAAGGAGGGAGATGGCTAGTAAATCGGCTGGAATGGCGAACCCGAGCAAAGGAGATGAGAAATGAGGTGCGTTTTAGAAACCTTTCCCGATCACACGGTGTACCATCTTCTGGGTTTCTCATGCCTGTTTTCGACGTAGGAAGATGCCCTTGAACCTGGAGATTTGGGACCCATGGGATGGGTACCATGCAGTATTACTTGAAAGGGTCTGCGTTGGCTCACCCAACCTCACCGAACCTCTCAGCCCCAAGAGTGTCCACCCTTATGTCTCAATCAGCTGTGGGTTTAGATATGGTCAATCCAGGTTGCATCACAGCCCCTGAACGAATTTTGTAAGAATTTCTCTCTCTTTCACTGTCTTTGTTTCACGGGTTTTGAAAAGTAATTTATTTTTATAATGGGGTTTAGCTGCTTTTCACGGCTGTGTTTATGCCGCTTTACACCCCCTTGACTCACTTACAGAGAGATATCAATACATAGGTTTGAAGATTCTTACTAGTCAGATATATTCTTGTGCGGTGAATAGGGGGTGTTGAGTCCAGTTCACTGAAAAAGGAATAGGTCTTGTCTCTTACATATTGGGTTTATGGAACAGTATCGGAGCTAATTTGAAACCCTTGTTTTATGCATCACCCCACCTCACCTTTCCCGTTCAGCAGCCATAGTGTGTTTCCTAAACGTGTGACTCTGTTCTGTTTTGCAATTCAGTTCAAGTGTAGCGGTTTTTACATTCCCTCTAGAAGTGATATCTTATGATAAGTGTCTTTTTCTGTGTGACTTATTTCACTTAGAATCGTCGTACCTAAATCCACTCATCGTGCTGCTACTAGCCTTATGACGTGGATTTCATGGCTGAGTGATATTCCATTGTACATGAGGACCCCAACTTCTTTATCCATTTTTCTCTTTCCTAGGATATTTAAGGTGTAATGAAGTGGGGGTTCTTGTCAACAGAGCAGCCCTAAACTTTGGGGTGCCTGTGTCTTGCTGATTTTTAGTTTTCCCAATTTATACGCCCATGAGTGGAAGTGCCCTATGCTCTCCAAGCTGTGTTTTTAGATGTTTCAGAACACACCGTACACTTCTCCGGAGTGCCTGTTGGCAATTTACATCCCACCCATCAGCGTAGCAAGGCTCCCATTTCTCCATGGCCGGTCCTGCATTTCTGGTTTGGACACTTTTTTCCCCATGGCCCTTTTGCCCGCTGGGAAGCGAGACTTCTTTGGAGCGCTGATTGGCCTTTCCAGGTTGCTTGGTTGGCCAAAAAGGGCGTATGCGTTTTTTCCTGAATATATTCAGGAAAAAACGCATACGCCCTTTTTGGCCAAGGGCATCATTGTCCACGATTTGCCGCTTTTCATGTGCTTTCAAGGCGATTCGAATCTACCTCCTGAAATCTGTTTCCTGCAATTCTGCCTTGCTTTCAAAGCCTCTTCGTTGCCTTCCCTTAGTATATTTGTGGACGAGAGGTATCATTTAAAACTGTGCAGGTTTGTGAATTGCAGTGCCCCTGAGCTCCATTTTTCAACTCGCTTTTTTGGGAGCTGGCCGCAAAAGCGCAGGATTGCTTCAGGCCCTCTTCTGGTTCTGGGGGGCAGGCTGAGCTTGTGCTTGATTCTTCTTCCTGATGGGAAAATAGAGTGACCTGTGCCTGTCCCAACACCTAGAGCTAGTCTCTCATTGGTTCCCCCTCTTCCCGTTCATCCTCAGGACAAATTGCAACCTGTACGGAACAGGAGGTTAAAGGTGCTGATTCTCCAAGGAGGGAGATGGCTAGTAAATCGGCTGGAATGGCGAACCCGAGCAAAGGAGATGAGAAATGAGGTGCGTTTTAGAAACCTTTCCCGATCACACGGTGTACCATCTTCTGGGTTTCTCATGCCTGTTTTCGACGTAGGAAGATGCCCTTGAACCTGGAGATTTGGGACCCATGGGATGGGTACCATGCAGTATTACTTGAAAGGGTCTGCGTTGGCTCACCCAACCTCACCGAACCTCTCAGCCCCAAGAGTGTCCACCCTTATGTCTCAATCAGCTGTGGGTTTAGATATGGTCAATCCAGGTTGCATCACAGCCCCTGAACGAATTTTGTAAGAATTTCTCTCTCTTTCACTGTCTTTGTTTCACGGGTTTTGAAAAGTAATTTATTTTTATAATGGGGTTTAGCTGCTTTTCACGGCTGTGTTTATGCCGCTTTACACCCCCTTGACTCACTTACAGAGAGATATCAATACATAGGTTTGAAGATTCTTACTAGTCAGATATATTCTTGTGCGGTGAATAGGGGGTGTTGAGTCCAGTTCACTGAAAAAGGAATAGGTCTTGTCTCTTACATATTGGGTTTATGGAACAGTATCGGAGCTAATTTGAAACCCTTGTTTTATGCATCACCCCACCTCACCTTTCCCGTTCAGCAGCCATAGTGTGTTTCCTAAACGTGTGACTCTGTTCTGTTTTGCAATTCAGTTCAAGTGTAGCGGTTTTTACATTCCCTCTAGAAGTGATATCTTATGATAAGTGTCTTTTTCTGTGTGACTTATTTCACTTAGAATCGTCGTACCTAAATCCACTCATCGTGCTGCTACTAGCCTTATGACGTGGATTTCATGGCTGAGTGATATTCCATTGTACATGAGGACCCCAACTTCTTTATCCATTTTTCTCTTTCCTAGGATATTTAAGGTGTAATGAAGTGGGGGTTCTTGTCAACAGAGCAGCCCTAAACTTTGGGGTGCCTGTGTCTTGCTGATTTTTAGTTTTCCCAATTTATACGCCCATGAGTGGAAGTGCCCTATGCTCTCCAAGCTGTGTTTTTAGATGTTTCAGAACACACCGTACACTTCTCCGGAGTGCCTGTTGGCAATTTACATCCCACCCATCAGCGTAGCAAGGCTCCCATTTCTCCATGGCCGGTCCTGCATTTCTGGTTTGGACACTTTTTTCCCCATGGCCCTTTTGCCCGCTGGGAAGCGAGACTTCTTTGGAGCGCTGATTGGCCTTTCCAGGTTGCTTGGTTGGCCAAAAAGGGCGTATGCGTATTTTCCTGAATATATTCAGGAAAAAACGCATACGCCCTTTTTGGCCAAGGGCATCATTGTCCACGTTTTGCCGCTTTTCATGTGCTTTCAAGGCGATTCGAATCTACCTCCTGAAATCTGTTTCCTGCAATTCTGCCTTGCTTTCAAAGCCTCTTCGTTGCCTTCCCTTAATATATTTGTGGACGAGAGGTATCATTTAAAACTGTGCAGGTTTGTGAATTGCAGTGCCCCTGAGCTCCATTTTTCAACTCGCTTTTTTGGGAGCTGGCCGCAAAAGCGCAGTTTTGCTTCAGGCCCTCTTCTGGTTCTGGGGGGCAGGCTGAGCTTGTGCTTGATTCTTCTTCCTGATGGGAAAATAGAGTGACCTGTGCCTGTCCCAACACCTAGAGCTAGTCTCTCATTGGTTCCCCCTCTTCCCGTTCATCCTCAGGACAAATTGCAACCTGTACGGAACAGGAGGTTAAAGGTGCTGATTCTCCAAGGAGGGAGATGGCTAGTAAATCGGCTGGAATGGCGAACCCGAGCAAAGGAGATGAGAAATGAGGTGCGTTTTAGAAACCTTTCCCGATCACACGGTGTACCATCTTCTGGGTTTCTCATGCCTGTTTTCGACGTAGGAAGATGCCCTTGAACCTGGAGATTTGGGACCCATGGGATGGGTACCATGCAGTATTACTTGAAAGGGTCTGCGTTGGCTCACCCAACCTCACCGAACCTCTCAGCCCCAAGAGTGTCCACCCTTATGTCTCAATCAGCTGTGGGTCTAGATATGGTCAATCCAGGTTGCATCACAGCCCCTGAACGAATTTTGTAAGAATTTCTCTCTCTTTCACTGTCTTTGTTTCACGGGTTTTGAAAAGTAATTTATTTTTATAATGGGGTTTAGCTGCTTTTCACGGCTGTGTTTATGCCGCTTTACACCCCCTTGACTCACTTACAGAGAGATATCAATACATAGGTTTTAAGATTCTTACTAGTCAGATATATTCTTGTGCGGTGAATAGGGGGTGTTGAGTCCAGTTCACTGAAAAAGGAATAGGTCTTGTCTCTTACATATTGGGTTTATGGAACGGTATCGGAGCTAATTTGAAACCCTTGTTTTATGCATCACCCCACCTCACCTTTCCCGTTCAGCAGCCATAGTGTGTTTCCTAAACGTGGGACTCTGTTCTGTTTTGCAATTCAGTTCAAGTGTAGCGGTTTTTACATTCCCTCTAGAAGTGATATCTTATGATAAGTGTCTTTTTCTGTGTGACTTATTTCACTTAGAATCGTCGTACCTAAATCCACTCATCGTGCTGCTACTAGCCTTATGACGTGGATTTCATGGCTGAGTGATATTCCATTGTACATGAGGACCCCAACTTCTTTATCCATTTTTCTCTTTCCTAGGATATTTAAGGTGTAATGAAGTGGGGGTTCTTGTCAACAGAGCAGCCCTAAACTTTGGGGTGCCTGTGTCTTGCTGATTTTTAGTTTTCCCAATTTATACGCCCATGAGTGGAAGTGCCCTATGCTCTCCAAGCTGTGTTTTTAGATGTTTCAGAACACACCGTACACTTCTCCGGAGTGCCTGTTGGCAATTTACATCCCACCCATCAGCGTAGCAAGGCTCCCATTTCTCCATGGCCGGTCCTGCATTTCTGGTTTGGACACTTTTTTCCCCATGGCCCTTTTGCCCGCTGGGAAGCGAGACTTCTTTGGAGCGCTGATTGGCCTTTCCAGGTTGCTTGGTTGGCCAAAAAGGGCGTATGCGTTTTTTCCTGAATATATTCAGGAAAAAACGCATACGCCCTTTTTGGCCAAGGGCATCATTGTCCACGTTTTGCCGCTTTTCATGTGCTTTCAAGGCGATTCGAATCTACCTCCTGAAATCTGTTTCCTGCAATTCTGCCTTGCTTTCAAAGCCTCTTCGTTGCCTTCCCTTAGTATATTTGTGGACGAGAGGTATCATTTAAAACTGTGCAGGTTTGTGAATTGCAGTGCCCCTGAGCTCCATTTTTCAACTCGCTTTTTTGGGAGCTGGCCGCAAAAGCGCAGGATTGCTTCAGGCCCTCTTCTGGTTCTGGGGGGCAGGCTGAGCTTGTGCTTGATTCTTCTTCCTGATGGGAAAATAGAGTGACCTGTGCCTGTCCCAACACCTAGAGCTAGTCTCTCATTGGTTCCCCCTCTTCCCGTTCATCCTCAGGACAAATTGCAACCTGTACGGAACAGGAGGTTAAAGGTGCTGATTCTCCAAGGAGGGAGATGGCTAGTAAATCGGCTGGAATGGCGAACCCGAGCAAAGGAGATGAGAAATGAGGTGCGTTTTAGAAACCTTTCCCGATCACACGGTGTACCATCTTCTGGGTTTCTCATGCCTGTTTTCGACGTAGGAAGATGCCCTTGAACCTGGAGATTTGGGACCCATGGGATGGGTACCATGCAGTATTACTTGAAAGGGTCTGCGTTGGCTCACCCAACCTCACCGAACCTCTCAGCCCCAAGAGTGTCCACCCTTATGTCTCAATCAGCTGTGGGTCTAGATATGGTCAATCCAGGTTGCATCACAGCCCCTGAACGAATTTTGTAAGAATTTCTCTCTCTTTCACTGTCTTTGTTTCACGGGTTTTGAAAAGTAATTTATTTTTATAATGGGGTTTAGCTGCTTTTCACGGCTGTGTTTATGCCGCTTTACACCCCCTTGACTCACTTACAGAGAGATATCAATACATAGGTTTGAAGATTCTTACTAGTCAGATATATTCTTGTGCGGTGAATAGGGGGTGTTGAGTCCAGTTCACTGAAAAAGGAATAGGTCTTGTCTCTTACATATTGGGTTTATGGAACAGTATCGGAGCTAATTTGAAACCCTTGTTTTATGCATCACCCCACCTCACCTTTCCCGTTCAGCAGCCATAGTGTGTTTCCTAAACGTGGGACTCTGTTCTGTTTTGCAATTCAGTTCAAGTGTAGCGGTTTTTACATTCCCTCTAGAAGTGATATCTTATGATAAGTGTCTTTTTCTGTGTGACTTATTTCACTTAGAATCGTCGTACCGAAATCCACTCATCGTGCTGCTACTAGCCTTATGACGTGGATTTCATGGCTGAGTGATATTCCATTGTACATGAGGACCCCAACTTCTTTATCCATTTTTCTCTTTCCTAGGATATTTAAGGTGTAATGAAGTGGGGGTTCTTGTCAACAGAGCAGCCCTAAACTTTGGGGTGCCTGTGTCTTGCTGATTTTTAGTTTTCCCAATTTATACGCCCATGAGTGGAAGTGCCCTATGCTCTCC
The DNA here is from genome assembly GCF_949987535.1 of Balaenoptera acutorostrata. Lineage (NCBI taxonomy): Eukaryota > Metazoa > Chordata > Mammalia > Artiodactyla > Balaenopteridae > Balaenoptera > Balaenoptera acutorostrata. The sequence continues at coordinate 977,917 of NW_026646077.1, forward strand.
AAGCTGTGTTTTTAGATGTTTCAGAACACACCGTACACTTCTCCGGAGTGCCTGTTGGCAATTTACATCCCACCCATCAGCGTAGCAAGTCTCCCATTTCTCCATGGCCGGTCCTGCATTTCTGGTTTGGACACTTTTTTCCGCATGGCCCTTTTGCCCGCTGGGAAGCGAGACTTCTTTGGAGCGCTGATTGGCCTTTCCAGGTTGCTTGGTTGGCCAAAAAGGGCGTATGCGTTTTTTCCTGAATATATTCAGGAAAAAACGCATACGCCCTTTTTGGCCAAGGGCATCATTGTCCACGTTTTGCCGCTTTTCATGTGCTTTCAAGGCGATTCGAATCTACCTCCTGAAATCTGTTTCCTGCAATTCTGCCTTGCTTTCAAAGCCTCTTCGTTGCCTTCCCTTAATATATTTGTGGACGAGAGGTATCATTTAAAACTGTGCAGGTTTGTGAATTGCAGTGCCTCTGAGCTCCATTTTTCAACTCGCTTTTTTGGGAGCTGGCCGCAAAAGCGCAGGATTGCTTCAGGCCCTCTTCTGTTTCTGGGGGGCAGGCTGAGCTTGTGCTTGATTCTTCTTCCTGATGGGAAAATAGAGTGACCTGTGCCTGTCCCAACACCTAGAGCTAGTCTCTCATTGGTTCCCCCTCTTCCCGTTCATCCTCAGGACAAATTGCAACCTGTACGGAACAGGAGGTTAAAGGTGCTGATTCTCCAAGGAGGGAGATGGCTAGTAAATCGGCTGGAATGGCGAACCCGAGCAAAGGAGATGAGAAATGAGGTGCGTTTTAGAAACCTTTCCCGATCACACGGTGTACCATCTTCTGGGTTTCTCATGCCTGTTTTCGACGTAGGAAGATGCCCTTGAACCTGGAGATTTGGGACCCATGGGATGGGTACCATGCAGTATTACTTGAAAGGGTCTGCGTTGGCTCACCCAACCTCACCGAACCTCTCAGCCCCAAGAGTGTCCACCCTTATGTCTCAATCAGCTGTGGGTTTAGATATGGTCAATCCAGGTTGCATCACAGCCCCTGAACGAATTTTGTAAGAATTTCACTCTCTTTCACTGTCTTTGTTTCACGGGTTTTGAAAAGTAATTTATTTTTATAATGGGGTTTAGCTGCTTTTCACGGCTGTGTTTATGCCGCTTTACACCCCCTTGACTCACTTACAGAGAGATATCAATACATAGGTTTGAAGATTCTTACTAGTCAGATATATTCTTGTGCGGTGAATAGGGGGTGTTGAGTCCAGTTCACTGAAAAAGGAATAGGTCTTGTCTCTTACATATTGGGTTTATGGAACAGTATCGGAGCTAATTTGAAACCCTTGTTTTATGCATCACCCCACCTCACCTTTCCCGTTCAGCAGCCATAGTGTGTTTCCTAAACGTGTGACTCTGTTCTGTTTTGTAATTCAGTTCAAGTGTAGCGGTTTTTACATTCCCTCTAGAAGTGATATCTTATGATAAGTGTCTTTTTCTGTATGACTTATTTCACTTAGAATCGTCGTACCTAAATCCACTCATCGTGCTGCTACTAGCCTTATGACGTGGATTTCATGGCTGAGTGATATTCCATTGTACATGAGGACCCCAACTTCTTTATCCATTTTTCTCTTTCCTAGGATATTTAAGGTGTAATGAAGTGGGGGTTCTTGTCAACAGAGCAGCCCTAAACTTTGGGGTGCCTGTGTCTTGCTGATTTTTACTTTTCCCAATTTATACGCCCATGAGTGGAAGTGCCCTATGCTCTCCAAGCTGTGTTTTTAGATGTTTCAGAACACACCGTACACTTCTCCGGAGTGCCTGTTGGCAATTTACATCCCACCCATCAGCGTAGCAAGGCTCCCATTTCTCCATGGCCGGTCCTGCATTTCTGGTTTGGACACTTTTTTCCCCATGGCCCTTTTGCCCGCTGGGAAGCGAGACTTCTTTGGAGCGCTGATTGGCCTTTCCAGGTTGCTTGGTTGGCCAAAAAGGGCGTATGCGTTTTTTCCTGAATATATTCAGGAAAAAACGCATACGCCCTTTTTGGCCAAGGGCATCATTGTCCACGTTTTGCCGCTTTTCATGTGCTTTCAAGGCGATTCGAATCTACCTCCTGAAATCTGTTTCCTGCAATTCTGCCTTGCTTTCAAAGCCTCTTCGTTGCCTTCCCTTAGTATATTTGTGGACGAGAGGTATCATTTAAAACTGTGCAGGTTTGTGAATTGCAGTGCCCCTGAGCTCCATTTTTCAACTCGCTTTTTTGGGAGCTGGCCGCAAAAGCGCAGGATTGCTTCAGGCCCTCTTCTGGTTCTGGGGGGCAGGCTGAGCTTGTGCTTGATTCTTCTTCCTGATGGGAAAATAGAGTGACCTGTGCCTGTCCCAACACCTAGAGCTAGTCTCTCATTGGTTCCCCCTCTTCCCGTTCATCCTCAGGACAAATTGCAACCTGTACGGAACAGGAGGTTAAAGGTGCTGATTCTCCAAGGAGGGAGATGGCTAGTAAATCGGCTGGAATGGCGAACCCGAGCAAAGGAGATGAGAAATGAGGTGCGTTTTAGAAACCTTTCCCGATCACACGGTGTACCATCTTCTGGGTTTCTCATGCCTGTTTTCGACGTAGGAAGATGCCCTTGAACCTGGAGATTTGGGACCCATGGGATGGGTACCATGCAGTATTACTTGAAAGGGTCTGCGTTGGCTCACCCAACCTCACCGAACCTCTCAGCCCCAAGAGTGTCCACCCTTATGTCTCAATCAGCTGTGGGTCTAGATATGGTCAATCCAGGTTGCATCACAGCCCCTGAACGAATTTTGTAAGAATTTCTCTCTCTTTCACTGTCTTTGTTTCACGGGTTTTGAAAAGTAATTTATTTTTATAATGGGGTTTAGCTGCTTTTCACGGCTGTGTTTATGCCGCTTTACACCCCCTTGACTCACTTACAGAGAGATATCAATACATAGGTTTGAAGATTCTTACTAGTCAGATATATTCTTGTGCGGTGAATAGGGGGTGTTGAGTCCAGTTCACTGAAAAAGGAATAGGTCTTGTCTCTTACATATTGGGTTTATGGAACAGTATCGGAGCTAATTTGAAACCCTTGTTTTATGCATCACCCCACCTCACCTTTCCCGTTCAGCAGCCATAGTGTGTTTCCTAAACGTGTGACTCTGTTCTGTTTTGCAATTCAGTTCAAGTGTAGCGGTTTTTACATTCCCTCTAGAAGTGATATCTTATGATAAGTGTCTTTTTCTGTGTGACTTATTTCACTTAGAATCGTCGTACCTAAATCCACTCATCGTGCTGCTACTAGCCTTATGACGTGGATTTCATGGCTGAGTGATATTCCATTGTACATGAGGACCCCAACTTCTTTATCCATTTTTCTCTTTCCTAGGATATTTAAGGTGTAATGAAGTGGGGGTTCTTGTCAACAGAGCAGCCCTAAACTTTGGGGTGCCTGTGTCTTGCTGATTTTTAGTTTTCCCAATTTATACGCCCATGAGTGGAAGTGCCCTATGCTCTCCAAGCTGTGTTTTTAGATGTTTCAGAACACACCGTACACTTCTCCGGAGTGCCTGTTGGCAATTTACATCCCACCCATCAGCGTAGCAAGGCTCCCATTTCTCCATGGCCGGTCCTGCATTTCTGGTTTGGACACTTTTTTCCCCATGGCCCTTTTGCCCGCTGGGAAGCGAGACTTCTTTGGAGCGCTGATTGGCCTTTCCCGGTTGCTTGGTTGGCCAAAAAGGGCGTATGCGTTTTTTCCTGAATATATTCAGGAAAAAACGCATACGCCCTTTTTGGCCAAGGGCATCATTGTCCACGTTTTGCCGCTTTTCATGTGCTTTCAAGGCGATTCGAATCTACCTCCTGAAATCTGTTTCCTGCAATTCTGCCTTGCTTTCAAAGCCTCTTCGTTGCCTTCCCTTAGTATATTTGTGGACGAGAGGTATCATTTAAAACTGTGCAGGTTTGTGAATTGCAGTGCCCCTGAGCTCCATTTTTCAACTCGCTTTTTTGGGAGCTGGCCGCAAAAGCGCAGGATTGATTCAGGCCCTCTTCTGGTTCTGGGGGGCAGGCTGAGCTTGTGCTTGATTCTTCTTCCTGATGGGAAAATAGAGTGACCTGTGCCTGTCCCAACACCTAGAGCTAGTCTCTCATTGGTTCCCCCTCTTCCCGTTCATCCTCAGGACAAATTGCAACCTGTACGGAACAGGAGGTTAAAGGTGCTGATTCTCCAAGGAGGGAGATGGCTAGTAAATCGGCTGGAATGGCGAACCCGAGCAAAGGAGATGAGAAATGAGGTGCGTTTTAGAAACCTTTCCCGATCACACGGTGTACCATCTTCTGGGTTTCTCATGCCTGTTTTCGACGTAGGAAGATGCCCTTGAACCTGGAGATTTGGGACCCATGGGATGGGTACCATGCAGTATTACTTGAAAGGGTCTGCGTTGGCTCACCCAACCTCACCGAACCTCTCAGCCCCAAGAGTGTCCACCCTTATGTCTCAATCAGCTGTGGGTCTAGATATGGTCAATCCAGGTTGCATCACAGCCCCTGAACGAATTTTGTAAGAATTTCTCTCTCTTTCACTGTCTTTGTTTCACGGGTTTTGAAAAGTAATTTATTTTTATAATGGGGTTTAGCTGCTTTTCACGGCTGTGTTTATGCCGCTTTACACCCCCTTGACTCACTTACAGAGAGATATCAATACATAGGTTTGAAGATTCTTACTAGTCAGATATATTCTTGTGCGGTGAATAGGGGGTGTTAAGTCCAGTTCACTGAAAAAGGAATAGGTCTTGTCTCTTACATATTGGGTTTATGGAACAGTATCGGAGATAATTTGAAACCCTTGTTTTATGCATCACCCCACCTCACCTTTCCCGTTCAGCAGCCATAGTGTGTTTCCTAAACGTGGGACTCTGTTCTGTTTTGCAATTCAGTTCAAGTGTAGCGGTTTTTACATTCCCTCTAGAAGTGATATCTTAGGATAAGTGTCTTTTTCTGTGTGACTTATTTCACTTAGAATCGTCGTACCTAAATCCACTCATCGTGCTGCTACTAGCCTTATGACGTGGATTTCATGGCTGAGTGATATTCCATTGTACATGAGGACCACAACTTCTTTATCCATTTTTCTCTTTCCTAGGATATTGAAGGTGTAATGAAGTGGGGGTTCTTGTCAACAGAGCAGCCCTAAACTTTGGGGTGCCTGTGTCTTGCTGATTTTTAGTTTTCCCAATTTATACGCCCATGAGTGGAAGTGCCCTATGCTCTCCAAGCTGTGTTTTTAGATGTTTCAGAACACACCGTACACTTCTCCGGAGTGCCTGTTGGCAATTTACATCCCACCCATCAGCGTAGCAAGGCTCCCATTTCTCCATGGCCGGTCCTGCATTTCTGGTTTGGACACTTTTTTCCGCATGGCCCTTTTGCCCGCTGGGAAGCGAGACTTCTTTGGAGCGCTGATTGGCCTTTCCAGGTTGCTTGGTTGGCCAAAAAGGGCGTATGCGTTTTTTCCTGAATATATTCAGGAAAAAACGCATACGCCCTTTTTGGCCAAGGGCATCATTGTCCACGTTTTGCCGCTTTTCATGTGCTTTCAAGGCGATTCGAATCTACCTCCTGAAATCTGTTTCCTGCAATTCTGCCTTGCTTTCAAAGCCTCTTCGTTGCCTTCCCTTAGTATATTTGTGGACGAGAGGTATCATTTAAAACTGTGCAGGTTTGTGAATTGCAGTGCCCCTGAGCTCCATTTTTCAACTCGCTTTTTTGGGAGCTGGCCGCAAAAGCGCAGGATTGCTTCAGGCCCTCTTCTGGTTCTGGGGGGCAGGCTGAGCTTGTGCTTGATTCTTCTTCCTGATGGGAAAATAGAGTGACCTGTGCCTGTCCCAACACCTAGAGCTAGTCTCTCATTGGTTCCCCCTCTTCCCGTTCATCCTCAGGACAAATTGCAACCTGTACGGAACAGGAGGTTAAAGGTGCTGATTCTCCAAGGAGGGAGATGGCTAGTAAATCGGCTGGAATGGCGAACCCGAGCAAAGGAGATGAGAAATGAGGTGCGTTTTAGAAACCTTTCCCGATCACACGGTGTACCATCTTCTGGGTTTCTCATGCCTGTTTTCGACGTAGGAAGATGCCCTTGAACCTGGAGATTTGGGACCCATGGGATGGGTACCATGCAGTATTACTTGAAAGGGTCTGCGTTGGCTCACCCAACCTCACCGAACCTCTCAGCCCCAAGAGTGTCCACCCTTATGTCTCAATCAGCTGTGGGTCTAGATATGGTCAATCCAGGTTGCATCACAGCCCCTGAATGAATTTTGTAAGAATTTCTCTCTCTTTCACTGTCTTTGTTTCACGGGTTTTGAAAAGTAATTTATTTTTATAATGGGGTTTAGCTGCTTTTCACGGCTGTGTTTATGCCGCTTTACACCCCCTTGACTCACTTACAGAGAGATATCAATACATAGGTTTGAAGATTCTTACTAGTCAGATATATTCTTGTGCGGTGAATAGGGGGTGTTGAGTCCAGTTCACTGAAAAAGGAATAGGTCTTGTCTCTTACATATTGGGTTTATGGAACAGTATCGGAGCTAATTTGAAACCCTTGTTTTATGCATCACCCCACCTCACCTTTCCCGTTCAGCAGCCATAGTGTGTTTCCTAAACGTGTGACTCTGTTCTGTTTTGCAATTCAGTTCAAGTGTAGCGGTTTTTACATTCCCTCTAGAAGTGATATCTTATGATAAGTGTCTTTTTCTGTGTGACTTATTTCACTTAGAATCGTCGTACCTAAATCCACTCATCGTGCTGCTACTAGCCTTATGACGTGGATTTCATGGCTGAGTGATATTCCATTGTACATGAGGACCCCAACTTCTTTATCCATTTTTCTCTTTCCTAGGATATTTAAGGTGTAATGAAGTGGGGGTTCTTGTCAACAGAGCAGCCCTAAACTTTGGGGTACCTGTGTCTTGCTGATTTTTAGTTTTCCCAATTTATACGCCCATGAGTGGAAGTGCCCTATGCTCTCCAAGCTGTGTTTTTTAGATGTTTCAGAACACACCGTACACTTCTCCAGAGTGGCTGTTGGCAATTTACATCCCACCCATCAGCGTAGCAAGGCTCCCATTTCTCCATGGCCGGTCCTGCATTTCTGGTTTGGACACTTTTTTCCGCATGGCCCTTTTGCCCGCTGGGAAGCGAGACTTCTTTGGAGCGCTGATTGGCCTTTCCAGGTTGCTTGGTTGGCCAAAAAGGGCGTATGCGTTTTTTCCTGAATATATTCAGGAAAAAACGCATACGCCCTTTTTGGCCAAGGGCATCATTGTCCACGTTTTGCCGCTTTTCATGTGCTTTCAAGGCGATTCGAATCTACCTCCTGAAATCTGTTTCCTGCAATTCTGCCTTGCTTTCAAAGCCTCTTCGTTGCCTTCCCTTAGTATATTTGTGGACGAGAGGTATCATTTAAAACTGTGCAGGTTTGTGAATTGCAGTGCCCCTGAGCTCCATTTTTCAACTCGCTTTTTTGGGAGCTGGCCGCAAAAGCGCAGGATTGCTTCAGGCCCTCTTCTGGTTCTGGGGGGCAGGCTGAGCTTGTGCTTAATTCTTCTTCCTGATGGGAAAATAGAGTGACCTGTGCCTGTCCCAACACCTAGAGCTAGTCTCTCATTGGTTCCCCCTCTTCCCGTTCATCCTCAGGACAAATTGCAACCTGTACGGAACAGGAGGTTAAAGGTGCTGATTCTCCAAGGAGGGAGACGGCTAGTAAATCGGCTGGAATGGCGAACCCGAGCAAAGGAGATGAGAAATGAGGTGCGTTTTAGAAACCTTTCCCGATCACACAGTGTACCATCTTCTGGGTTTCTCATGCCTGTTTTCGACATAGGAAGATGCCCTTGAACCTGGAGATTTGGGACCCATGGGATGGGTACCATGCAGTATTACTTGAAAGGGTCTGCGTTGGCTCACCCAACCTCACCGAACCTCTCAGCCCCAAGAGTGTCCACCCTTATGTCTCAATCAGCTGTGGGTCTAGATATGGTCAATCCAGGTTGCATCACAGCCCCTGAACGAATTTTGTAAGAATTTCTCTCTCTTTCACTGTCTTTGTTTCACGGGTTTTGAAAAGTAATTTATTTTTATAATGGGGTTTAGCTGCTTTTCACGGCTGTGTTTATGCCGCTTTACACCCCCTTGACTCACTTACAGAGAGATATCAATACATAGGTTTGAAGATTCTTACTAGTCAGATATATTCTTGTGCGGTGAATGGGGGGTGTTGAGTCCAGTTCACTGAAAAAGGAATAGGTCTTGTATCTTACATATTGGGTTTATGGAACGGTATCGGAGCTAATTTGAAACCCTTGTTTTATGCATCACCCCACCTCACCTTTCCCGTTCAGCAGCCATAGTGTGTTTCCTAAACGTGTGACTCTGTTCTGTTTTGCAATTCAGTTCAAGTGTAGCGGTTTTTACATTCCCTCTCTAAGTGATATCTTATGATAAGTGTCTTTTTCTGTGTGACTTATTTCACTTAGAATCTTCGTACCTAAATCCACTCATCGTGCTGCTACTAGCCTTATGACGTTGATTTCATGGCTGAGTGATATTCCATTGTACATGAGGACCACAACTTCTTTATCCATTTTTCTCTTTCCTAGGATATTTAAGGTGTAATGAAGTGGGGGTTCTTGTCAACAGAGCAGCCCTAAACTTTGGGGTGCCTGTGTCTTGCTGATTTTTAGTTTTCCCAATTTATACGCCCATGAGTGGAAGTGCCCTATGCTCTCCAAGCTGTGTTTTTTAGATGTTTCAGAACACACCGTACACTTCTCCAGAGTGGCTGTTGGCAATTTACATCCCACCCATCAGCGTAGCAAGGCTCCCATTTCTCCATGGCCGGTCCTGCATTTCTGGTTTGGACACTTTTTTCCGCATGGCCCTTTTGCCCGCTGGGAAGCGAGACTTCTTTGGAGCGCTGATTGGCCTTTCCAGGTTGCTTGGTTGGCCAAAAAGGGCGTATGCGTTTTTTCCTGAATATATTCAGGAAAAAACGCATACGCCCTTTTTGGCCAAGGGCATCATTGTCCACGTTTTGCCGCTTTTCATGTGCTTTCAAGGCGATTCGAATCTACCTCCTGAAATCTGTTTCCTGCAATTCTGCCTTGCTTTCAAAGCCTCTTCGTTGCCTTCCCTTAGTATATTTGTGGACGAGAGGTATCATTTAAAACTGTGCAGGTTTGTGAATTGCAGTGCCCCTGAGCTCCATTTTTCAACTCGCTTTTTTGGGAGCTGGCCGCAAAAGCGCAGGATTGCTTCAGGCCCTCTTCTGGTTCTGGGGGGCAGGCTGAGCTTGTGCTTAATTCTTCTTCCTGATGGGAAAATAGAGTGACCTGTGCCTGTCCCAACACCTAGAGCTAGTCTCTCATTGGTTCCCCCTCTTCCCGTTCATCCTCAGGACAAATTGCAACCTGTACGGAACAGGAGGTTAAAGGTGCTGATTCTCCAAGGAGGGAGATGGCTAGTAAATCGGCTGGAATGGCGAACCCGAGCAAAGGAGATGAGAAATGAGGTGCGTTTTAGAAACCTTTCCCGATCACACGGTGTACCATCTTCTGGGTTTCTCATGCCTGTTTTCGACGTAGGAAGATGCCCTTGAACCTGGAGATTTGGGACCCATGGGATGGGTTCCATGCAGTATTACTTGAAAGGGTCTGCGTTGGCTCACCCAACCTCACCGAACCTCTCAGCCCCAAGAGTGTCCACCCTTATGTCTCAATCAGCTGTGGGTCTAGATATGGTCAATCCAGGTTGCATCACAGCCCGTGAACGAATTTTGTAAGAATTTCTCTCGCTTTCACTGTCTTTGTTTCACGGGTTTTGAAAAGTAATTTATTTTTATAATGGGGTTTAGCTGCTTTTCACGGCTGTGTTTATGCCGCTTTACACCCCCTTGACTCACTTACAGAGAGATATCAATACATAGGTTTGAAGATTCTTACTAGTCAGATATATTCTTGTGCGGTGAATAGGGGGTGTTGAGTCCAGTTCACTGAAAAAGGAATAGGTCTTGTCTCTTACATATTGGGATTATGGAACGGTATCGGAGCTAATTTGAAACCCTTGTTTTATGCATCACCCCACCTCACCTTTCCCGTTCAGCAGCCATAGTGTGTTTCCTAAACGTGTGACTCTGTTCTGTTTTGCAATTCAGTTCAAGTGTAGCGGTTTTTACATTCCCTCTCTAAGTGATATCTTATGATAAGTGTCTTTTTCTGTGTGACTTATTTCACTTAGAATCGTCGTACCTAAATCCACTCATCGTGCTGCTACTAGCCTTATGACGTTGATTTCATGGCTGAGTGATATTCCATTGTACATGAGGACCACAACTTCTTTAACCATTTTTCTCTTTCCTAGGATATTTAAGGTGTAATGAAGTGGGGGTTCTTGTCAACAGAGCAGCCCTAAACTTTGGGGTGCCTGTGTCTTGCTGATTTTTACTTTTCCCAATTTATACGCCCATGAGTGGAAGTGCCCTATGCTCTCCAAGCTGTGTTTTTAGATGTTTCAGAACACACCGTACACTTCTCCGGAGTGCCTGTTGGCAATTTACATCCCACCCATCAGCGTAGCAAGGCTCCCATTTCTCCATGGCCGGTCCTGCATTTCTGGTTTGGACACTTTTTTCCCCATGCCCCTTTTGCCCGCTGGGAAGCGAGGCTTCTTTGGAGCGCTGATTGGCCTTTCCAGGTTGCTTGGTTGGCCAAAAAGGGCGTATGCGTTTTTTCCTGAATATATTCAGGAAAAAACGCATACGCCCTTTTTGGCCAAGGGCATCATTGTCCACGTTTTGCCGCTTTTCATGTGCTTTCAAGGCGATTCGAATCTACCTCCTGAAATCTGTTTCCTGCAATTCTGCCTTGCTTTCAAAGCCTCTTCGTTGCCTTCCCTTAATATATTTGTGGACGAGAGGTATCATTTAAAACTCTGCAGGTTTGTGAATTGCAGTGCCCCTGAGCTCCATTTTTCAACTCGCTTTTTTGGGAGCTGGCCGCAAAAGCGCAGGATTGCTTCAGGCCCTCTTCTGGTTCTGGGGGGCAGGCTGAGCTTGTGCTTGATTCTTCTTCCTGATGGGAAAATAGAGTGACCTGTGCCTGTCCCAACACCTAGAGCTAGTCTCTCATTGGTTCCCCCTCTTCCCCTTCATCCTCAGGACAAATTGCAACCTGTACGGAACAGGAGGTTAAAGGTGCTGATTCTCCAAGGAGGGAGATGGCTAGTAAATCGGCTGGAATGGCGAACCCGAGCAAAGGAGATGAGAAATGAGGTGCGTTTTAGAAACCTTTCCCGATCACACGGTGTGCCATCTTCTGGGTTTCTCATGCCTGTTTTCGACGTAGGAAGATGCCCTTGAACCTGGAGATTTGGGACCCATGGGATGGGTACCATGCAGTATTACTTGAAAGGGTCTGCGTTGGCTCACCCAACCTCACCGAACCTCTCAGCCCCAAGAGTGTCCACCCTTATGTCTCAATCAGCTGTGGGTCTAGATATGGTCAATCCAGGTTGCATCACAGCCCCTGAACGAATTTTGTAAGAATTTCTCTCTCTTTCACTGTCTTTGTTTCACGGGTTTTGAAAAGTAATTTATTTTTATAATGGGGTTTAGCTGCTTTTCACGGCTGTGTTTATGCCGCTTTACACCCCCTTGACTCACTTACAGAGAGATATCAATACATAGGTTTGAAGATTCTTACTAGTCAGATATATTCTTGTGCGGTGAATAGGGGGTGTTGAGTCCAGTTCACTGAAAAAGGAATAGGTCTTGTCTCTTACATATTGGGTTTATGGAACAGTATCGGAGCTAATTTGAAACCCTTGTTTTATGCATCACCCCACCTCACCTTTCCCGTTCAGCAGCCATAGTGTGTTTCCTAAACGTGTGACTCTGTTCTGTTTTGCAATTCAGTTCAAGTGTAGCGGTTTTTACATTCCCTCTAGAAGTGATATCTTATGATAAGTGTCTTTTTCTGTGTGACTTATTTCACTTAGAATCGTCGTACCTAAATCCACTCATCGTGCTGCTACTAGCCTTATGACGTGGATTTCATGGCTGAGTGATATTCCATTGTACATGAGGACCCCAACTTCTTTATCCATTTTTCTCTTTCCTAGGATATTTAAGGTGTAATGAAGTGGGGGTTCTTGTCAACAGAGCAGCCCTAAACTTTGGGGTGCCTGTGTCTTGCTGATTTTTAGTTTTCCCAATTTATACGCCCATGAGTGGAAGTGCCCTATGCTCTCCAAGCTGTGTTTTTAGATGTTTCAGAACACACCGTACACTTCTCCGGAGTGCCTGTTGGCAATTTACATCCCACCCATCAGCGTAGCAAGGCTCCCATTTCTCCATGGCCGGTCCTGCATTTCTGGTTTGGACACTTTTTTCCCCATGGCCCTTTTGCCCGCTGGGAAGCGAGACTTCTTTGGAGCGCTGATTGGCCTTTCCAGGTTGCTTGGTTGGCCAAAAAGGGCGTATGCGTTTTTTCCTGAATATATTCAGGAAAAAACGCATACGCCCTTTTTGGCCAAGGGCATCATTGTCCACGTTTTGCCGCTTTTCATGTGCTTTCAAGGCGATTCGAATCTACCTCCTGAAATCTGTTTCCTGCAATTCTGCCTTGCTTTCAAAGCCTCTTCGTTGCCTTCCCTTAATATATTTGTGGACGAGAGGTATCATTTAAAACTGTGCAGGTTTGTGAATTGCAGTGCCCCTGAGCTCCATTTTTCAACTCGCTTTTTTGGGAGCTGGCCGCAAAAGCGCAGGATTGCTTCAGGCCCTCTTCTGGTTCTGGGGGGCAGGCTGAGCTTGTGCTTGATTCTTCTTCCTGATGGGAAAATAGAGTGACCTGTGCCTGTCCCAACACCTAGAGCTAGTCTCTCATTGGTTCCCCCTCTTCCCGTTCATCCTCAGGACAAATTGCAACCTGTACGGAACAGGAGGTTAAAGGTGCTGATTCTCCAAGGAGGGAGATGGCTAGTAAATCGGCTGGAATGGCGAACCCGAGCAAAGGAGATGAGAAATGAGGTGCGTTTTAGAAACCTTTCCCGATCACACGGTGTACCATCTTCTGGGTTTCTCATGCCTGTTTTCGACGTAGGAAGATGCCCTTGAACCTGGAGATTTGGGACCCATGGGATGGGTACCATGCAGTATTACTTGAAAGGGTCTGCGTTGGCTCACCCAACCTCACCGAACCTCTCAGCCCCAAGAGTGTCCACCCTTATGTCTCAATCAGCTGTGGGTCTAGATATGGTCAATCCAGGTTGCATCACAGCCCCTGAACGAATTTTGTAAGAATTTCTCTCTCTTTCACTGTCTTTGTTTCACGGGTTTTGAAAAGTAATTTATTTTTATAATGGGGTTTAGCTGCTTTTCACGGCTGTGTTTATGCCGCTTTACACCCCCTTGACTCACTTACAGAGAGATATCAATACATAGGTTTGAAGATTCTTACTAGTCAGATATATTCTTGTGCGGTGAATAGGGGGTGTTGAGTCCAGTTCACTGAAAAAGGAATAGGTCTTGTCTCTTACATATTGGGTTTATGGAACAGTATCGGAGCTAATTTGAAACCCTTGTTTTATGCATCACCCCACCTCACCTTTCCCGTTCAGCAGCCATAGTGTGTTTCCTAAACGTGGGACTCTGTTCTGTTTTGCAATTCAGTTCAAGTGTAGCGGTTTTTACATTCCCTCTAGAAGTGATATCTTATGATAAGTGTCTTTTTCTGTGTGACTTATTTCACTTAGAATCGTCGTACCTAAATCCACTCATCGTGCTGCTACTAGCCTTATGACGTGGATTTCATGGCTGAGTGATATTCCATTGTACATGAGGACCCCAACTTCTTTATCCATTTTTCTCTTTCCTAGGATATTTAAGGTGTAATGAAGTGGGGGTTCTTGTCAACAGAGCAGCCCTAAACTTTGGGGTGCCTGTGTCTTGCTGATTTTTAGTTTTCCCAATTTATACGCCCATGAGTGGAAGTGCCCTATGCTCTCCAAGCTGTGTTTTTAGATGTTTCAGAACACACCGTACACTTCTCCGGAGTGCCTGTTGGCAATTTACATCCCACCCATCAGCGTAGCAAGGCTCCCATTTCTCCATGGCCGGTCCTGCATTTCTGGTTTGGACACTTTTTTCCCCATGGCCCTTTTGCCCGCTGGGAAGCGAGACTTCTTTGGAGCGCTGATTGGCCTTTCCAGGTTGCTTGGTTGGCCAAAAAGGGCGTATGCGTTTTTTCCTGAATATATTCAGGAAAAAACGCATACGCCCTTTTTGGCCAAGGGCATCATTGTCCACGTTTTGCCGCTTTTCATGTGCTTTCAAGGCGATTCGAATCTACCTCCTGAAATCTGTTTCCTGCAATTCTGCCTTGCTTTCAAAGCCTCTTCGTTGCCTTCCCTTAGTATATTTGTGGACGAGAGGTATCATTTAAAACTGTGCAGGTTTGTGAATTGCAGTGCCCCTGAGCTCCATTTTTCAACTCGCTTTTTTGGGAGCTGGCCGCAAAAGCGCAGGATTGCTTCAGGCCCTCTTCTGGTTCTGGGGGGCAGGCTGAGCTTGTGCTTGATTCTTCTTCCTGATGGGAAAATAGAGTGACCTGTGCCTGTCCCAACACCTAGAGCTAGTCTCTCATTGGTTCCCCCTCTTCCCCTTCATCCTCAGGACAAATTGCAACCTGTACGGAACAGGAGGTTAAAGGTGCTGATTCTCCAAGGAGGGAGATGGCTAGTAAATCGGCTGGAATGGCGAACCCGAGCAAAGGAGATGAGAAATGAGGTGCGTTTTAGAAACCTTTCCCGATCACACGGTGTACCATCTTCTGGGTTTCTCATGCCTGTTTTCGACGTAGGAAGATGCCCTTGAACCTGGAGATTTGGGACCCATGGGATGGGTACCA